>NC_141143.1:90430490-90759656 GCF_053477565.2 Lygodium microphyllum
TGTATTAGTATTGTTTGTTGGGATATAGGTAGCATCACTTAACTATTAGTAAAATTGACATTTTACACACACCCACTCTGTGGTACACAATATATATCAAGTTGAATGTGGGCTATTTGTAGGGATGTAAGTAGCATTAGTATATTTTGACATTTCACACACACACACACACACACACACACACACACACACACACACACACACACACACACACACACACACACACACACACACACACACACACACACACACACACACACACACACACACACACACACACACACACACACACGTGCACACACAACACAAAGGGAGTTTCACTACCACCCCCTAGGCCTAACGAACATGGAAATCGAAGGGATTATGCATGTTGCCTTATTAATATAATCTCCAGAGTAACAGTCGACTACCTTGGTAGTAGCAAGAGCCTGATATAATCCTACTTAAGATCATTGCCTTTCCAAAAAAGATGTATTTTAACAACAACTCTTGATTTTGTTAATGTATTTCTCTCGCTCTCTCCCTATGAGGTGTCCGCCAAGGTGCATCTTTTTGTAGTCCATCAGTAGCTTTTTCAAATGATGCCGCCCGAGCAGTCTCTTGGAACATCACGGGGTTTGTCACTTAGACCCCACTGAGTCTACATCGCAACGGAAGTGTTCTAGCCGAACCCACTCGGATCGACCTGAATTTTTGGGTTCCTAAAATTAGATGGGTCTCTAACAACCAGCTAGCGTCAGTAATTTTGAGTTCCCACTTCTATAGGATTACTCAAACTGAAACGGACTTGCCATTGCACTTGGTTCAAAGAGAATAGGAGACGAAGGGGACTGTAGTATGTCAACCTCCTGTCCCCATAAGGCAAAATCCCATTCCGGCCCACCTAAAACAATGCAAGTCGGTTCTACCTAACGACTAGTTGGTTATCTTTTTATTTCTATTGTTGATTTAGAAAAGTTCCTAGCTAACCGGGACCACCCTAAACATATACAACCAACTTTCTTAATTAGTCTGTTAAATCACAAGTTCCTTCATATAATTTATCTCACAGACACACATACATTTCAAACAATCCTTGAATAAAACAAACTTCTTTATTATATTGGAAGTTATTATAATTTCCATCTTTCCGACCCTGCAAAAGATACATAGAATTCCACGAGGGTATTTTTCCCACCAAGATTCTACCCTTATAACTAGTATTTATGGTTCCAAGATTCCATCCTGGGTCATGAAGAGGCTCGTCAGATTCTAGGAACAATGCAGGATTTACGGCTAGAGCCCCCCGGCACCCACATTTCCTACTGCCCGAGACTATCCCTATGGACAGACCTTTCGCTCTATGGAGCTGGTCTAAGCCTCTCGAAGCAATAACCATGATCCCCTTGGAGTAGGGTCTTGCAGCTAGCTTGGGGGTAGCCTAGCGCGACCTTTCGTTTTATCCTATTTGTCAATATTTTCAATCAGAGATCTAGATTCTAGCAAATACAAACAATCCTTTCAAACGTATATCAAATGATGCAATGACAATCACACCATCATGCAACTCACAACTTCACATAGCTAAGGTAGACCTTATCCTAAGGTAACCTTACATTCTAATGAGGATTCTCCTCCCCATAAAGAAGAATTGAATACACCTCTTGCAGCATGTTAAGAAAGATGGATTTCCCATTTGGGGCTAACTAACCCAACATAAGTGAATTTCCTTTAGAAAAATACTGCGACAATAATTTAACGAGATGATTTACAAGACTCTTAAATAGACATTCACTTTTCATAACAATATTAATCAACCTTAACCTTGTCGCGTTGACAATATATTTAGTGTGCATAAAGACATATGTGCAATAACCTCTGGCAACTATTTCCAACATGATTCTATGATTTAGAATCTCAATTAATCTAGATGCAATTCATAGTGATTAATCGTTTATGCATATACTAGTATGCTTTCTAGATAAAGTTGTCAATTAGTGTAAGTGAAAAATATGGAAGGTAATATTTTATGCAAAATTTGGTAAAAACCTTATTATTTTAAGTAGCAAAATAATAACCTAGTAGTGAATAACTTGGTTTGGCATGATGACATTGGGAATTTTGTCTTTGCTCGCACTCGCGTTTGCCACACCTTATATTCTGTTGGTAGTGGCAACTCCGGGAGCCTCGGGCATTCCCGTATCTCTGGCAATACCTATTCCTTGATTGGTTGCGGTGGTTCCCATGATCTTTCCACCTTGTCGATTTGGAGCCATCGTTCACAAGTGGATTTGAAAGATGAAGAAGGAGGAATAAATTCTAGATGGGAGAGTGTAAGAGAAGATGGCTTAGTCGAAGATCAAGACATGGGGAATTGAGCTAACTCTCTCCCTCGCAACGTCTCGGGGTAACTCCTCTCTCTCTCTCTCTCTCTCTCTCTCTCTCTCTCTCTGACTCTCTTTCTCTCTCTCTTTCTCTCAAGCTCCTTCTCGCAGCCTCTTGGAGGGGTATCCTTTTACCTCCCTCTCTCCACCTCTCTTTTGCAGCCTCTTGGGGTCTCCTTGCGCTTCTCTAAATTGCTCCCCATACCTCATATTTATAGCTAAATTAGAGAAGAAGGGTTGTGGCTAAGAAGAAGAGCTCTTTATGGAGGGGATCTTGGCAAAATCAGCAATCTCAAATCACAAATCTGATAGTTTTGTTGGCTTTGAAAGGGGGGTAAAACTCCAAGATACTTGGTTAGAAATCTTCCAGATCACTCCTTCTTCTTCTTCTTCTTATTTGAAGTGCTGTTTGTTGCTTGTAAACTATGATCGCGATGCATGCAATTTCTCGAATCCTTCTTTTTTTTCAACAAAAATCCAAAACTGGTTTTAAAAACCACTTTCTTTTTTTACATGACATCCTGTTCTAGAAATTTCCATAGCTTTTTAGGATATTTACAATAAATAATATCTAAAAATGGTAGTTTTGTCCAAAAATCTAATATTTTTGGACCATCCATACTATACACATTGACATTAATGACTAATATGGCTCATAACTCTTGTTCACGTGGTAACTTTCGTGATGGGTAGCTATAGTTCTCGTTAATTCAGAAAAAATATTGGGTTACAATCCCTTAATTTTTTAAAAATAATAAATTGTTAGTTATTAATGTTTGTTAGTTTTTACTTTAGTTAGTAACCTTTGTGTGTATCTCCCCCCCCTTCTCCCCCTTTCTCTCTCAAACCTTTGTGTGTGTCTTTGTCACTCATTTAGGATCATGAAGCATTGGGTCATCAAGCCATAGGCCTTGTCTTGAAGATCATAATCATAGGCATCCAAGCATGTGCAAATCATAGGGGAGCTACATAGGTGAACTCGCTCAAGATCGTGAAGCACTAAAACATTGAGACACATTTCATCCATCTTATGCTCGCCACCTACACTAAAACAAAAGGGGGGCAACAACCCCTCCCATCGTCCATGTCCAATGGGGGGTTGTCGCTCCCCTTTTCTCTCTGCACATTATGATGATGCAAGCATTCTATGTTAACAAAAGGATAAACATTGGCAAAATGAACTAGACGCTTACAAGTAAAAAGCCAAAATCTTATGTTACATCAGATGGTCGCATGCTTATACAAGCATAACCCTAACATAAGCAATTTATCTGTTGATTGCAATTTGGTTTGGAGAGCAAACTAAAGAGATAGTCTATCAAGTGAATGCAAGAGCAATGAAGTAGCTACACAAGCAAGTGCCATCAACAATAATTATTGAGTAAGTGCCATTGTAAAGTAGTCGAATTATCTGTGCATGTAGATCACAGGGGAGTTGTGTAGGTGATCTCACCTCCATTGAATATTTAAGTGTGCAAACAATAAGGTTATGTATAAAAATATTGAAACTCGAGATTTAGCATGCATAGGTGATCTCATCTCCATTGAATAATTTAAGTGTGCACAAGTGATCTCATAAGGGAGCTACATAGGTGATCTCACCTCCATTGAATATCAAACTTGAGATTTAGCCTTGACTACCTCCTTCATAGTCAAAGTGTGCAAACAATAAGGTTATGTATAAAAAGCTCTCTAAAGCTTAATCCTGAAACCTTGGCCTCATGCATCCTTATATGCATCTTAATTTTACTTTCTTTAGTCAATAAGCCTCACTCATGTTGAAAATTGCACCCATATCAAAGGTCAAGGATAAGGGATACATGAAAAAGATGATGATCAACTTGGCATGAAGGCAAATTACACCCATTTTAGGATCAAGGGCAAGGGCTACATAAATAAAGATACATATTAACTTGGAACTAGGGTTTCTAAAGGACTAGATTAGGGATACATGGCAAAGATAATGACTAATCACTTCACTTGACGGTTTCTAAAGTTTTGGATTAGGGATGTGATGACAAAGATGATGATTGGTTACTAGCCATTGTGGTGCCTAACATAGTGGATTAGAAGAAGGATTGGTGGATCAAATGAAGGGTTGTACCTATTTTAGGTTCAAGGTCAAGGGATACATGAAAAATGATCTAGATATTGCCATGGCCTTGTAATCCAAAATCCAAACTTCTTTTTTTATAGGCATCCCTCTACCTATCTTCACAGCATGACAAAGTGTCCATGCATCCAACCTTTTGCATCCTTGTCCGGTCATTAAAATTGCCCAAATAGTTTGGTGTCCCTTTGGAAACTCCACTGGGGCAGCTTAGAGATTAGATAGTAGATCTTTTCCATAAAGCATATTTCTTCTTGGTACTACATGTTTTTGTACCATTGTTCTACTTGAAAATCCTTTCATGAAATTTGAATTTTTAGTGGTGTATTGCTAGTGTACATGCCATTTTTAGTGTTTAAAAGGAAGATATCACATTCTCTTTCCTTTACCACCTTTGTGTTGCTTTTTATATATCCTCCTCTTTATTTTGCTTGACCCTTTGTTCTTTTTCATTCCTTATGTTAACTTTTGTTGTCTAATTTTTGGGACTTCTTCATACTCTTGATTTCATCTCGAGCATTGACAATTAGAACAATTGTTTGCTTACATATGCCAACATGTTTCTTTACAATGACATGAACTTCTTCACTTGACCGTTCAAAAATTTACTTATACATTGACCTAAGATACCCATAGTTATTTATGCAAAGCACACAATAATAGTCCACTCTTGTTGGCTTTAGGAAATTATTAATCAATGGCACTCTCCCTTTCACATTGTACTAGCTTTATACATAGAAACTCTAATTTAGCCAAGATGAACCCATTGGAATGCCAAAATCATGGGACCCCTTGTTTAGGTTGTCATATCGTAGTAAGTTTTTTTGCACTTTAAGGCTTTAAGATGGTTATCATAAAATCTATTCATATGTGTAAGTTCAAGAAGAAGGTTGATGTTGGGGGGTCCTTTAGCATTCCATCTAGCAGATAGAGAAATATAATTGCAAACAGAACCCTGTCACATCCTATATTATCCAACTATGGGCCATGGCATGCCATCTATACAATGACAGAATCTTCTTCTCAACCATGCCTCATTATTAGAATTTCTACCTTGTATATTGAGCTTATGAGACATTAGCATGCGCTTTTATAAGGAGGAGGAGGAGACGTGCACTAGATAGCAAGTCATCCCTCATTGGTATTGAGCTTATGAATGTCACTTGCTAAGTCAAAATTGATTAAAATAAGTTACCCTTCCATTATGTAATAATTTGGGGTATTGATAATCAATAAGTAGATGACACACTCATATGCTTCCATAGTTGTTGTAGTATCCTCTCTTGAGGTGTGCAAATGATGTATGCCAATAATATGAGCATCTTTGATTAATATCTAATCAAATTTTCATTTGCAAAAACCATATATTAAATTTTTCTTAATGCTTTCTTTATTTTATAATAGTTTTGAATACAATTCTTAAGGCACCTCTATGATTCCAATTACCTTTCCTCATATGTCTACTCATTATCATTTGTTAAGAAGTATCACAACTTATGTACTATATAGCTCTCACAATGATGTAAAACATGTTGAAGTGAGGGGCTTCATGGCATATGAAGGATGCATTGTATTTTGAGGTTGTTATATTGATGATGATGATTGTCCATCCAAAACCATAACTACTAGAGTGGTATTTTAGTTGAGATTGGATCTCGAGAAGTATGCTCCACTATGATGTCTATGTGTATGTGCATATGTTTTTGGTGGTATGTGCTTTGTCTACGTGTATCTGCATATGTTTTTGCTAGTATGCGCATTATGTTTTTGGTAGTATGTGCTTTGTCTATGTGTATCATCATATGTTTTTGTTAGTAATGTGCATATGTTTTTGGTAGTATTTGCTTTGTCTGCATGTATGTGTATATGTTTTTGCATATGTGTATGTGCTAGTAAAGCATGTTAATGCATCTATTTTTATATGGTTTAGAAGACATGCATGGAATTGTTGTGTCTATGTAAACATTTTGGTTCATAGTGCATGTGCGTGGAGAGACACGAGGATTTTCGACTACTTAAATGTGTATTTTTCATGTGTATCGATGAGAGAGAAGGTGTATCTTTGCATATATGTCTATGTATATGTGTCCACATGCTTATATATGCATAAGATTGAAAATATTTATGCGGGTGTGCATACTTTGTGACTATGCCAAAAGAGGATTTTAACTATGTTAAGTAGTAAATGAGGGCATCATGGATTTTTCTTTTGTGCTTTATGCTTAGGTTGCATATTATGGCACCAAAAAAAGTGCTTGGCAAGAGAAAGAAATGTGTCTCACCTCGTAGTAGCCATCAAACCATGAAGCTATATTTGGGATGTGTTCATAGTTGAATCATAGACTAGGAAGCATCATCACATGTGAGACCTTTGGACACTCCTCCAACAAACAAAGGACATGGTCCAAAAAGAGGTGTCTTAATTTACAATGGAGCATAAGTAGATGGGGGCTCCAATACCATTGACAATGTTGCTAAGCACACATGTAGTCCCTTATATGTCCATTTCATTTATACATCATTATTGTTTATTGTTATTCATTGATGTTGCCATTTTATACATAATTGCTTTGATGCTATTGTATTTTTATTATTTTTTAAATATTTGTGTTTATAGAGACTAATGTACACCATGAGGGTCTAGATGATAATGAAGAGGTGAGTGATGATAGTGGTCAAGGTGAGGATGAGGATGGAAGACAATAGAAGCACTCAAGGCACTTAGGCAACCAAGTCTCTCTAGGCTTGATGAAGGATGTGCTGAGCTAGTTTTATGTCAAGTAGAGGATGTTGCCTCCTACTGTGCCTCTTTATAGATTTGTGGCTCATGAGACAGTCAGATTTTCCATAGATGATGCTCAGTTGGTTGATTCCTTCCTTTGATTCCACTGGTTATATTGAGACTATGGAACACTTCCTTGTGTCAGTTGTAGGTCCCAGAGGGGAGACCATGCCTATGACATCCACCAACAATCTAGATGAGTGGTGCCTGGTTTGGCATCAAAGAAACAAGGAGTTTGAGAGGGCTCTTGGGAGAGAGTGGCAAAACCTTAAGGGCAAGAGGTTCTTGGTTTTGGGATGGGAACCATATGCTAAAAACATGGTGGTCATGTATCAAAGAAAGTAAGTAATCATTTATACTTTGTCTAGTATATATGTAAGCATTGAATATTTGTATCCCATTCTTATGTTAGTCGATTTTCAATTATAAAGCACTCTGACAATGCTCAATACCATGTTTGTGTGCGGTGGTAATTCATTGAGATGCCAAAGGTGAAGGAAGCTAAGCTACTACTCTTTGTTGGCACCGTTGGGCGCGTGAGAAGCTCCCACTAGTTGTAGGAAAAGCTTCCCGAGAGGTCACCCATCCCGACAATGTCATCACCCAAGTGCACTTAATTTCTAAGTGACTATCCACTAGGCTAGTTCTTTTTGTTGTTCTATACTACAAATATAGTTTTAATAAGCTTGTCTTGGGAGGGTTTCCCAAGCCTTCCTTCCATGAATTGGCATATAATATCTCATCAATTATCTTCAATTGTGCAATATTTACCATTTTGTTTTCACCATAAATCAATTTTTGGAATGTATACACACATTGTTTATTAAAATAAACTAAGTAATGGGGACATTACATTCTTCCCTCCTTAGAGAAATCAAGATGTCCTCATCTCGAGAGAAATTGGGGGTATTCTTTCATAAGGGTTGCCTCATCGATCCAAGTAGCATCCTCTTCAAGATAATGCTTCCATTATACTAGGTGTTCTCTTAGGATTTGGCTTCTTAGAGGTTTCTCCCTTGTATCTAGAATCTTCTTGGGTTGCATTTCTAGAACTCCTTGGGCAGGCATGACTATTTGTTCATCATTAAGCACATGATCGGGGTTTGGTACATAAGGTTTCAGTAGGCTTACATGAAATACATTGTGAATCTTGAGATGGGGTGGCAATTTAAGCTTATAGGCTTGCCTTCCCATTACTTTGATTACTTCGTATGGTCCACAGTACCTTGGACTAAGCTTTTTTTTTTGTATTTTCCCAAGGATAATGAGCTCTTTTCGGGCCTTACCCTTAGAAACATCATGTCACCTTCCTTGAATGTTCTTATGGATCTTTCAAGATCTACATATGACTTTTGCCGATCTTGAGTAGCTTGAATGTCATGTCGGATCAATTGGATTTGTTGGTCTATCTCTTCAAGCATAGCCTTAGAAGCCTCTACCTTGAGAGTGGGATCTTAGAACTTTAGAGGTGTATGACATTTTTGTTGCAAATTAGAGTTGGAAGCATGAGAGAGTGTGCACAAGAGGGAAAGAGAGAGCTCAAGTACAAGAAGAAGATCTTGCTTAGTCAGTTGTTCAAGGTACAACTAGTACACTCTCCTCAATTGTGAGTGTGTACTTTAGGTTGTTTATATAGCATTTGGAGAGGTTAGAGTTAGGGTTTCCCCTTGCTCCCTTGTCCTCTAGTCGATTTACACCTAGCTACCCTTACTCTCTCCAGTATAAGAAGAGTTCCCATGCATTTATTACACTTCATTTTGTAAGGATATCTCTTCCATCAATTGCTTACAATATGCCCTTTTTTATGACAGAAGGAAGGAGCACTTTATAGAGCTGTATGGACTAACACTTGCTCATGGAAAGTAAATGCTGAAGTTCCTTCATTATGGTTCCTCTTCTCTTCATCCAGGCATGACTGGATGGTACTTGCCAAGGTTGGGTTCAGGATATTAGTTAGGGTAGTCACAAGGGTTGGAAAGACCTTCTTCATAGACTTCAGAAGGATGGTAATGGCATCTTCATCATGAATTGGTGCTTGAACGGAGGCCAGCAAGTACTCATAATGTAGGTTGATCTTTATGAGCTTAATATTGCCCATGGAATGAGAAACACTCTACATTTAAGCTCCACAGACAGTAACAAATATTGACAAGGGTTTTTTAGTGATTAAAATCACTGTTGATAATGCCTAGATTGAAAAAAGATGAAAATGAGTGAGCTTGAAGCTTCCTGGCTATGGCTGCTGGAAACCCATAGTTAGGGTTTGGCTCATAGCAACCAGCACATGAGGAATTTCCCCAAACCCTCTTAGAGGGAGATGGCCCACTGGGGGGGCTATCAAAGCCCTAAGATGGCTACCATCAATTTGCGTCAGCTGAGCATGCAACTGTATGAATTTGCATGTTACCTAGATTTGCACCTGCCTGTGTTTTTTTGCAATGCCATCGTGTTGTGTGGCCAATGTGGGGGTTTGTAGTGCTAGGCCGTTGCATCTTGAGCTGGGGAGGATTTTCTTAGAAGCAACCTTGAGCTAAAACCCCCTCCTTTGTTCTCCCCAAGTCCTCCATCATAGGTGGGTCAGGCTGTGTATATGGTGGTCAAGAGGTAAAAGGTAGAAGATGAAAGCTATGTGCACTTAATGATGTAGGGAAGTTGAGGGAATTTGAAGGATCAGAGATGGCTTTGATACCTTGTTTCAAATCAGAGTTGGAAGCATGAGAGAGTGTGCACAAGAGGAAGAGAGAGAGCTCAAGTATAAGAAGAAGATCTTGCTTAGTCAGTTGTTCAAGGTACAGCTAGTACACTCTCCTCAACTGTGAGTGTGTACTTTAGGCTGCTTATATAGCCTCTGGAGAGGTTAGGGTTAGGGTTTTCCCTTGCTCCTGTGTCCTCCAGTCCATTTACACCTAGCTACTCCAGTATAAGGAGAGTTCCCATGCTTACTTCTCAACAATAATTGCCCATACAAGGCTTGAAATGGTGACATCTTAATTGTTTGTTGAAAGGCAATGTTATAAGCAAACTCCACCAAAGTTGAATGTTCAATCCACCATCTCGGTTCTTTGCCACAATAAGACCTTAGAATATCTTCAATGGTCTTGTTCACCCTCTTAGTTTGGCCATTAGTTCGAGGATGATAAGTAGTACTAAAGCATAGATGTGTTCCAATTGCTTGGAATAGGCAAGTCCAAAACTTAGAGGTGAACATGGACTCTTGGTCAATGATTGTTAACCCTCAGATGAACAATGTGAAAAATCCAGAAAATCTAAAGCAAAAGACAAGGCCAAGGCAAAAGTGAAACGGAAGACGAAGGCACACCAAGAAAAATATGGAAATACAAGAAGTGTAGAAAAGTCCTAAACCAAGGAGAAAGGCGCACAAGAAAAAGTGCAAGTCAATACTTTTGCAAAAGAGAGCAAGGCACACCATGATTTATTTTAAGAGCGTTGGGTGCAAATTGTAAAAGTAGATGGGTGGTAGGAATGAAGCTAGGAAGATAGGAGGACAATGGGAAAAAAGGGCCACAACCGGCCATGTAAAAAAGGGGATAAGGGGATGCCCAAAAGGGATTTAGGGTTTTGTATATAAAGTTGAAAAGTAAATGAGAAGCTCATTCTTGTGTGTGGCCAAAAGTAGCTCTCTTCTTCTTCTTCTTTTTCTTCTTGTTCTTGCTTGCTTGAGCTTGTGCTTGAGAGAGGGAGTGTGAGAGTGTGAGGGAGTGAGTGTGTGAGGATGAGGGACCGTAGTGGAGAAGCTCTCTATCTTCTCCTCTCTTCTTCTCTTCTCTTCTCTTCTCGTCTTGCTCATGGCAATGGAGCTTGGAGCATGGAGTGCGAGGATGGATCTTGCTTGAAGCTTGCACTTGGATTGTGGAGCTACCGGAGTGCTTGGGAGAGGAGGCAACTCAATTGGGCATGGAGGTAAGCTCACTACACTCGTAGAGATGGATAGTGCATCGGCTATGTGAGAGGTAGCCATTAGTGCTCGGCTTGGAACACTTGAAACAATAAGCAGTCCGTGGGTCTTGGCGATTGATCGTCTCTACATTTTGGTTCCGTTGCCATTACCAATGGATTCAAGTCTCGAGCGCTTGCATGCTTGCTTCGAATCAAGCAATGAACTAGGGTTTTCCCCGAACTAGTGCTTGAGGTAGACAGGTAGGAAGTGAGGGAGTTTGAAGAGGTATTCGATCTCCTTAGCAAGTAAGTTTTTGGTTTTTTGGATTTGGAAAGGTAAATTGGAGTAGTGCAGGTGTTTGCTTTGTGATTTGGATGCATTAGGGTAGGAAAAAAACAAAGAAAAAATAAGGAAAATAGGCATTGGGGTTTCTGCTGTCATAACAGGGCAAGAGAGTTTGATTTGCTTGCCAAGTTGTATTTTGGAGTTTACTTGCTATTCCAGGTATATACAATCCTTCATTAGAGTCTATTCTTACATTTTGGAAGTTTGTGCGATCCCTCATAACCAAAATTGTTAGAATTGAGTGATTTTCGTCATCCTTAGGAACTCGTTCGCAGGAATCGGACACTATTACTAGAGTCTGATTCCCAAAATTGGACTCGGGTGGTCCGAATCCTAGAATCAGACGGTCCAATTTCCAGAATCCAACAGTCCAATTTACGGAATCGGACCAACCCATCTTGTCCAATTGGACATAACCTATCCGATTTCAAAAATCGGACACCCCATAATTGGGACTCCCAAAATCGAACACACGAAAATAGGACACAAAAAAATCGAACACAAAAATCGGACCACACTCCAAAATTAGACACCTGTCAAATCACACGTCCGATTCCTAGAATCGGACACTTCAAAATTGGACAGACCAAAATTGGACCAACCCATAATCAGACCACCTGAATTGGACCATTGGACCATCCGATCAGCCGATCGAACCAAAATCTAGCACACACACACAAACAATGATAATCAAGCGCAGGTAATATGCATCAAAGTCAACATTGTGGGATTCAGATAAGTGATGTGTTTTTGAGATGCACCTGTTCATTATGGTTGAAGCATATGACTTGTATGTACTCTCACGAGTTGCCAAGTGAATGTAGGATGACACATGTCTCTGTACGAAAGCGTTCAATGTCCAAGTCACCATAAGACCACCAACCCCACAAAGAATCATTATGGAGAAAGCAACATAAATTCCAAGAACAAAGAGCCATGACGGAAGCCCCACTGCTAGAAGAGAAAGTCACCCTTATAGAAAGCACACATTGCATTTGAGCATGGCCTAAAGCCTAGTCATTGGCTACTGTCTCTTTCTTGGCTAGACTCTACATCTGGGAAAATGAAAGATTATGGTGGCAAGCTCCTATTCACGGCGAAAGAGCGAGCAAGTATGGCTAAATGGTGGAAATGAGGGGTTTCAGCTAGTTTACATTGAAGCTTACCCTAAACCTAAAAGACGCCATCATGGAGGAGCCAACCGTAAATGCAGTCTACAAAAGTATGTGGAGAAGGTTGGGTAGACTATCGATTACGACAAGTGTGCAGAATTTCTGAGGAGCTTTGATGTCGAAAGAAACTGTGGCATGGTGATGGTAAGAAGAGGAGAAGAAGCTTATCAAGTAGAGGTGGATTTGAGCCTTGCGATGGTGGAGAAGGCCCTAAGTTTATTAGCCAGCATTAGGACTAAGAAACACCCAAGGAGGGACGTGTATAATATGCTGGGAGTGAGCTGTCGCCAATCCAAGAACAAGAGGGAAACAAAGTCCACAAGGAATAGCAGGGCAACATGGAGAGAGTTACTAATAAAAAGGAGAATGACCAACCATCTTAACCGCAAGAGAGCAAAAGGACAATCTGTGGGCGACAAGGCTAAAAAATTGTCAAGTCAAGTAGAAAGGAAAGATCACACACTCAAAATCCCCATAAGAAGAACTTGATCCATCTCCAAAGAAAATAGAGAGTTGCAAAGGGTGGAGGAGGAATCGAAGAGATTAGAAGAAGAGCTCAAGCAAACCCCAAAAGAGGAGGAAGAACAACTAAGGCAAAAAGGGAGGAGGAGATTACTCTAATGAAGAGGGAATCAAAGCTGCACATCACTACAACATGGACTCCATGCCATGACACCTAAGCCTAACACTAGCTTAGGAGTAGAGGATCAATGTACTCCCCTAATCTCAACTAGTTGAACCTCACAAGAACTCTCCTTGCTAGGGGTTTGGGGAGTCAAAACAACAAATGTAGCCACGTCAACAGGAACCATTGGAGCTAGTCCATGAAGAAGGGCGTGACTCTAAATCAGATCAAAGAAAGAAAGAATGAGTGCAAGAACCAAGCCCCTTTCGTGGCCAAAAAAAGTATATGTAGGAGAGAAAAGGGATCCATGCCATGCATTCCTTGGTAAATCTCTTAGGCCCCCTAGAAATGTAACTACTGTACAACATCAAGATGATGTCCAGCGTGCCCCCTCCCAATGCATCTCCAAAAAAAAAAAAAACAAGGAGAGCAAACAAACAAAGAATCACACAAATAAAAATGAAAGAAACAATGAGCGTTCCATGTATATCTGAGTGCCATAGGCACTGCACCTAGGGGTCCTCAAGTTAGGCATGTCCGATGGCCTTGGTCATCTGACTCCGTACCTAACTCCCTAGCTCTTTCTACCCCCCCACTTCACACTTAGGGCACATCAAGGGCAGGACACACCTAGGGAGTTTGTGCTTGCCTATGGCTAGATCTGTCTCCCTAAGTGACACCCACAGCATCTCCCCTGTACACAAACTGGGTCCTCAAGTGTGGGACAATGCCACAGGCTTCCCTAAGGTTCGACCCAACTCCTAGTTTAACTAGCATGAACACCTTGCAACACTGCATAGTGAGGTAGATACACCCCCAGGTAGTGCACTTCCTTTTTCTTTTTTCAAGTATACACAACAATGGTGATCAACCACCATTGATATTGAAGGCCCCCACAACCTGATCAAATCTAATCTCGGCCTCCACAATCTAATCTTGGCGTTAATGATCTAAATCATGCTACATCATGTGGTCAAAAGTACAAATAATGTCTCAAGAAGCCTTCGAGTATACTTCTCCTCAACATCGACAAATTTTTCCTCTCCATTGAACCCTTGCTTCATCCATAAATTGCTATGAAAAACTAGACCAGCAATCTTCTAATTATGTAATATCTAAGTATGCACGTGCACTCACATAATATAATATCTACATCCCAATCTATACATAGTTTGGGTCCTCAAGTGTAGGACAACACTCTCAGCTTGCTTAGAGTTCAACCTGTCTCCTAAACTAATCAAACTACATCTTGTGCATGATAAGAAGACTAGCATTGCCCCCAGAGAGAGACCATATATGAGAGGTTTTTCAATTGCAGGTATTGAGAACTCCAACGATAGTACCGTCAACTCTTCATCAACACTGAACTATGAATTCTTATCCTTTATCATCTTGCAAGCCCACTAAAGAATCATCGCCTACAGAATCCCCAGAACATCAACACGTATGCCAACCCATGAGTGCACCTCCCAACCAAAACCAACCCCATCACCGACTTCAAAAACCCTATCACCAACCAATCTGGCCAATAACATGCCCCCAACGACCTTCATTTGCACTACCGCCAAAACTTCTCCCCGGCAAACCACAGATGTCCCTTCCACCCATGTCTTCGGTATTGGAAGAGAGCGAGAGAGACATAGTGGAGCGGAAGATGAGCCTCAACTCATTGTTGTTCTTCTTCCATTATTCTTCCATCATAAAAATTGAAAGAGACTTACACACATAGGTATGAATAACCAAGACTAACTGTGGTTAAGTCACTGACTACACCGACTTATTGAATGTCACACACGTGTACAATTGTATCAGTCACATACATAAAGATAGACTGGCTGAAGAGTAACGAGAGCTTGATATTCTAACACTCCCCCTCAAGCTCAAACCATGTGATAAACTCCAAGTAGCTGTCTGAAATATATGAACTTTTCTTTACCAAGAGACTTGGTAAATATATATGCTACCTGGTTCTTCAGTCTTCACATGAATCAAGTCAATCTGCCCTATAAGAACCATTTCTCTGATGAAATGGTAGTGAACCTCAATATGTTTGGACCTAGCATGGTAGATAGGATTGCTAGCCAACATAACACTGCTGAGGTTATCACAATGCAATCTCACTCTACTTTCCAGCTGTATTCCCAAGTCTTTCAGCAATTTCATTAACCAAACTGCTTCGCAAGCCGCTATAAGGCAGCTCCTCTTAGCTTCTGTACTAGACAATGCAATAGTAGGCTGTTTCTTACTCTGCCAACTGATCATATTGCTGCCCAATCCAAATGCATAACCACTGCTTGACCTCTTATCATAGGCACAACCAGGCCAATCAGCATCAGTAAACCCTGTCAAGTCAAGAGATTTTCCATATGCATAAAACAACCCATAATCTGTAGTATCCTTTACATATCTCATGATCCTCTTGATTGCATCTAAATGTGGTTTGAAAAAATTCTGCATGAACTGACTAATTAGCCCCACTGCATAACATAAGTCAGGACAGGTAATAGTCAAGTATATCAAGCTGCCCACCATCTGTCAATACATGATCACATTCTCTATGTCATTCCCAACATCAATCTACAACTTGACATTCTAATCAAGAGGTGTCTCCATAGGCTTGCATTCAGCCATACCATACTTCTGTAACATGTCATGAGCATATTGCTTATGTAGCAACCATATACCTTGAGGCGTAGAGACTACCTCAATCCCAAGAAAATACTTTAGTTTACCAAGGTCTTTGACTCTGAATTTAGCTTGTAAACATGATTTAATTTCAGCAATGCCTTCCAGTGATGATAAGATCATCTACATAAACCACTAGAAACACATATCCACAATCTGTCTTCTTCGTGAACAGAGTGTGATCTGCATCACCCAATCTAAATCCATATTGCTGTAAATAACTGCTGATCCGAGCATTCCATGCTCTAGGTGCCTGTTTCTATCCATATAAATACTTTTTCAGCTTACATACATGTGTAGGAAAGTTTGAGTGAACATAGCCTTCAGGCTGCTCCATATATACTTCCTCAATCAAGTCACCGTTCAAGAAAGCATTCTTGACATCCATTTGCCATAATTTCTAGCCTTTGCATGCTGCCAAAGCAATGTCAGTTTTGACTGTTGCAATTTTAGCCACCGGACTGAAAGTCTCCTCATAGTCAAGGCTATATTGCTGTGGATACCCTTTTGCAACCAGCTTGGCCTTATAGCGTTCTAACGAACCATCTGACTTACACTTAACCTTGTACACCCATTTTCAGCCAATGGGGACTTTGCCTTCAAGCAACTCAACCAATTCCCATATCTCATTTTTAGCCAAGGCTGCATACTCCTCATCCATGGTAGCACACCAGTTATCATTTGTAACTGCATTATCAAACTTTGTAGGTTCTTTGTGACCTATCACACTAGCCATATATGCATAATGGCGGGCTGAATAACCAGTGTATGTAAACCAATCAACTCATTTTTTGACTGTGGAAGCTTTCACTCAACTGCCGAGACCCTCGGACCGCTTATTGTTTCAAGCATTCCAAGCCGAGCACTAATGGCTACCTCTCACATAGCTGACGCGCAATGCCTACCTTACGGGTGTAGTGAGCTTACCTTGATGCCGTTCGAGTTACCTCCTCTCCCGCGCACTCCGGTAGCTCCACGATCCAAGTGCAAGCTTCAAGCAAGCTCTATCCTCAAGCTCCACACTCCAAGCTCCATGTCCGCGAGCAAGACAAGAGAAGAGAAGAGAAGAGAAGAAGAGAGGAGAAGATGGAGAGCTTCTCCTCCTCGGTCCCTCACCCTCACACACTCACTCCCTCACACTCTCACACTCCCTCTCTCAAGCACAAGCTCAAGCAAGCAAGAAGAAGAAGAAGAAGAAGAGGAGAGCTACTTTTGGCCACACACAAGAATGAGCTTCTCATTCACTTTTCAACTTTATATACAAAACCCTAAATCCCTTTTGGGCGGTCATCCCCTTTTTCCTTTTTTACATGGCCGGCCGTAGCCTAGGCCCTTTTTCCCATTGTCCTTCTATCTTCCTAGCTTCTTTTCCACCGCCCATCTACATTTACAAATTGCACGGGCGCTCCTTGAATTAAACCATGATGCACTTGCGCTCTTTTACAAAAGTTTTGACTTGCGCTTTTCCTTGTGCGCCTTTCTCCCTTATTTAGGACTCTTCTCCTTGTGCGTCTTTGTCTTCCGTTTCTCTTTGCCTTGGCCTTTTTCTTTGTCTTCTGCTTTAGCTTTTCCGGATTTTCCACCTTCGTTCGTTTGAGGGTTAACATTGACTCTCTCAAATCTCTGTAATTGTGGCTCACTCTAAGCTTGCCTCTCATGAGGCGGCACATAACGACTCTGCCTTGCTCCAGGCATCATAATAGACGGAATGCCCAACTCACTATCCAAACTATCACTGTTGGATGACTCATAACCTACTGTAAGTGAACTTGTCACATCCTCAAGCATCTTTTCTTTTCCCTTATCCAATCTCCCACTCACTGACATATTCGTGTCAGTGGATGTAGGTGTACGACTCCACAAGCGTCTTGACCAAGGACTTATTGTAGGCGACCCATCACCTGTAGGACCACTCATAGATGTACTCACTGTAGGTGTATTTTTAGCATTACTAGTGCTGACTGATCCATTAGTAGCCACTGCAATAGGATTACCATACCACGATGCCAACTCATAAAAAACAACATCTTTGCTAATCAATGTCTCATGTGTAGACGGTACATAACACTTGTAAGCTTTCCGGTCTTGTGCATAACCAAGGAACACACTCTTGACAGCTTTAGGATCCAATTTCTTCCTCTTTTAATCAGGAACATGCACATATGCAATGCTTCCAAATACCTTCAAGTGTGAAATGTACAACCTCTCATATGGAGTTACATCACGAATCCTTGCTGTAGGGGTTCTATTCAACACATAGACACCATTCACTACTACTTCAGCCCAATAACCATTTGGCAAACTCTTCTCATTTCATCATAGCTCTTGTCGATTCCATCAGTACCCTATTTCTCCTTTCTGCTACACCATTTTAGTGTGGTATATAGCTGCAAGTTAACTGTCTTTTGATCCCATGTTTAGCAAGGTACTTGTCAAAGTAATCAGAGACATATTCTCCACCTCCATCTGATCTAAGACATGAAATTTTACAGCTCAACTCATTTTCAGCATGCTTCTTGAAGTCCTTGAATGCATCAAACACATCATCCTTATGTTTCAGTATGTAAAGCCAAGTATACATGCTGAAATCATCAATGAAGGATACATAGTAACAAGCACCACCAAACAAAGCATTATGAGACAGACAGAGGCTCATAGCCCAAAAAGAGCAAGTTTAAGTCTCATGGGTGAGTAATTTTAAGTCTCATGGACAATAGCCAGTCTAGTAGTTCTAAGTCTATATCTGAATGTACCAACTGCAAGGGTCGTGAGCTCTTTCGTACATGTCTCATAAATGGAAATCGTGCTTGCTTTCCAAACTAACATGCATCACATACATGTCCAAAGTCATGATACTTGAACTTAGGTAGTCCAAGTACAATCTCCTTCTGCTACATAGATTTAGCTTTTGTACATTCACATGGCCAATCCGCTTATGCCATATCTCAACATCCCGTATAGCACCATCATCATGTACAAACATGGCTGCTTTCAATTTTTGAATTGACACATCAAGAGTTAACATTCTGCCATCTCTTCGACCTCTAGCAATCAATTTGCAGCCATTACCATATTCTTCAACAAAGCATCCATCTCTATTAAATCTCACATGTAGATTCTGTTCTGCCATCTATCCAATTGACAAAAGATTCTTGGTTATTGTAGGTACATGTAGTACATTATCCAAGCTCTTTTTCTTGCCATCAGGCATCAACAAAGGTACAACTTCTTTATGCTGAATAGTATGCTGGGTGTCATCCCAGTATACACATGTCCATGTGAACCTATAACCATCTCATTAAATCATTCTCCATGGGGTGTCATATGATTTGAAGCCCCTGAATCAATGTACCATCTCTCATCTCTGTTCTTCCGAGATGCATTCTTAGACACATGCTGCATAGCAAACAATTTGTCAACGTGCTCATCATGAGCACCACTAGAAGATGCATAGTGCCCATGTTGTTTGCCCTTTGCCTTCATATCTCCCTGCTTCTTGTAATAATATTTTGCAATGTGTCCATATCTACCACAGTAATGACAGTCCTTATCTCTATTTGACTAATCATTTGACTGCCATGAACTAGATCCACAACCTCTACCATGGGGTGATCTCCCCTTGCCTCTAAAGCCACTAGATCCACGTTGGCCCTTTGTATTTGTGCCATGCCAGGCATTCTGCTGATGTTGTCCATAAGCATTTTGAGTGTCTCCTCGACCTCAAAAAGAGCCACGGCCTCTGCCGCCTCTAACATGCTGGCTAGAGTAAAGAACAATGCCTCTGCTTTGAAACGTACTAGAACCTGTATTTAGCCCAAGCTTAACTTCCTCATGCATAGCACAAAGCAATCAGCTCATCCCAATCAAGGGATTCAGCTCTCACAGAAATAGATGTATCAAATGCTTTATATTCTTTGCCAAGTCCATTCAATGTCACGGCAATCATATCATCCTCAGACACTAAAGATCCAATGGTGGCAAGCTGATCCACTATGTTCTTGATCTTTTTAGTGTAGGCCTGAATGCTTTTGCCATTCCTAGATATGTTATTGAATTGTTGCTTTAGCTTTCTTGCATGTGTTACAGTTCCATAATTCTTCATGAGTATGTCCCATGCATCCTTTGGAGAACTGCATCCAGTAATTTGTATAACCATAGCATCTGATAAACATAAGGAAAACCAATGTAACACCTTGCATGCTCTCTCAGTCCATAACTTATGAGCCCTTTTCTGATCATTTGTCGGATTCCTTTCATGTATTTCAGGTTCAGCCTCATCACCTGTACATAAGTCCCAATAACCTTACCAACCAACAAATTCTTCATACGGAACTTTCATAAAGTAAAATTTTTGTTGTCCAAATTTTCTTCCACAATTTGAGTGATATTGTCAGTGCCTTGAGCATTTTCCATAGTTGCAACTTAGGTATTCGGTGATGTATATAACTTGTAAGTATCTGACTCCTTTTCCTACAATTCAGGACCAGTTTTCTGCTATTCAAGATAGTTTCTTGCAATTTAAGACAGTTTTCCTAACAACCTGCTTGCTGTAAACTGTATTCTGACAATGAAAAAACATAGTCAACTGAGCATAAACCAAGCTCAAATCAGTTCAAAACATTCTATGGTAGTGGAAAAACATCCAAGCAACAAACTATGTCCATATAAGTATCAATGTTTGTAATGTATGCAAGTAGTAGTACCAAATACAGCCAGCCCACTGCTATAACCAATAGTATTTTCTCTGTTAAAACAAGAGTATTGAAACCTCAAAACAGCCCCAAAACATCTCATTCAGTTGCCACTCTATGCGGGAGTTGATACAT
This sequence comes from Lygodium microphyllum, assembly GCF_053477565.2. Lineage (NCBI taxonomy): Eukaryota > Viridiplantae > Streptophyta > Polypodiopsida > Schizaeales > Lygodiaceae > Lygodium > Lygodium microphyllum. The sequence continues at coordinate 90,451,297 of NC_141143.1, forward strand.
GTCCAATCGGTCAAAATATATTGCATGTATGTCAAGTGAAGATGATAGGTATCCTTCCTGCAGACAATAACTAGTCAATACCCTGGTATAACCATCAACAAATCAGTCCAAACTTTGGACTTTCAGCACTCACAATATCCCAAAAAGCATCTACCACTCAAGTGGTATGATCCAAGCATTTGTCAGTAGCAAATAAGTATCACAGATACTTCAACCCTGTAGGTATATTGTTTCCAAATTCAGGACATCAACCAGTTTACTGTTTCCAGACTGCAGATAAGCTTCAAAATTGAGCATTTAACACTCTAATATCATGCTCAAATGCATGATAATAAGGTATATACATTGTTAGGATGAAAGCCACTAGTGCCCTGGAATCACCTGCTGTTTACTGCAGTAAACAACCAAACAACCAGTCTACATAAGCCTGTGCTGAACATCTCAAAATCTGTGAGAAATTTGAAAAAACTTTCTTCTGCAAAGGTGTAGACCATGTCAAAATGGTCAGGAATCAAGGATTGTTTCTCCAAAAACCATTTTTGTAGCAAGATATAGCTTCTGCAAAAAATGGGTTGCATGCACAGTCTTCTTTGATGACGTTTTCTTCAGATCTGATGTCTTGATGTCAAATGGCCACTGCTAAGCCTTCAGGCTTCAGGGGTTCAAGCTTTGATACCATGTTGGAAGAGAGGGAGAGAGATAGAGTGGAGTGGAAGATGAGCCTCAGCTCATTGTTGTTGTTCTTCCATTATTTTTCCATCATACAAATTGAAAGAGACTTACACACATAGGTATGACTAACCAAGACTAAGTCACTGACTACACCGACTTATTGAATGTCACACACGTTTACAACTGTATCCAGCTAATGTCAGGGTCACACACATAAAGATAGACTAACTGAAGAGTAACCGGAGATAGATATTCTAACATTCCAAAGCTTGCTATCTATGATGGTAAGTGCCATGGGATTGGCACTCATCTAGGAGGGGGTAATGTTAACCCTCAAATGAACAAGGTGGAAAATTTAGAAGATCTAAAGAAAAATACAAGGCCAAGGTAAAAGTGAAACGAAAGATGAAGGCGTGCCAAGAAAAATATGGAAACACAAGAAGTGCAGAGAAGTCCTAAACCAAGGAGAAAGACGCACAAGAAAAAGTGCAAGTCAATACTTTTGTAAAAGAGCACAAGGCACACCATGATTTATTTTAAGAGCGCCAAGTGAAAATTGTAAAAGTAGATGGCCAGTAGGAATGAAGCTAGGAATATAGGAGGACAATTGGAAAAAGGGGCCATGGCCGGCCATGCAAAGGGGTGACTGCCCAAAAGGGATTTAGGGTTTTGTATATAAAGTTGAAAAGTGAATGAGAAGCTCATTCTTGTGTGTGGCCAAAAGTAGCTCTCTTCTTCTTCTTCTTCTTCTTCTTCTTGTTCTTGCTTGCTTAAGCTTGTGCTTGAGAGAGGGAGTGTGAGAGTGTGAGGGAGTGAGTGTGTGAGGGTGAGGGACCGTGGTGGAGAAGCTCTCTATCTTCTCCACTCTTCTTCTCTTCTCTTCTCTTCTCTTTTTTTGCTTGCGTCAATGGAGCTTGGAGTGTGGCGTGTGAGGATGGAGCTTGCTTGAAGCTTGCCTTGGATCGTGGAGCTACTGGAGTGCTTTGGAGAGGAGGCAACTCGATTGGGCATGGAGGTAAGCTCAATATACCCATAGAGATGGATAGCGCATCGGCTATGTGAGAGGTAGCCATTAGTGCTCGGCTTGGAATGCTTGAAACAATAAGCGGTCCGTGGGTCTTGGCGGTTGATCGCCTCTACAGTGATTATGCTCTTTGGAAATCCATGTAACCTATCTATCAACCACTACCATGATGGAATCATATCCACCAGAAACACTAGGTAATCTAACAACAAATTCCATACTTATTGACTCCCATTTCATTTGTGGAATGTCCAAGGGTTGTAACTCTCAGGCATCTTGATCCTTTCTGCCTTGACTCTTTGATAAGTCAAGCACTAAGTTACATACTTTAATACATCCATTTTCAATCTTGGCCAGTGATAGCTCTTACGAGCTGCGTTGAGTGTCTTGGCATACCCCGAACATCCCAAAGATGCACTTCTATGGATTAAGAGCAATGCAGACTGTCTATAATGCTCAAAACATTTCCTTAAAATTATAAATTATCTTTCCCTTATGGTAACTGCCCCCAGATCATCAATGAAGACTTTTAACTCCTCTAGTAAAATATCACCAAAAGTCTTATCAGTTGTACATTGCCAAGAACCAAGTGCATTGCATAAACCAAAGGCCATCACATGATACACAAAGGTACCGAAGGCAATGATGAATGTTGTTTTTAGCTTATCTTCCTCCGCAATAGCCATTTGGTTGTATCCAACAAAGCAATCCATAAATGAATAGATTTTCCTACCTACTTATTGATCCAAAATCTAATCAATAAATGGTAATGGATAGTAATCCTTAACCATCTACTTATTAAGCTCTCTAAAATCTATGCAAAGCTAAATTTGATTGTTCGTCTTCTTCCTAATTACAACTAGTGAACACCACTCTATGTGTTGTACCAAAAATATCAGGCCAGCTTTATGTAATTTTGGCAATTCTTTGAATAGCATTTCCCTTAATTCGTAAGGCATATGCCTTACATTTTGATGCACAAGGTAGCTATCTTCCTTTAGAGGAATAGTAAGACAATCAAGCTAGGAGGAATACCTCTCAGCTTGCCATAACTCCAAGCAAAGATGTCATAGAATTCCTGAATCAATGATACATAGTCCTCCCTTTATTCCAAACTGAGTATAGACCCTAATTTAATTGTATGTGAATCATTCAGCGTACTAAGGTCTAGCTCAATTACATCCGCATCTCTTTTCCTCTCCTAATCCTCTATTGGCTCCTTCAAAGTCACTTGATATATATCCTCTATAGTGGACCCCTCATTGGATTCATCACTTGATGACAACTCACTAGCAGATGGAGCATCTAATGTATCTAACTCTGATGAAGATAAATGAACTATCTCACTTTGAGGACATTTAGAATAGGCATCTACACTAGCTTTCCTCTTGTTGGATATTATTTCCTTACACTCAATGATTAACTAGACTTGGATGTTTACTTCCTTGTTTGAGAGAACTAATCTTGCTCCAACATGTATTAGCTAAGTTTCTAGACTTTTCGCATATGTCACATTTAACATTTGGACAATTCCTAGGGAAATTTTGGCCGCCACACCACTTATAGAGCTAAATCTTGAGGGGGCACCCTCTTCAAGAGTATTGACTCCCTATGAAATTCTACTGCTTCTTAAGGAAATTGACATCAAACAATGACAGTTTGCCTATATTTTTTGGTGATTATGTTAGTATAGTGCTTCATCATATCCTTAACTTTGCCAAGGACATTTGAGGCACATGACTCATAGCCATGATCATCTACCTATTGTTCCATTGGCCTAACCACTTGATTGTGAATTGGCTGTTGATTTATTGGAGCAATAGTAGGATTTATCATTTGGCTTCCAACATTTGGTGGAGCCACCTGACTAGCCATAGGCATGGTCACACTAGGAGGAGTTGGCAACATGGGCACATTTTGAATCATGCTTCATGTTCCGTTGGGAGTACTAATGGGCATCCCTTAACCTCCATTTGTCAATGCCAAAGTATTTCCAACACCTAGACTCAGATTCTAGTTTGCCCTAGAGGTATAGGCCATTGGTAATCGTGATTCTACCTCCTTTTCTCTTGTAATAGCCATATCAATGTCAATAAGAGCAACACTGCTTAATTGCACTTGGATGTTAAAGTCAAGCCCATTCAAAAAGTATTGTAACTGGAGCAACAACTAGAATAAGAATATAGGTTTGCAACTTATGGAAAACTTCCTTCAGTTTCTTGGTATATCTTGAAACATTCTCGTGAGGCTCTTAATGTGTTACATTGAGAATACATAGCCAATACTGACCTCCTCTTTTAGGGGAAAACTCTCTTTGAAAGGCTACAAAGAGGAAGTCAATCATAGTTATGGTTCCAGCCTCTAGGCTATGATACCATACTGCAACTCGTCCTTTCAAAGTCATGTTAAAAAACATCATCAAGTGTCTTTCATCTTGAATTTGACATTAAACATTACCTTTTGAAATTCAATGATATGAAGTTCTGTATCTTCCTCTACTAACTCATTAAAAATGGGTAGAGGAAACCCTAAGACTGACAAGTTTGGCATTCCTACTATTGGGATTGCAATGGGTTGTGCCATAGTAAAAACCAGATTCGCTAAAGGAGTTTGGATGATGGAAACTATTACTCCACTCAAAGTGGGCTAACTAACTAGAAGGGTGAAAGTACTGGAACTTCCTCCTCCTAATGGACTATGCATGGGGCTAGGGTCGCTAAGACCCCTCCCATGTAGGGATATTGGACTACTCCTTTGTGGAGAATATCTCCTAATAATTTTGGTCCGCTACCATCTAGCCCATTCAGCTCTTTCTTGCTTTTGAAGCTCGGCTTGATGGTTTATTGGATCTATGTCACCGCCTTTTGGTATATACTAATAAATTGGTCCCTATTGACCAAGATTTGCAAACCGCCACTTCTTAGGGATTCCTGACAAATGCACCACCTGTCAAGATCTAAAACAGGCCCAACATTGGCTCTATGGCACTAGCTAGGCCTCTACTACTCACCTCAAACCACCCCACACAATCTTGCGGCTAGGAGCATCTAAGGGATATACTCCTCTAACCTCTGATACAAAAATTTTGTGTTTGTATAATTTGTAGTCCAATGGATATCCTTCCTTGCACTCCTCAAAGGGATTCCCTAAACATATTGGTGTTATACACTATATAAGCACATACAGAGGGAGCGCCCCTTTGCTAATTACCGCAACTCCACTACAGCTCTCCTACACCTCGAGGATTGGCCCCAAGATGCACTGTGTAAATGCATAAAACACATTCAAAACAAGATCCACTCTTTTGATTGAATTGAGTCAGGAGATAAAAGATAGTCCTTATTGAATATTCTCTAAGAAACCAAATCTCTAACCCTACTTAAGGTACCTCACACTCTCAATATAGGTCATCGCTCATACAAATAGGTGCTATGCATCCAGGATGATACCATATAGTGCATGCAATGCAATTGTGTATGACTACCACACTCAAACAAGTTTTTTCATTAACAATCAGCATCATGAAAGTGTGAAAACGTTTCTTTTCATGTCTTTCTTCTAATCCACAATTGCTACATTGGCTTAGGGCTAATATTGAGCCTTCTCGTGCTACTAGACCCTTTTAATTTTAGAAAACAACGCACCCTACATGCCATGTATCATTAAACATCTAAATTCATGTAACGTGCCTGCATATCGGTTGTCCAAGCACGTTTTAGATCCATCAAGGAAAAAGTCTAAGCATCGCTGCCCGGCACTCCCATGGAATGTTTCGGGGTTTGTCACCTAGGGTTTCCCGAGTCCGCCTCTCACAATGGAGCATTTGCGGCCAAACCCACTAGGATCGACTTGAAACCTAGGTTCCTAGGGATCAAGGTCTCCTGACAGCATTCTGGCGTCGGGTTCTGGACATCCTACTTTACGCAGAGATACCCAAGCTAAAGCAGATCTATGCCGCACTTGGTTCAAAGAGAATGGGAAATGAGAGGGATGCGCCACTCAACCTCTTTGCCCGTAGGGCATAGTCCCATTTCGGTCCCCTAAAACGGCATGAATCCGGTTCTAACCTAACAATACATGAAGGTCAAATGATGGTAAAAACCTTATGAGAAGCCTCCCAGTTCTCTGGGACCACCTTGCCATAGAATGCACCCATCGGGGGTTCCGCCCACCCACTTCCCTTGATAGCTTTAGTTTTCTAATTAGATCCTGCCACATTTATGTGCGACACTTAAAATCAACTTCCTTAATTAAGCCTTTTAGGGAACAAGGTTTGTTCGTGTAATTTACAGCACTAACACGAAAACAGAGCAAGCAATCCTTTTGAAAACAAGTTCCTTAACTTATATTCAAGTTAATCTTTCTCTCCTACCCATACAAGAGAAATTATATACCCCTTCTACCCAACAGAAGTACCCGATCCAAATCACATGGCACCATAATTTCTATCATTTATCTAGAATAGGATCTTCCAATGCCCTAGACATTGGACTCACAGCAGTCTTCAACTCCGTTTTGGACTAGGCAAGGGGTGTCCAGAGCTCCACCTAACCCTAAGCAACCTAGGAGTGAGACACAACTTCTGTGGTTTGCCTTTTCACCACTCAACCTTAGGCCCGTGAGTCGAGCAGTGCCCTCTAAGGTTGAAATGTGGCGTGATCTTGGAGATAATCCACCTGTGCTAAAATATCATGTCCTTAATTAGTCCATTTAAGAATCAAACACATTCAAGGAAATCAGCCCTAATATCATTTTCCAAGAAAACATTCCTTTATCCCCATGGAAACTTGTGGTCACAGACCCCTGCCATGAATTTTCCAACAATCACAAGCACTTTGAATAAGTATCCAAACCACAATGCAACAATCAATTGAATGTAAAAGCATTGATCAACCAACAAAACAATGATACTCTTTTCCAAACATTGCAAGAATAGTCGTGATAACCCTTCCATCGCATATTCACTCTCCCCCTTGGGATCTAAGCGATTCTATGCAAAATTTACTTAACATTTCGACTAAGAAACATGCCAAGGTCTCATACAACTATGCAAGAATGTAAATTCTATTGAGCACTTACATTGATCGATAACCTAACCTTCTTCTTAGCAAGTACAAAAGCATCAGTCTTTCCTTCCTTGAGTTTTCCTAACCCCTTGAGCTCTCTACTTGCCTTTGAGGCCTGAAGTTGTTTGTATCTAGCCCAATCTTCGAATTTGGATTGATAAACATAGTGGTTATCAAATAGATCCCAAGGCATCTTAGTCTGCAATCCTTATGATCATTGTTTATATTAGCTAAGCACAACATCAAGATTCCTAATCTATCAAACATGAGCTATTAACGAGAGCTTGGGCAAAGGTATAGAGCTTCGAAAATGATTCTCTTCTAGACTAAGTTGCTTGCCATACAATCCTTCAAGCATGCAAGTTGCAACATATACCTTCAAAGTGACGAAAACATACCTACTATTGCAAGGATGGGAAGTTCACAATGCTTGAAGCCTTATATGTTGTTTATGAATTCATCGCATAGCATCTAAATACAATTAACTTCTCTTTATGCATGCATTTGGGGAATTCAATCCTTTGAATACTGGCAATATAGTTTATCCTTTTCAATGTCCTATTCTCATGTGGCATAATACAGGTCTAATGCATCTTATGCATGAATCAAAGCAAGCATTCATCAATCTGGAAATATGTTACTGGTATTGTAGTTGGATGGGCAGTGATCTCCTCGCTCGAGGCTTTCATTTGCGGGATTGCCATCCGCGTGTGACATTTTCTGCTTGGGGGCCATTCTCGATCTTCATCTCCCCTTGACGTGAATCGCACAAGCCTTTCGTGCCTTTTCCTTGATTAGCGAGAATTTGGGGCGAGAATTGAGCTACAGGTGGAGAATAATCTCGTGGGAAAAGATAAAGTGATTCGCAAGCAAAGGGAAAAGAGAGGATGCATGTGAACACCCTCTAAGGAGGGGAAGAGAATGAGATCCTTTAGATCTCTCTCTCTCTCTCTCTCTCTCTCTCTCTCTCTCTTCTTCTTCTTCTTCTTCTTCTTCTTGTTCTTCTTCCCCCCCCCCCCTCTCTCTCTCTCTCTCTCTCCATCCAGTGTGATGTTCATCCAAGCCTTTTTTCTACATTGCAATTGAAGGGGGGTTATGTAAAATATTTCACGGCGCAGCGAACAGAATCTGAGAAAGAGATAGAGAGTACACAACAGATAAGAGGAGAATCAGTAAATTCTTTAACTCCAAACAACTGATACAAAGATGGCTCTGTCCACCCGTGCGCTTCCACTGTGTGAAGCTTAGATGGCGATCTAGACAGAAGATAGGTGAAGAGCTTAAGGCTAGCTGGACCAACAACTCTGACTGGGTGAAAGATGAGTGAGTGATGGCTGCGAAGGGGTTTAGCTTTTATAGCCCGCGAAGGTCGTTAGGTGACCTACCATATGAGCCTCCACTAGTCGGCCAGGGAATATTCCAGGGAATATTCCCTTTACCATCGGGCCGGGGGCGCTGCCCCTGGACCCCAGCCAGGGGGGCCGCTGCCCCCCCTAGGACCCCCTAGCCAAGGGCCGCTTCCGCGGCCCCCGGACCCCACAATAGGGGCCCCTTTTAACTCCCTTACGCCGCAACTCGATGCAATGCGCCTCGAGTTGCTACCAGCTTAGCCACTCCGTCTAACCCAAAGATTAGACCCACAATGGTCACCTTTTTGCCATCCGGTCACATAGACCTCATCTGATATACAAGTCAAGACTCCACCAATGTCCGGGCTCACACTTGGCTTCTCCTCATAATGGGGGCCTTACAACTTTGAGCACCATGGATCATTGGTAGCACCTAATGAGGGTGGGGCATTGATCATATCTAACAGGTTATAGGGGAGAGGAGAGTTATTATGGGGAGGGGACATGACATGGAAGAGGTGGAGTGGTGATGGTCTTTCCCCACCCACCACTTGTCATAAGGCATGGCAGACTGGTCGAGAGGGGGGGAGGTAGTAGGCCCGTGACCTCCCTCCATCATCGTCATCATCACATTCTTCCTCCTCGCCTCGGCATTGTCGACGTCCCCCTTCCCCTCGCCACATGTTCGGTGGCGGCAAGGGGTAGGAAAGAAAAATTTAAACTAATTTTATTAAAATTGTAGGGGGGAGTTCGTATGCAGGGATATTACAATTCAACATACTTTAAACACTCAATAGCCCCCTTCTCCCTACCGTTTAGAGTTATGCATTCATTGGTAGGTTTAAGGCGTATTTTTTATGTATTTTTCTTTTACGAAAGTAATAAAAACCCACTTTAACATAGAGATAGGGCTGAAATGAGGCTAATAAACCTCATGCTTCAACTCTACCACACATTCACAAACATAAATATTGTTTTTTAATTTTTCGGATCAAAAAAACCTTTTATTATTATTATTATTATTTTTAAATAAAAATTTACATATATTTACCAATTTACTGGTTTATATTGATTGATCTTATTGAGAATGATTTTCTTATCATGTTTCAATCCATAGGAAGAGCATATGCACAACAAGAACCCAAAAAACACATAATTTTCCTAAAACTGCATAGTCTCGATTTTTGTGTGTTTAGCATAAATTTATTTTTACAATTGATTTTTCTTTATTACTTCAACATGAGTAATAAATCAGAACATTGGCAACCAAATACAATTATTTCCAACCATTTTCAACTAAAAGTTATCATAAAACGATGAAATCTATGACTTATGAAATTGTGCCTTATGACATGTATTTCAAAATTGGAGGCCCATTGACGCTCTTCAACAGTCATTGACGATCCATCCAACCTTGATTTACGTGCCTTTGCGCTCTCGCATCATCGCATGATTGAAATCTTTCATCTCAGCCCACCCACTTCTCTCATACACTAATCCTTGAGAACATACAACAAGAGGAGAGAGGAGAGAGAAAGACTACAATCAGATCTCTTCATAGAATCCATCATTTTTTTATCTGTTTATCGTGGTGGAGGGCAAGAAAATTAACCATCTTGCTACCCTGAGCATTCCTTGCAACTCCACCAATCAAAAATTGGGATTTTTTAATAATTTTGGGGTGCCAAAAAAACGGCCCCTCCTAACATTTCATGAAAAAATGTGACTCTTCATTCCTCGTACACTAAAACAAGCTTAAGGCTTAACTTTAAAAAAACTAGTTCAAATCTTTTATGTTCACAATTGGCAAAGTAGTTTTTTTTCAAACGAAGGCCCGAACGAACTTCGATTCGAGATCCAACTGGAGGATCAGCTTTGTAGTGTCAAAATCTATAAACTTGGCCTTTGTCATGCACTTTTTGACTCCCAGATCACATAGCTACTTCATAAGTGAAACCTTGTGGGGATTAAATGGGAGGTCAAATGGACTCCGATCGATAAACTGAGACTTGCATTGGGTTCTTGGCATCAAACTCCATTTAGGAAAACTTCAGCTCATCGATCTGCCACCATTTCATTTTGCATGAAAATTTGGTCTTTTACGGCCTCTTGGGCTCTCTTTTGCTTCATTTTGCATGAAAAATTGGTATTTTACGACCTCCCGAGCTCTTTTCCACTTCAAAAGGGACTCTAAAAAACTGCTCTCAATGCTTAAGGGCAAGGGATTGCCTAATCAGTTTTGGGTAGAAGCTATTAATATTGTAGTCTATATTCTCAATCGAAGTTACACAAAGGCTCTTAAGGGCAAAACTTCTCATGAGGTCTATTCTGGCCAGAAACCATCTCTCTCACATTTTGGAACTTTTGAATGTGAATGTTATGTGTATGTTCCAAAGGATAAGAGAAACAAGTTAAATCAAAAAAGCAAAAAATGTATCTTCTTGGATTATAGTGATGATAAAAAGGCTTACAATTGGTATGACAAAGAGGCAAAAAAGGTTATAATGAGCCGTGATGTGGTATTCAAGGAGTAATCACATACAATGAAGGAGGAGAATATAAGCTTTTCTACTTTATCATCTAATGAAGAAGTAGTCCACTATGAACCTATTCTAAGAGCTATCCCTACCCGCAAGGAGGAGGAAGCATCTTTGGATGATGAAGAAAAAGTTCACCAACCTAAAATCATGCCATCGGAAAAGCCATTACCGTGATGGCTAAAGCAACTCTATGATCATAGTAATCTTACGCTTCCCATAGTTGAGAAAAACATAGATGGACCAAGAAGGTCTCTCAGATTAGAGAAGCAAAGAAAGGCTTTTTCGCATAGTCAATATAACCTTAATGGTTGAGATTGTGAGAGAAGTAAAGAAGTCAACAAACTTGGAAGAAGCACTTGCTAATCCAATATGGAGAGCAGCTATACAAGCTAAGTATGACATCATAATGAAGAATGATACTCGAGATCTAGTGGATCAACAAAAAAAGAGAAAGATTATTGGCACCAAGTGGGTCTAGAAGGCAAAGTACAAGGTTGATGGAAGCTTAGAAAAATATAAAGCTAGATTAGTTACACATGGATTTTCCCAGGTTGAAGAATTTGATTTTCAAGAATCCTTTGCTCCAACTGCTAGAATAATCACTAGTCGCATAGTACTTGTAGTAGCCACTTATAAGAAGTAGCCAACTTACCAAATGGATGTTAAATCACAATTCTTGAATGGAGACCTCAAAGAGGAAGTGTATGTGGCTCAGCCACCACTGGGCCTCTATTTTGAGAACAAAGTTTGTAAGCTAAAGAAGGCATTGCATGGGTTGAAAGCCCCGAGACTGTGATGCCAACAGATAGATAAAATTATTTTAGATTAGAATTTCAAAATATATACGTCAGATGTTAACTTGTATGTTTACAAGGATGGTGAAAATTCTATAGTGATTGTCCTATATGTAGATGACCTTCTTATTACAAATTGACTATTAAAATATGATCCATCAAACTTGAAAGGCTTTGAGCTTTGAGTTTGAAATGATAGACTTAGGCTTATTACACTATTGTTTAGGGATTAAAGTCTAGTAAAATCTTCATCTCTCAAAAGAAGTATACATAGGAGAGCTTGAAAGTATTTGGCATGACCGAGTCTAAGGAGATAGATATACCTATGAGGTTAATGTGAAGTTATCCATTCAGGATACATCAGCACTAGCAAACATTGGGAAGTACAGGAGGTTGGTTGGTAGCCTTCTCTACTTATATAACATCATGCCAAACATTAGTTTTATTATTGGTTTTTTAAGCAAGTTCTCAAACAAACCACAAGAAAGTCATTGGAAAGCCAGGATTGGGTGCTTAGATACTTGAAGGGAACTCTTGACTATGATATCACATATAGTTCTGGAAGTGCTCTTATGGGGATTGTGACTCAAGTTGGATTCTAGGAAATCAATTTCTAGATATTGTTTCTCTTTATGTTTAGGAATATTATCTTGGTGGATCAATAAAAAGCAACCAAATGTGGCATTGTCTTCTATTGAAGTAGAGTACAAGGCAGCTTGTTTTGTTGCATGTGAAGCAGTATGTTAAGGAGGATCCAATGGCATATGGGAGTACAAGATGAAGATCTAACAATATTAAGATGTGACAATCAATGTTATATCACCATTGCTAAAAATCCAATTTTTCATGCATGCACCAAACACATTGAGATCCAATATCATTATGTGTGTGACTTATCAATATAATGTCCCCATTACTTAGTTTATTTTAATAAACAATGTGTGTATGCATTCCAAAAATTTATTTATGTTGAAAACAAAATTGTAAAGATTGCACAGTTGAAGATAATTGATGAGGTATTATATGCCGATTCATGGAAGGAAGGCTTGGGAAACCCTCCCAAGACAAGCTTATTAAAACTATGTTTGTAGGATAGAACAACAAAAAGAACTAGCCTAGTGGATAGTCACTTGGAAATTAAGTGCACTTGGCTGATAACACTCCCGAGATGGGTGACTTCTCGGGAAGCTTTTCCTACAACTAGTGGGATCTTTTCACGCACCCAACGGCGCCAACAAAGTCTTCGTAGCCCATTGCCAAGTATGCCAAGATCTATGCCTTGGTTGCCGCCTTGGTCGTGAGCCTTGGTCCGCCCGACGATGTCATGCACGGTGCTCGCCCATGTATACGTAAATTTTTATCTTTGCACTACAAAAACGGAGCCCCCTCTCTGATATCATTGATGATGTCATCAAAGATGCTAAAAGAAAGTTTTCTCTCTTTATCATTAATGATGTCATCAAAAACACTAAAAAGCAAGCGTTCTCTCTTTACCCCCCCGCCCTCCCAATTACTATATAAATAGGGGTAGAGTATCACGTCAAAGGCACAACCCTTGCAAACATCTCTCTATTGTCCCTCATCTCTAATCTCATCAAAGGTAGAACCATCTGATCCCTCATCTCTAGGCACATCTCCTTATTCAACTTGGATGTGGACCTTTGCCATCTCCTATGGCTATTGCTGGTGCATAGATCGGATGTTGTATGCGCACGTAGTGAGCGCCGAAAGGTCCCCAAGAACAAAAGAACTCTATATTTGCACAAAAAACAAGAGAGAAAACTTACACGACATGAAGCAAAAGACCAATTGGGTACAATCTCCCCCCATGCCTTGTGTGAGCGCTCCACAAACCATGTATTTGATATATTATTCATCTCCAAGCTCAAAAAATAGCCCAATTTACAATTAGCACGCTTTAGCTTTTGTGTTTGCTTTTGTCCCACTAAAGAATTAAAGCTATTGGGCGCCCAAAGAGTCGGGCGGTGCCCAAATACAATGTCCAATAACAAATATTTAAATCGTGCGTCCATGCGCATACAAAATAATAAATAAATATCAAGCACTTCAATAAATAAGCGCATCAAAATAAATATTGGTGCCACGCCTAAGATGCACGCCCATAAAAAATGATAATTTCTTCTAAATAACTTGAATACACGCTATCGCCCAGTGCTTCCCAACGCCATCATGTCTACTCTATACATCAACTGAAGTATTCACAATTGTTAGAAAATAATAAAATTAAACTGGCAAAAGTGAATACCTAGCAGTCTTCAACTACAAAATAAATAAATTGGTTAAAACTCAATCCCGTGCACATTTTTAGGTATGGGCCAATTCAAAATTGCTTCTATCTTTTTAGGGTCAACTCTAATAACTTCAGATGAAACAATATATCCTAGGTATTTAATTTGTGTTTGGAAAAATTCACTCTTTTTTGGATTAGCATATAATTGATTCTCTTTCAATAATTTGAAAACCAAAGATAAATGTTCGTAATGCTCGTTCTCATTTCTACTGAAAACCAATATGTCATCAAAGAAAACAATGACACAATGCTGATGCTTCAAAAATATGCGATTCATCATACGACTGAATGTGGCTAGTGCATTAGTTAAACCAAAAGGCATAACAAGAAATTCATAGTGTCCAAATTGTGTTCTAAATGCAATTTTGAATATATAAGATGTGTCCAATCTTACTTGATGGTATCCAGATTTAAGATCTATCTTGCTAAATATTGCAGATCCTTGTAGCTTGTCCATAAGATCATCTACCCTAGGAATCGAATATCTATTATTAACAGTGATCTTATTTAGGGCACGATAATCAATGCACATGCGATATGTATTGTTTTTCTTCTTTACTAATAATACAGGTGCACCAAATGGAGAACTATTAGGTCTAATGAGTCCTCGGGTTAACAATTCTTCAACTTGGGCTTGGATTTCTTTCTGTTTAATTTGGTTATGTCTATATAGTGCTTTATATGGTGGTTGTGATCCAAGAATTAGGTCTATTTTGTGATCTTCGGGACGTATAGGTGATAAGCCAAGTGGTAAGTTAGCAGCAGCAAAAAAATCTTGAAATTGTGAAAGAAATTGTGCGTGCTTAGGATTCATTTGATTTTCTTTATCTTCGATTTCATTCACCCATATTAAATAGGATTTGCTACCTTTTCGTAATGCACGTTTAGTCTGCGTATGACTAAGCCATGGAAAGTTATCGAAAGTGTGCATACCATGCAATGTGATTTGTTTCCCATTAGAATGAATCTTCATTGAATGCATAGAATAATCTATATCGGGATTGTACTGATGACGCCAAGGCATTCCTAAGATAATGTCACTCGATTGCAAAGGCACAACTAATAAATTTCTACGTTCAACATAATCACCAATTTTAATTTCTAAGTCATGCACTTCTTGTGTTTCATTGTATCTAGTGCTTAAGAATACAGCCTTGATGCGATAATGTGTAGAAATAGTATGTAAATTCAATTCTTTGACTAATTTTGCAGAAATAAAGTCGTGTGTGCTCCCATCATCATGTAAAACAGTCTTTTCTTTACCATGCACAAGACATTTCATCGTTAATAAAAAATGGGAATTTGGCATACCTAGTAAAGTATCTGAAGTAGTACCAATATCGTCATCGTCTTCTGTGAAATCTGGCATTTCTTCATGTTCTTCATTTTCTGTCGCTCCCAAATAATTGATATGAACAGTTGGCTTTTTGGATTGACAATTCGCCACTAGATGTCCAGGTTGATGACATTTGTACAGACTATGGGTTTGGCTTTAAATACGTTATTAGTAATAGCAGAAAGTTTAGGAATGTTGGGATTTGGCTGAAGAGATGGCTTAAGGTTTGGATTTGTGTTTGATGGTAAAGTAGGTGATCTTGTCCATGATTTACGGAATGAAGATGGAAGGAAACGACTTTGATTGAATCTTCAAAAATTTGAATTGAATTGTTTTGAACCAAAGTTACCATTAGTTTGAAATTGTTGTGGTCGCTTCTCTCGTCCTCGAATTTTGTCTTCAGTGTCATGGGCCAAGGAAATTAATTCTTCGAGAGTCGTTGGCTTGAACATGTTGACCTCCACATAAAAATGTCCAATGCCAGACATAAACTTGTGTTTATGGGTTGCCTCATGTACATCTTCAAGCATTCGTAGTTGCAATAAAGCATTCCAAAAACGCTTGGTATATTGTGAAATAGGCTCACGATCCCTCTATTGCAGAATATCCCATTGTTTGATTGTTTTTTTGTGGAATTGGGGTGGAAGGAAATTCTACAAAAATTTCTTTTGGAAAGTCTCCCAAGTAGTAGGACAATCAATGCTCTTGTGGACAATAGTCCACCATAGGGATGCTCGGTCCACTAGATGATTAGTGACACACTTAATTTTGTCTTTCTCAGCATATTGTTCGTCATGGAAATAATCATCAAATTGACTGATAAAAGCAAGTACAGCATTTCCATCGCGTGACCCATTGAAAGTACGAAATTTGAAATTTCTTTTACTTATCTTTGTTTCTTTCTGAATAGATTGCACTTGAAGTGTTGCATCAATCGTACATCGTATGAGATCTTTAGATTGCGGTCCATCTTGGTCGGTGATAGATCGTTGCAGATTGGCCAATTAGGCTTGCAAAGTTTGATGTGCTCTCCGTTCCTCTTGAAGCTGTATCATAATCAAATCCAGTTTTTGCTCCATCGTTGGTTCGGGTAGGTCATCTTCAGCCATACAATCTTCCATGGTTTGATCGGACATCCTGTAAAATTTCAAAAGACCTCACATGCTCGAAATCTTGTTAGCGGGATGAGCGTAGCTCAAAGTCGGGTTTACAAGGCTTATTTCTCTTTTTTCTTTATGGCTTTTTGTAGTATTTCTTCTTTGCGAATGCGGGATTTGATATTACGGTCGTCTTCCAAGAAGATATTTTGTGCGTATAGACTACGTATTGCAAATTGTTTGCTAGAATCTGGCTCTGTCAGTCCACAGGTATGAACAGGGGCTTGTAGAGGGTTGAAGATAAGTTCGTGTTTAAGCTGGTGGGAATTGCCGCTATGGAAGAGAGTTGAATCTTGACCTTTGTGACTTAGTAAGGTTGGAACTTAATAAGCTTAAAGCTTTAAGATTTAGTCTAGTCGTATTTTTTTAAAATTAGGACGTTGATATATCCTGAACAACGTCGACGTCCTTCACTGCATCCTTTCGCCACGATTCGTGGGGTTTTGGAAAGCTAAGCTTTTTCTTTATAAAACTTTTGTTAAGCTTAATTAAGCTTATAAACTAAACTTAACGATAATCTCTTATCTGCTGCTCTGAGTATGAAACGACTTGCAAAGGAGCTTGGGAAGTGGTCCTCCGCCATCTGGAAGTGGTCCTTCGCGATCTGATAACACAATAGGGGGTTCTTCACCGCCAGGAACACACTGGTATTGACAGATTGCCACGAGACTGACTGTAAAGGCTCGATCATTGATGCACAGATTGGATGTTGTATGCGCACGTAGCGAGCGTCGGAAGGTCCCCAAGAACAAAAGAACTCTATTTTTGCATAAAAAACAAGAGAGAAAACTTGCACAACATGAAGCAAAAGACCAATTTGGTACAATCTTCCCCCTTGCCTTGTGTGAGCGCTCCACAAAGCAAGTATTTGATATATTATTAATCTCCAAGCTAAAAAAATAGCCCAATTTACAATTAGCACGCTTTAGCTTTTGTGTTTGCTTTTATCCCACTAAAGAATTAAAGCTATTGGGCGCCCAAAGAGTCGGGTGGTGCCCAAATACAATGTTCAATAACAAATATTTAAATCATGCGCCCATGCGCATATAAAATAATAAATAAATATCAAGCACTTCAATAAATAAGCGCGTCAAAATAAATATTGGCGCCACACCTAAGATGCGCATCCATAAAAAATGATAATTTCTTCTAAATAACTTGAAGACACGCTATTGCCCAGTGCTTCCCAACGCCACCGCTGCCTGCTCTACATATCAACTGAAGCATTCACAATTGTTAGAAAATAATAAAATTAAATCGAAAAAAGTGAATACCTAGCAGTCTTGAGCTACAAAATAAATAAATTGGTTAGAACGCAATCCTAAGCTTAATTTATTATGAGTGCGCACTCTAAACTTATAAACGTCTATTAATTTAAATATGCATTTTGCGGAATCACCTGCTATGAAATCACCCACCACTTGCACATTAAACTAACAAGATGCCCGAAAAAGACAGGCATTCCCATCGACTTTTCACACAAAATACGCACATAGAGAAGCACCTCTCGGCGACTGATTGCCGTGGCTCCACTGCAACTCTCCTACACCTTAGGGATTGGCCCCAAGATGCGTCGCTAACATATATAACATTCGTACAAACTCCACTCTTTCGTAATTCAGCGTTCCAGGAGATTTTGATTTGCCTCACAAACTTTCCCCAATAGAAACACCCGTTTAACCTACGACTTAGGTTTCCTGTCTTCTCAATATTGGTCAAAGTTTATCAATCAATTGCAATGCATTCCAGGAGATACCACATGGCATGCTTAATGCAAGGTGTATGAAGATTGTGCACAACCATTTTATGATTAAAAAACCAGCCATGTGGGATGCGAAAAACATCCCTTTCATGAATTTTAACTAAGCGTTATGTGCTGCGCTACTTTAGAGACTAGCACCGGGACTTCTTGCTACTAGTCATCTATATTTAATTATGAAACAATCTCTAAATGTATGCACAAAGAGAAAAAATAAAATTTGTATCTTTTCAGCAATTAGATTGTCACACAAACTTCATTCCCCCCCTTACCGTTTAGGTGTTGCTACGGTGCATAGGTGTAAATGGTTGTTTTGTATAATTTTTGTATGTAAAAAGCAATAAACACGGACTATAACATAAAGGATGAGACCAAACTGAGGCTTAACCTCATGCTTTAATCTTGTCAAACATCCACATACATAAATCTTATTTTTTCATATTTTTTAGCGCGAAAAACCCTATTTTTTCTATTTTTTGCTATTTTTTCTATTTATTATTTATGAAAAATAGAAATTTTCTGATTTATTTGTATTGGCTCATTGTTTTGAGTGAGACTTAACATTTTCTCTGATTTGATCCCATTTCCATCCCTTTTCTCCAACTCAAAATAAAAAAAGTCACTAATTTTCATTAAAAATGATATTTTACGGGTTTTAAAGAATTAATAACGGCTCTAAATCGTTACGGGTTCTGTATTTCTATAGTTACAGCCCTCAAACATGATGCAAACAAGATTCAAACAAAAATTCATCGCATATGAACAACATTTGGACCATGAAACAACAAAAACAATCAAATTTCTTTGTAAGAAACAACAAAAACAATCAATTTTCTTTGTAAAATTGGAGCATACCACGTGTCTTGCATATTTCGGGTTTTTTAATCATTATTCTGAGCAGCCCACAGGCCGACCAGCAACCATTCTTCAGTGCTGAACCTCTTTCCTCAGCCTCCTCTTCATCTTGAAGCAATCTGATCACAGCTGGACAAGCATTCTTCAGCCCCTCTCCTTCTTGACTTCTTGCACACGAATTGCCTCTATGCAGGAGAGAGAGGGAGGAGAGAGAAAGATTAAAAACCAGAATTTCATTCCCTTCATCATATTGCACGTGGTTACCATCAAAATCTTGCCCTCTCTGCATGGATCAGGGATCTTCCCTTCTCTCTCTACATGATTAAGTATCCAAGAGGCACATACATCCCCAAAAAATGGGACGTCAATCAAAAAACGCCCTCCCTGCATCATGACATGTTTTTGCATGTTTTTTTCATTTAGAGTTTCATTTCATTTCATTTATAAAATGCCCACTTAAAAAAAACCATTTTCACACTACTATGAAAGGGTTTTCAGCCTATTTGGGGGTGCAAACAGACTCAGATTCGCAATCTGATTGGACAGTTGGCTCCGTGGCATCGAAATCTACAAAGTTGGGCTTCGTCATGCTCTTCTCGACTTCTAGATCCAGTAGTCACTTCACAACCCCGAACCTTGTGGGGATTAAATGGGGGATCAAACGACCTCAGAATTGAGATTTGAGACTTGCGTTGGATTCTTGATGTCATTTTGCATCTAGGAAAAGTTTAGATTGGCCATCCACCATCATTTGATTTTCTATGAAAATTAGCACTAGCGCTTTAGGGACTTGCTGCTTAAAATTGTCATGATTGCCATCGTCGCCTTCAACGAAGTCTTTTTTTTTCCTGATATTCGTAAATTTTGGCTATTTTTAAGCACTTCTCGACATAAAAAATCATCTGTCTCATTGGAGACCACGGGATAGGACGACTTAGCCCGTTGAATCCCACGAAGAGATCTGCACATAAAGAACAAAAAGGAGCATCAAGCTGATACAAAAAATACACAACACAACACATCACAGCTCATACCCTACCCCCTGACAAAAGCAAGGCATGAAATCCACGAGGAGTAGGCCTAGCATAGTCTGACAGAAAGTCTGAAGCCAGTCACTAACCAACTACTGCAACACAGTCAAGCTAAAAAGAACTATCAAAGAGGTCGTCCTAAGTGGTGGTCTGAACTACTTGCCTAACTAAGGACAACTCAACCAGGAGCTCCTCACAGGCGAGGACTCCTATAGCCTGATCAAGAAATATTGTCTTCTAGCACAATTTTTCTTTTAGGTCTTTATTTTTCCATACTCGGGCGTGTAAAAAAGAGGGAGCTGAGCGTAGTGACCTAAGGAGAATAGGGCATCGGCCTCATGTCCTATATTGATACCCAAGAACCTACCAAGCCCTCGCAAGTCGACAATCATTTTCTAACGCTCAATTTTATTTTCGCTCCAACCTTCTTTTATCCTTTATTTTATGGCAAGATGTCACCCTAAGGAAGACAAGGCATCGGCCCCATGTCTTACTCGTCCCTAGGAACCTACCAGGCCTTCGCAAGGTGATAAACAACAGCTCAAGAATTTTTCTTTCTTTCCTCTTATATTTTGTTTTAGGGGTCAGAACCCATTTTCACACACCTCCCTATATTCATATATTGGCTTTCATATCTTTAGGGTTTTGTCTCTTTCCATCATTATTTTAATAGGCTTCTCTAACTGCCTCACAACTAACAGGAACTCCTAGAACGGCTGCCTAGCAGGCTGGCAGAACAGGGGGGGTCACTAAAACTCCCATCTAAAACAGGTCTTTCAATGCCTGACAATGCCTTGCAGGAGGCAAGGACTACTCAGACCTCCCCCAGACATATCTAACCTAAACCTGGGACTTCATGCCTCGATTGCCGGTCCCCAACAAGAAAGAAAGTAACCCTCACCCGCACATATATCATTAATTGCTTAAGGGAAAAAACTAGAAAAGGGAACAAAACCACCTGGAATGGCCACAAGACGCTTCTTCGCAGCAAAGACTCCCTCCAGCGACTTCGTCAACCTATATGGCACAATCACTAAGACAACAAAGCATTAAACGTACTTGCACCAAACAGAGATAGGGCCCTTGTGGCCTAAAGAAATAGCACACTTCACTGCAAACTAACGGGCCCTCTTGGCCTAAAGAAATGAGATATTAACTACTTAAAGCAACTGGCCCTCTTGGCCTAAAATGGATAGTTCATTCTAATCCATGCAATATATGATCTCCTTGGCATATACAGCATATCCTATCAAACTAATCAGGATAGCATAAAATAGGAGGACTAGCCTCATGCTACTCATACGAGTAAGCTAAAAGCTTGATCTACGCTCTTTGTAGATTCACTAGCCCAAGCCTTTCTACTGATATCTCAGTAATAATGGACATCTCTTCTTGGGTACTATGAGCTGAATGAATGACATCATTAGGTTGGTATATCTCATCCCCTTGGTCGCCATTCAAACAGATTGCTTGTCCCAACTTTCCAGTAACTCCTCCTATAGGGAGAATCATGGATTTATGATCATTCAACTCTTCTCTAATTGGACCATTACATATGTCAATGATACGATCCAAACTAAACAGAGCTTCAAGCCTAGACCCATCACATAGATGCATCTCAGGGCAGCAGTTCCTATTGTCAGATGTTGCATTATAGCATTTAGTCGCATCCTCTTGGAAATCCATCAAAGCATGTCCACATGCAATTCCTGGCCTTTCATCTAACACACCAACAATATTTTTAGGGGTTTTGGGCCTCCAAACCCATCTCATATTCCTTTTCATATTCTTAGACTGCCTCATTTACCCACATTGGTCCAATGGACTCACTGTGGATTTATCACCATTACCAGATGGCCTCACAGCCTTATGGCTTCTATTTAGCACAAGTGGACCTTTGGCATGCCGCATCTTCTCTACACGAGATGTCTTTACTTGCCTTTGTCCACTCTGCAACAATTGCTTAACCATAGGAACCATGTTTTTACTAAAAGGAATAGCATCTACTTGAAAGCATGATTCATCTATAAATTGGAAAGGTCTCTCAAGAGCCTTACTAGGAGCACAACTAGAACCACTCATAGCATGCTCATCTAAGCTTGTACACCTAATGGTTCTATCAATTCCATCGTCACAACTACCTCTCATGGAAGTGTTGCAAGCCTTGATGGGACTTACTGGGCTTGGAATCTTTTTATCCCCAGGGGGGTATATTATCCCTACTATTGCCATTTTCTGCTTGGAGATTTTGGCTACCAAGGTTCCTCTCATAGGCTGCCTTGGTATCAACAAGTGAGCTATCTCCTTGTAGAAATGGTTGGAAGCTAGGATGCACTTGTACTAAGCGGGAAAAACTCCAAAAGTTTTCCCAACATCTCTAACTATGTCCCTCATAATCAATGGCATGCATCTTTGCTTCCCTTAACGACTTAGGATTCCGCAATCCCACTTGGGTTTGCATGTTAATCTCTAAGCCACTCGAAAAGAGCTCACATAGCACATCACCTGGAAATGCAGTAGCTCTTCTTGGTCAAAGCCTTAGAATATCATTAAAGGCTCTAACATATTCTTTAACAGAAGGATAGGACTCTTGCCTAATTTGCATCAACTGCCCTAAAACTTGGGTCATAGGCACATTCATTTCATATTCATCTAAAAATCGATCACTCAACTCCTCAAAGGATTTAATAGACCCCCTTGGGAGGCTCCAGTACCATTTTCTAGCCTCTCCCTTTAGGGTACTTGAGAATACGAGCATCCGATGAATATCATTGAACCCACTTGCAAGGCAAGTTAGGCCGTATTCTTGTAAATGCACCATTGGATCCTCATTAACCAGACCATGAAACACTCGGAGATCCCTATAAGGAGGAGGGCATTTAGTCCTTTCCTTCGGGATCAGCACTGAGGCATTAAAATCCTCATATTCATGACCTAACTCTAGTGTCTTAGGGACTCCATCCTCTCCCATTTCCACCTTTACTGGTGTAGGGAGGTTAATATTATTCTTAATGTCCCTTTCTGCCAACTCATAAAGTGGTCTAGGGAGACCTATAGCTCTTAGCATGTCATTCCAATCCTTTCTTAGAGGATCTTCCATATCTTACCTCTTCCTAGGCAGTTCCATGATGGCTTTATCTAGGAGCTTTTGCCCCTTATCAAAAGAAAACTATCCTTAACAGTTAGGACCTGGGGACCATGTCTTTTAAGCAACGGTTTTCCCTTTACATCTAGGGCTTCTAACATCCTTGTGATACTTAAAATTTCAGCACGATGGCCCACCACATGGGATGTTTCAGCCATAACTGCACTCCACTGTGTGTCGAGTTTTTCCCATGGCACTACGGCTTTAGCATAACCACTTGTTGATGCCATGACTGCCATAGCTTCCAACATACTTATTCCACGTCCTCTAGGTTGATGGATGGTTATACATGATTTCTCTTGGGTAGAGACCACACCAAGGTGAACCTCGGCCCATGCCATCGCATTAGAGGATGGGGTAACCACTAACTGGTTACTCTTCTCATCACCTAAATTATATTCTGTAGAGAACTCATGCTCTACATAACTAACTAAGTCCATTAGTAAGTTTTGTATAGGGAAAGCCAAGGTTTTCCATCCTTGAACAAACCCCATTTTATGGTTAGCTTAGTATACTCCTAATGGAAATTATAAACTTAGGTCCCTTTATAACCTAGATTCGAAGACTGCCACTTATAGGCAGCTCCCAGCAAACGCACCACTGATGGGACCTAAAATGGGCCGGCACTGGCTATAGCACTAACCAGACCTCATGCATACGACAGACAACCCCACCATACGGCCTTGCGGGTCAGGAGCGTCTAAAACTCACTTTGCACTAAATACTTATGACGATTTTGCGTTTGTATCCAATATGTAGTCCAACGTTCACATTCCCTTCTCCTTAGAGAAAGATCCCATAACATATAGGCATAATGCCTCGTAATACACACATAGGGAAGCACCTCTCGCCGCAGCTCCACTATGACTCTTCTACACCTCAAGGATTTACCCCAACATGCATCACTAACACATATAATATTCGTACAAACTCCACTCTTTTGTAATTCAGCGTTCCAGGAGATTTTGATTTGCCTTACAAAACTTTCACCAACGGAAGTGCCCATTTAACCTACGAATTATGTTTCCTGTCTTCTCAATGTTGGTCAAAGTTTATCAATCAATTACAATGCATTCCAAGAGATACCACATGGCATGCTTAATACAAGGTGTATGACGATTGTGCACAACCATTTTATGATTAAAAAAACCAACCATGTGGGGTGCGAAAAACAGCCCTTTCATGAATTTTAACTAAGCGTTACATGCTGCACTGCTTTAGGGACTAGCATCGAGACTTCCGTGCTACTAGTCACCTATATTTAATTATGAAACGATCTCTAAATGTATGCACAAAGAGGGAAATAAAAATTTGTATCTTTTCAGCAATTAGATCGTCGCACAAACTTCATCCCCCCCCCTTATCGTTTAGGTATTGCTGTGGCGCATAGGTGTAAATGGTTGTTTTATATAATTTTTGTATGTAAAAAGCAATAAACACGGACTATAACACAAAGGACGAGGCCAAACTGAGGCTTGACCTCATGCTTTAACCTTGCCAAACATTCATATACATAAATCTTATTTTTTTATATTTCTTTAGCGCGAAAAATCCTATTTTTTATTTTTTTACTATTTTTTTCTATTTATTATTCATGAAAAATGGATATTTTTTTATTTATTTGTATTGGCTTATTTTTTTGACTGAGACTTAATATTTTCTCTGATTTTATCCCATTTTCATCCCTTTTCTCCAACTCGAAAAAACCACTAATTTTCATTAAAAATTACATTTTGCGGATTTTAAAGAATTAATAATGGCTCTAAATCATTATGGGTTCTGTATTTCTGTAGTTACAACCCTCAAACATGATGCAAATAAGGTTTAAACAAAAATTCATCTCATATGAACAACATTTGGACCATGAAACAACAAAAACAATCAAATTTCTTTGTAAAATTGGAGCATATCATGTCTTACGTATTGCGGGTTTTTTAATCATTATTCTGAGCAACCCACAGACCGACCAACAACCATTCTTTAGTGCTGAACCTCTTTCCTTAGCCTCCTTTTCATCTTGAAGCAATTCGATCACAGCCGGACAAGCATTCTTCAGCCCCTCTCCTTCTTGACTTCTTGCACACGAATTGCCTCTATGCAGGAGAGAGAGGGAGGAGAGAGAAAGAATAAAAACAAGAATTTCATTCCCTTTATCATATTGCATGTGGTTACCATCAAAATCTTGCCCTCTCTGCATGGATTAGGGATCTTCAATTCTCTCTCTACATGATTGAGTATCCAAGAGGCACATACATCCCCAAAAAATGGGGCGTCAATCAAAAAATGCCCTCCCTGCATCACGACATGTTGTTGCATGTTTTCTTCATTTAGAGTTTCATTTCATTTCATTTATAAAATGTCCACTTTTAAAAAAACCACTTTCACACTACTATGGAAGGGTTTTCAGCCTATTTGGGGGTGTAAACGGACTCAGATTCGCGATCCGATTGGACGGCTGGCTCCATAGCATCGAAATCTACAAAGCTAGGCTCCGTCACGCTCTTCTCGACTTCCAGATCCAGTAGCGCTTCACAACCCCGAACCTTGCAGGGATTAAATGGGGGATCAAACGACCTCATAATTGAGATCTGAGACCTGCGTTGGATTCCTGACGTTGTTTTGCATGTAAGAAAACTCTAGCTCGGCCATCCGCCATCATTTGATTTTCTATGAAAATTAGCACTAGTGCTTTAGGGACTTGCTGCTTAAAATCGTCCCGATTGCCACCACCGCCTTCGATGAAGTCTATTTTTTCCCTGATATTCGTAATTTTTTGCTATTTTTGAGCACTTCTCGTCATAAAAAATCATCTGTCACTTGCACACCTTATGAAGGTTTACCCACACCTTGGGAGAGGTCCCAAAGGAGGGGACCACTGGTAGGACTTCTTTCCACATAAATTGGTGAGTATGCTGTGGCATCATTGAAGTCCCAACCAAGGATTGCTTCCTTGAGTTCTTATTTGTCCCAATTGGATGGTAATGGAGAAGTTTTTGAGGATGAGGAACCAATCCTGAGATGGTATATCACCATCACTTCTGCACAAACAACACTTCAAGTGGAGTAGTCAAGCCCTTTAAGCTTATCATCTTGATTACTACATGGGGAGGCCGTAAGAGTAAGTGAAGATAGAATAAAGAAGGTTTTGAGAGATACTTTAGACATCTGTGATACTCAAACCAACACAATTTCAAAATGCAATTTGGATAGTCAACAAATACAAAAATTACTTTAGTATATGAATATAAAAACGAGGACCCTCTTTGCTAGCTGAAAAATAAAAAAGCGAGTGTGTAGATGATTGAGTCACTCAAAACAAGGGTTTTCATGGTCAAACAAAGAAGTCAACCCAAAATGCAAGGTTAAGGGTAAGAAAGTGGGTTGTCCAACTAAGATGTCAAATCACCCAAGTGAGCGCAAGTTGCGTCGTGTAAGACAAACCTACATTAACAAATGTGTGCATGAATGGAAGTGAGAAAACACAAAGCATAAACATTAACATAATGAACAATGAAATGAAGAACATAAGAACTCAATGATAAAAAAGCAATGGAATCCATATCCCAGAGCATGAGAATGATTAGTACAAACCACATGGGTATAGACATGTGATAACCAACAATGCATCCAATCTCCCTCTCTCCAATAGGATGCAACAAGCTAAGATGGAGTGAAGAGCCATATAAATTGGTGCTACAAAAGAATTAGGTTGACCATATGAAGTGGGCCAACCAACCCCAAGAGGTGCCACCTAGTTACCCAATTAGGCACCCAATCTAATTTTCCATAACAACTTTGAAATGCACACCACTAATAGGGTGCTGCACAAAATCTATAGCACATGAATATGTGCAAAAAGAGATTGACCAAACCTTATCAAATATGTCCTCAAATCATAAAATCTATCCTTGAACACGATCTTATTAAGATATCTATCTTTGCATACAATTTAATTGTTGGCTTTATTTTACATAATAAATGTGAATAAAAAGGGGATGGTGTGTCAAGTCCATTTTAAAACTATATTCAATATGCCAAGCAAGGTATATCCATGTGAGCCAATATGGTTAGCTCCCTTAAGTTGTATTAAAAAATCTCATTACCTTCTATGACTTTAAAATTTCTCTCTATATGCACACATTCCGATACTAATTCAAGATTATTAAATTGCATATACATTGTGTTGAGTGCTACTACTGTGGCAAGAAAATAGAGTTCCAAGAATTTAATCTCTTTAAGGCACTAGACTCAATAATCACTCAAGATATATAGTCCCACACATCCATAGGAAACTAATGTGAAAGTTGAATAGAACTATTGTGTTATCATCTTGATTCTTGGACAAAAGCATTCACTTGCTACTAATAAAAGAAAAAGATTCAGCTAAGCATTCTAAATTTAATAGAAGAGATCAAATGAGATGCATAAAACATCCATTTACAAAAAACTCCCTATAGGCATTATAGCATACATAAAACGTTGGAGATCAATGCTCCACCCCCTCATGCAACTACATAGGTCATTGTTGACTCTCATCTTTGTAAGCCCCTCACCATATGAGGAGAAGACATTTATGAGTATCACATTCACTTAGTAAGTCCTAGTTTCCACACCAGATGGTGGGTGATGTGGCTAGATAGGTAGATACAAGTCATTATGAAGGTTGGTAAATTGCCAACTTGTCTATATACATGTATAGAGTCATTACTAGGTCCTTATTTGGAGGCACTATCGCAACATGACTTTTCCCACCAACCTTCTTGGGGGGAGATGCACAAGGGGTGGAGCTCTATTTAGCATAAAAATGTGGCTTGTTTTTGTTACTATAGCCACACTCTATTTAGCATTGTAGTATGGCTCATTTTTGTTATTACAACCATGCTTTCCTGTATACACAGCCTTTGCTCTCATCTATTTCTTGTGTACTATTTAAGTTTTCTAACAAAAGCACATAGCGAGGAAGCATTAGCTATCTATTGTAATCCACTACAATAATAAAAATGTTTGATTCTCTGTTCATAACTACTTACAAATTCCCTATACTCTACAACATTCCATTTTCTTACATAAGAGTTAATAAATGACAAGCCCTTTCATTCTACACATATCTCACTCATTTGATATCGCGTGAATGATCGAATCTACACTCAAGAAAATTAATGTTTATATTACATCACACACACACACACACACACACACACATGTACGTATAGAGAGAATTAGAGGAAGAAAATTGTATAGGACAAAGTGACACATATCAAGATTTCAATAACAATTGATTTCGAGGTGCCATTTGCACAAAAGGAAAACCAATTGCTAAAGTTATAAAAGTTACTCAATACATCATGATCCTAAAGTATGTGAGGGTGCAATGGAAAGGAACAATAAGCATAGAGCAAGAGGAGACAAAAGAGACACAATGAACAGAAGGCATAAAATTGACACAAATTTAAATGATACAAACTTGGTGTCAAGTAGCCCCTACACGCATCACAAAGTTTAAGTGAGGGCATAATATGAAGGAAGGTAGGAGATGAAAATGATGATGAGGGTTGGCACAAAAAGTAAATGATTGTTGTCAATGGAGTAATGACACCTATAAATAGGTCCATAAGCTAAAATTAGTTAACTTGCATTTAATGTAGATCAACGTGCATTTAATGTAGGTTGGATCTATATAAAATGTCATGCAACCATGAAATGTTAGAATACATGTTGCCTAGTTGCTCAATAAACTCCACCTTGCCTAGTGCAATAAATGCTCGTTCCAAATATGAGAGTGAACCTTCATCTAAACTATTGTGGATAAAAACACTTACAGACAGATACACTATTAGAGCTCTTAATGTCCTCATTTGACTCAAACTAGGACTCACATGTAGGAGATAACCATATATGACACAAATGATTACTAACACTTATTTCTTGGATGCAACAGAAGATCAAAGGAGATGGTATGGATCCAAGGGTAGTAGGAAGAATGTCACTACCAATGAAGTCCATCAATGAAGAATCCCAGCCAAGAGGTCCTAACACCCTTTCTAAATGAAAGCTTGATCCAACAAGAGGCCACCACATGCCATTGGGAGTAGAGAGGCCTTCAATAGACCGCTCCAATGATATCAACCAACTATGGGTGGACCAAGTTATGGAACCAATTGAGAGATGATAGTAGGAAGCTATTAAAGGCATCGTAACCTATCAAAAAAGAGCAATGGGGACCAAGAGCCATGGAATGGGCTTGCAAGCAACGTAGGATGGTGGCTCAGTGACAAAAGAAAGAGGCTACCACATCAAAGAAAGACTTGCTAAAGATTGCAATCCCTAAATAGGCTCCTCATGATCTTGGGAATCCCCTTTGAAATAAGAAGGGACATAAAATCCATAGCCGCGTCTTTGGAATGGTCTCCCTTTGAAAGGAATGGGGGATAGAAGGGAACCACTAGAGGCTTCTTTCCATTACTACACCTATTTCCATTTGTGCAACCCCTACCCATAAGTTCTACTCTATCCCTTAACTTTGTTACAATAGTGGAAGCAGATGTACATGTAGATGGAGGTTCTATAATTGTTCCTTACTTCACTCTTGAATGAAGGTGAGAATACTTTCTCTAGCATTTCTCACAATGTGAGGCTTTCCCACCATGTGAAGGATATCCTTGCACTTCCCCACTTTGTTAATATTAGAGTTGAAATATGACTCAAATTTCTTCAACTCTTTCCCTTTCTTCTACTTAGCCTTTCTTTGCCTAATGATGATGTTGCAAAAGCACAATCTTGTATGATGTATTCATTGTAGGGGAATCTATGAAAGAGGAGATTAGCTTCAACTCGAATCTATATTTCAAGGGTCATCCCATGCTTGAAAGTTTCAACCTGATATAAGGATGCCAATTGGGTCTAAATGTTTGTGATTGTGTGGATATATCTTACTATGCATGAGACCAAACTCTATATAGCTCAAAAAGAGAGGAGTGGGTTTGATATTCAGCCAATTCCATAAAGTTGTGGAGTCCTAAGTAGCTTTAGACTTGGGGATCCACTGTAGGTCAATGAAGAGGAATTGTGACAAACTCCCATAGGTAAAAAGTATTTAGGACTCAACTTTGCATGGCTAGAGTGAGTAGTTGGTCGCATGCATGAATACCTATATAGGTGGTGCCATAATCGCCAATTTTGGACTTGAAGCCATTGAAGCAAGAATGAGAAGGGAATGATAAGGAGGTTATTGGGAGGGAAACCAAGCACGGTTATCTTGGAGATCTATGTCACGATCTTTGTATTTATCTCAACGCTCTTTGCAACAATTCTAACCGTCGAGATAGTCAAATCACCAATCTTCTCGATCTCAATTATCACTTCAATAGTCTTCACTCCTTATCCACATGATCGTACCAACCGTACTGGTTTGGCATCTATATCTAAAAGAATTACTTGCAATAAAGGAAAAACATGATGTTGCTAGTAGTGAAAACCACCAAAAATGATAAACCTGTAAGGGACCCCCCTCAGAACTGAACAACAAAGATGATGATGTGAGCCTGAAGGTGCAAGTAGGGAAGATGGCAAACCATCAAAATGTTGTTGTGGGAGGGTGCAAAACTACAAAATACAAGATGAGAAGGTAGCTGGGAGAAAAAGCCTTGCCTTATGAAGGTTGGATTTGAGCAACATAGCTTGGAAAAGGGCCATCCTAATGGAAATATATTCTTAAAGACGACAAACAACCAACTAAAATGGCCACTAGCACAATTGTGCTGCCGCCCAACAAAACACTAAACAATAGAAAGACTCTTGGATCAACTTCGACTCTTGTCAAGGTGAATGATACCATGTGTGTGCACGATGGAAAGGAATAGTAAACACAAATAGAGGGCGGAGACAAAAGGAATGCAATGAATAGAAGGAACAAAATTGATAGAAATCTGAATGGCACAAGGCTAATGTCAAACGCGCAATAGTGTTAGCAACTGTGGCAGATGGAGACAAGAGATGATGATGATGATGAGGGCTTGCCACAAGAAAGAGCCACCTTTGTTGCCAACTCTCCCTCTAGCCACCTTTGTTGCCAAACTTTTCCAAGTGCATAAGCACTTTTGACAAGTGAATTTTCAAAACTGCATCCTTTGCTTCCAAGTTGCAAACCCAATGACACAAGCATTCCTCCCATGTGCTTGACTCTCGATTTGGTTTGGGCCTGATGCTAACACCGCTGAGAATTTATTTGAATGCATCTCACTACTAGGAAAGAGCTCAAATCCAAACCTCACCCCTAGGTGTTGCCCTTGTACTCCAAAAGAAAAATAAAACACATCATTTGGATATTTTGTCTAGTCTGAAGGGTAAACAAAAGAAATTATTATAATGGCGAAGTCATGCGTCCTGCATCATCTCAACAAACTTCAGAATTACTATTGGTGTCCACTAAGAAACTGAAAATAGTAAACATTATTGGCCCCATATTGACAATATTATACATTATCTGAAGGGGGAGGAAATTTTAGAATGCCCACATAAATTGGGTCTATCACCAACCAGCATATATCTATCTATATTCCAATAAACAGTCAGGACATCACCTCACACCACCTCCTCTATAAACATGCACTTTCTTTCCAGATTAGAATAAGTCCTATCACCAACAAGCTGTATACAACACAATAGAACAGCCAGATATTTTTGACATCTAACCTTCACAGGTGCATGCGTACTACTAATAAAATACTTTGCAATATATCCCTGCCTGGCCTTGCTTCTCAGAAGATATCCCCTTTCAATATAGCATCGTTGTAAACTGAACTTGTACTTCCAGCATTGCAATCAAATGCAGTAGTTATTGTTGTAACATATGCTTTGAGATTTGTAAATGGAGTTAATAAGTTCAGTGTCGGTAGGTCCTCACAACTTGTTCAATGCGCCGTCGACAGAGTGGACAATGAGAGAGTTGAGTTGAACAGGATGTGCACGAG
Source organism: Lygodium microphyllum (assembly GCF_053477565.2). Lineage (NCBI taxonomy): Eukaryota > Viridiplantae > Streptophyta > Polypodiopsida > Schizaeales > Lygodiaceae > Lygodium > Lygodium microphyllum. The sequence goes on from NC_141143.1 coordinate 90,483,305, forward strand.
CACATATGGCCACATCTGCACATACATCAGTTTGTCAGAACTCCATAAGCCCCTCTATACTGATTATAAAAGAAGTTCAGACAAACAGCCAAGGTAGTCTTACGGCACAAAAACCACATTGTACTCTTGTTCCAGACAGATCACACATAAGTCAGGCACAGTCATGTCCCTTTTTGATGCAGAGAGATCATGCTCAAGATAGGTAGCTGTGGCATCTCCACTCCCTGCATGAAATGGCATATAAGGTTGACAAAAAGCAGCCAATTGACTCAACTGCATGAGAGTTTAAAACTTTGGCTTTTATAACCTTCTTGCTGCTGTCGCTCACGACGTGCCGCAGCTTCTATAACCCTATTTATGGAAAGAGGGGTTAGACATGTTGACAATGAGTACATGCTATGTAAACAGGAACCCTCTCTCACTAAATTCATCACCTCCTGTTTAAAGCAGCTATCCTTCGTCTTTCACGAAAGCACTTGATTGCATGAGATGTCAGTAGATAGATTCCTGCAATTGTGAGCCCCAAAGACATGTATTTGTACCACCTGAAACCATGAACAATATTGATACCAATGCATGGCCATTGTAACCATAAGACAGAGAAGCTCCACAATGAACGTACTTGGACCACTTTCCAAGGTTAGCAATGAGTTCATCAATAGTTTTCGGAGACACATAAAAAGGACCTTTGTGCGGCTTCTGAATACGCAATGTCCCAAGATCATCCCGAACAGCCTGGCTCAAGCAAAGAAGGTGTCAAGTTAATGTTAAAGTTTTACCAGTACCACCTTGCTAATGAGCAAGGCTAGATGAGTTAATAGAAATATGCAAGCACCTGGGGTGATTATTTAGCAGCTGTGCTTCATTCACATTTTTATCAAGTACAATTTAGTTAGCCTTGCCAGTTTAGGTTTTGGGAAAGTGAAATCCAGTATCGCCCTTTGGAAGTGGAATTCTATGCTAGATAAGATATAACATACCACATCAAGGAAAAAACAGCCCCACATTGTAGGACAGCTCAAAGCTTCAGTCTCTATATAACTCCAATGTTCTGTGATTCTGAGCTGATACAATGTGAGCTGCCATCTGTTGCAATGATCTAGTTATGAGAAAAGCCTACAACCGATTAAAACAGCATACACAAGTTATTTACTGTTGACTATGCAGACCACTCCTCATGTCTATGGTTATTAAGCACTTATGGAAAACTGGGAGACATAAAAAAGGGGTGAGGATTATGCAAAGTCTGTTCTTCCAAGTCACATGCTGGATTTTTTGCAGAAATGTTCTCATGCATTGGAACATTGAAAAAAGATGTTGGCAGCTGAATGCACAAATCCTTGTAGGATACTTTTGGGATTGGGGAATCCATCTTGAGGATTGGACTGTGTCATTTCAAAGGTCATACATGGATGATGGATGGCCTCTTTCCTGCAGCACTTGCTATTACAGATTCAAAACAATTAACAAATGAAGCTTGGATAATCTGTTAGTCTCAATTAGTTGTGGATTCCAACAATTCAGAAGAGAATTTCTAGCTAGGTTCCTTGTTTTGAACATTTGTTTGATTTTGAATAATACAAAGAGACACTGACCTGCTTATAAACCCCTAAGGTGAAGGAAACTTTGATGTTCAATCACAATTCCTAGTCTTTTTCCCGTATTATTCATTGTTAGGTTAGGATTCAGCAGCACCCACGCACACACATTCACACTCACAGTGAATCAATGAACAGCAAGAGAGGAGAGTGCTGGAATGTCACATCCACTATGTGATAATGATTTTGAAAGTACAATCCCTAAGGAACCCATTAACGGCTGTTCACATGGGAAAAAAACCTTCTCTAGCAAGAAGATAAAATAAAAAGTGCCCATGGATAAGGAAGTGTTCACACCAAAACTTCGGAGGAACACAATAAGTTTAACAATCCCGCCTCAAGTGAATGATGTGACCATATACAAGGAATAGGCACATCAATCCCCAAATGATATCAAGCCTAGAACCTTGCAAACGGCTTCAAACTTCTCTCTAGAGAGAGCTTTGGTAAACACATCTTCCAAGTTGTCCTATGTAGGGACATAAACCAAGTTAGTCTCCCCTACATGGAACCTTTCTCTGATGTAATGATAACACACCTCAATGTGCTTAGTGCAAGCATGAAAAATCAGAAAATTGCCATGGCACTTTCGTTGTCAATATAGATGGGAGTGGATGGCTGCTATCCCACACTAAGATCGACCAAAAGCCATTTGAACCATAAACATTTCAAAGTAGCTACAAATGCTGCCTTGTATTCAACCTCACAGCTAAATGTGGCCATAGTAAACTCCTTGCTCAGTCAAGAAATACATAAATCACCAAGGATGAAACAACTACTACCAATAGACACTCCTGTGTCAAAACAACCAGCCCAATCACTATCTGTGAATGCATGCAAGCAAAGAGAAGTGGCCTAGAATAAAAAAGGCCCAATGTTTGAGTGCCTTTGAGATAATGAAAGACAAATTTAACTGTTGTGCTAAGAATTGCTCTTAGCCACTTAAACAGCCCCAAAACATGCTTATTTTAGGCTTATTTTAGCCAAAACCCTAAAACGAGGAGCAGATCGAGAGAGTTAAGTGGGAGAGGATCTAGAACCCTAATTTTCTATAAATTGGCAGCCAGCCCTCCACTCTTTCCTTAATCTCGTTTTTGCAGGTTTCAGGTGTTATCAGCTTGTTGCCCACACCCTGTTCATGGAGAACATCTCAGCCCTTGCTGTCCATCACTATTCCCTACAGTTAGGGGCTTGTTTCTAGGCCTCCACATGCTGATTGCTGCTATTTCTGTTGTTCCTCAATAAACTCCCCAACAAATACTTCAATTTTGTGGAAGAAATAGTTTCAAAGCCTACCATGCCTACATTCTATGAATTTGAGTGTCAGCTGTTGCATTATGCACGGTTGTTCGATCAGTTTCATATGAATTCCTCTTCAGAGGGGGCTCTTCTTGCTCATTCTCAGAAAGGGCAACAAGGGAAGGGCAAACCAAACCAAACCTCCACTCAAAATCAAACTCAAAAGCTAAATCAATCTGGGGATTCTCAAGGAAACTCCTAGTCACAACTTAAACTAGGATGGCAGAATGTACCTAAAAAGAATAGGTATTGTCAACATTGTCAAAAGGTTGGCCATTTTGATGACGAGTGTTGATCAAAGGCATGAGGCATAGCACCAAAACCTAAGTCTTAGACCCCCGCTCCTCAATCGGGCAACCCCCATCAAGGGAGGCAGGGTGATGGAAAGGGGCAATTTAAAGGTCAGACTAACACTGCCACCACACAGACATCTCCATCGACAACGTTCTCAACTCCAGAGGGCTTGTTTGACTGGTTTGCAGAGGCCCACATTGTCTCCGTAGAGACATCCGATGAGTGTCTCGTCCACATCTGTGAGTTGCCTCCTAACGAGATTACTGCAGAGGCCCACTCGTTACAGCCAAGCACTTCAGCTCCAGTTTGGGTCGTGGACAGTGGAGCAACACATCACATGACTCCTATAGAGGACATTTTCCGTACCCGAGCCCCTGCAGTCGAGCAGGTCCGTGTAGGAAACAACTCCTCGGTCAAGATTCACGCTCAAGGTTGTGTTAGCGACCACAGTCGAGGTCCTTGATTCTCAGACTGGTTTAGTGATTGCTCGTGGTGAGGCACAGCCTAATGGCCTATACCACACGACTCACTTTCTCACCGAGCCGGCTGCCGAGGGCTCTGTGTTCCATAGCTTCCAGGCCTTGGCCACATCTCGGGAGCCTACGCACAATGAGCGTGTTTGGCATTTTCGCTTAGGGAATCTTGGTTATGACTCACTTTATGAGTTGTCACGTCGTGAGCTGGCTGAGGGCCTGAAGCTAGCTAGAGATGTCTGTAAAGCTTGTCAGCTCGGGAAGCAGCACTGAACCCATTTCCTTAACAGTCTACAAATAGAGCTAAGGAGCCTCTTAAATTGATTCATGTTAATCTTTGCGGGCTGACATCCACTGCCGCTTTGAACGGCACACTGTTCTTCTTTTTGATAGTGGATGATCATTCTCGATACATGTGGGTGTACTTCCTCAAGCATAAGTCCGATGCTTTCACATATTTTTCTCCTTGGGTGCTACTCGTTCATAACCACACTGATTGTCGTATCAGGTGCATGAGGAGTAATAGCGGTGGTGAGTTTATCTCCCACGAGTTTTCCGAGTTTCTATAGAAGCATAGCATTTCTCGCCAGCTCACCTCTACCAACTCCCCCTCTCAGAATGGAGTCGTAGAGCGTAGGAACTGCACAGTCATGGAAATGGCACGCTCTATGCTGTTCGCAGTAGAGCTTCCTGAGCGCCTTTGGGTCGAGGTTATTAACACTTCGGTGTACATCCTCAAGCGGTGCCCAACTGCGGCTCTTCCTCAGAATACCCTGTATGAGGCATTTTTTGACTCTCGGCCTGTTATTTCCCATTTCAGAATCTTTGAGTGTCGTGTGTACACACACACGCCTGATGACAAGATAGGTAAGCTTACTCCCCGAGCTGATCTCCTTATTTTTGTGGGATATTCCTTTGAAGTAAAAGCCTATCGTTTGTTCAATCCTCGAACAAACAAGGTGATCGTTAGACGGGATGTTGTTTTTACGAGAGGGATATTGTGCAATTTTCTGCACCAAATTCCGTTCCGCTTCCTTCTTCCACATCATCATAGATCGTGCCTATTGAGCCTGGTCTACTTCCTGCTCCTGACATTCTCGCAGTTTCTTCAGCTTCCATGCCCCCTTTGCGAGACCCGTTACCTCACTGCTACTAGCAGACCATACGGGATTCGGGGATCCTACCATCGGATTCCACTCCGGAGGGACCTAGAAGATCTACCCGGCTTGCTCCTCAGGCATCATTTGCAACGTTTTTTACAGCTGATTACATAGCACATTCTGAGCCGGATACATGGCAAGAGCCTCTTCAGCATCCTCAATGGCGAGAGGCCATGGAAAAGAAGCTAGAGAGTATTCACCGAAATGAGACTTGGACATTAGTGGATCGTCCGAGCCACAAGAAAGTTATCGGGACAAAGTGGATTTTTAGGATAAAGCTAAAAGCTGATGGGACTTTAGGCAAGTACAAGGCTCGCCTTGTAGTACAAGGGTTTTGACAAAAGCACAGCATTGATTATGAAGAGACCTTTGCCCCTACTGCACGATTGACTTCCTTTCGATTGCTACTCACGCTCGCCGCTCACCACGGCTCGCCGATACATCAGATGGATACCAAGACTGCCTTCTTGAACGGATACTTAGAGGAGGAAGTCTATGTGGAGCAGTCACCGGGCTTTCCTTCAAGGAACCCTAGGGATAAGGTATTCCGCTTGCAGAAAGCTCTTTCTGGGCTGAAGCAAGCGCCAGGGTCTTGGTTCCATAGAATGGATGAGTTCTTATAGACTCATGGATACCATTCTACCCCTTATGACCCGAACTTATATGTTCGATCCACATGAGAGGGGTTTAGCTATATCCTGCTATACGTTGATGACTTACTCATCACAGGTTCAGATTCGGCTGCCATAGCGGAAATTAAGGCTAAGCTTAAAGCTACATTTAACATGACAAACCCTGGTTTGTTGTCTTATTTTTTGGGGATGGAGGTAATTTATTCTGGAGGATGTATTTTTGTATCAAAGCAGAAGTATGCACTTCAGCTTGTGGAACAGTACACTTTGAATCAGACACGACCAGTGGCCACGCCTCTTGATCCTATTGTCCACTTGTCGAAGGATACCCTAGGACAACCCTTCGATGCACACACCTAACGTTCTGTTGCAGAAAAACTTCTTTGGTTAATTCACACTCAGTTAGTATACTTAGTCAGTATTTCACAGCACCTAAGATGTCACATTGGATTGCATGTCTTCGTGTGTTGCGTTATTTGTGGTGTACTTTTTCTTATGGCTTGATATATGGTTCTTGTTTATGTTTGTAGGGGTACACTGATTCTGATTGGGCAGGAGATCCTAACACTCCGCGTTCCCATGGCGGCTATCTCTTTACCTTGGGCATGGCTCCCATTTCTTGGTCCAGCCATAAGCAAGAGACGGTAGTGGCTTCCACGACCAAGGCCGAGTACCACGCTCTCTTCAATGGCACCACCGAGGCTATCTATCTGAGGAGTTTACTGGCAGCGTTTTATTTTCCATGTGACTCTTCCACAGTTGCCTACTGCGACAACCAGAGTGCCATTGCTCTTGCGGGCAATCCGATCATCATACCACGGACACGACATGTGGGAGTCCACTTCCACTTTTCCAGAGAGTAGGTTGAGCTAGGCACTATTCGCCTAGAGTTTGTGCCTTCATCAGATAATTTTACAGATATCTTGACCAAAGCGGTCAGCCGGCCGGTTCTTCAGTACCTGCTACCCAGGATCGGCTTGGGTACACCCTCCCCTACTTCTTCAACTTGACGGAAAGAGGATGCTTTCCTCTTGCTTTCCCTTCTAGTTTGAGAGGGGGCGGCTTCTACTCTTGATCGTGACAGTGATGATGCTTACAGTTTTTAGACATTACATTCACTTATTCTTTTGTATTGTTTTATGGACATTTCTAACTTCATCCGCACTGTCAGGATGACATGATTGTAAAAGGGCACTTAGACAAGTGAATAATTCCCCTGTGAGGGCACTGTCCCAGTAGCACCGTTGCATAGCATATTGCATGACCATGACATCTTGCATCTCCCTCTACATTATCCTATGCATTGACATTCTGTTCATGTCAACATGCATCTGTGCGCATTTATCCCTTTTCGATCTTTTGGAGTGGTCGACTCTAGGATCCACTATATTCGCAGCATAACAAATGGCAGTTCTCCTAAAGACAGTTTCCCTACCCTTGCTTGCTTGCCTATTTTGCTTGTCTTGCTAAGCCCACCATCCTTTTTTTTGCCTTCGCACATATTCACCACATGATTGGCACATACACACCCTTTTTCTCATCCTGCTACGTCAGCAAACTACTGCATTTGCGAGCCCCAGCTGCCGCCCTGACAATTTTCTCTCTCCTACTGTAGTCGCTGCAGTCTTTATCTCACCTGTCAGTTGTCATCTACAATTTTCTCTCCCCTCACAGCTGCGTTTGGCAGTTTTCTCTCTCTACCTGCTGCGCCTGACAGTTTCTCTCTCCTCAATTGTCACCAGCCTCCACACTACCTGCGTTTGCTGTCTACCTCACTCTACAGCTTGCATTTTCTGCACACACTCTCTCTAGACTGCAGTCTGCGTCAGATCCAGTTTACATTGCTGCGTTTGCTGGTGTTCGACATCCGGAGGCTGCCTTGCTGCGATTCGGGATCCATTCGGAGTACGACACACTCTCCAGCTCATTACCCTTGCCTTGATCCTTGAGATACAGGAGTTTGAGGTTTAGTATTCATTCACTACATAGTGTGTTTGCTGCATGAGCATCGTATTATTAGTAGTCATACCATTTCATTTATTCACTGTGTTCATTGTCTCTGAGTTACCCTAACCCTAACCCTAACTGTGTTCTTTTATTAATCTGTGCTTTGTCGTACAGTTTCTGTTTATTGCGATTCAGGATCCATTCGAAGTACGACACACTCTCCAGCTCATTACCCTTGCCTTGATCCTTGAGATACAGGAGTTTAAGGTTCAGTATTCATTCACTACATAGTGTGTTTGCTGCATGAGCATCATATTATTAGTAGTCATACTATTTCATTTATTCACTGTGTTCATTGTCTCTGAGTTAACCTAACCCTAACCCTAACTGTGTTCTTTTATCAATCTGTGCTTTGTCGTACAGTTTCTGTTTATGCTTCTGTGTTAGGGTATTTTCTTCACATTAACTACTTATCAATGTGTAGTACTAGTGATATGCATAATGTACCAAATTAGAACCCCAAACTAATATTACACAAATACAATAGACAACCGCCAACAACCTACAGATAAAGAGAAGCATCATATGGATCTCCTACATCCTCAAGTGTAAACCTGTGGCATGTCTCAACTAAAAGCGCTCTAGGAGCTGCCCAATGTACTTAGATGATCGCAAAATAATGCCCCCCTCAACTAAAATAAATTGTATGCCAAGATAGTAGTGCAAGTGGCCGAGATCTATCACATATGTGTCTCACAAGGTCCACTCAACAGCATATCATCCACATAAAGAATGAGCATCAAGAGGTTATCCCCATCTCTGTGGACATAAAGCATGCTTCAATGTGTGAATTACAGAAGCCAAGAGCAATCAAATATGCATGTGTCTCTTTGTACCGTGCCCTAGGTGCTTGCTTCAAACCATAGAGGGCCTTATGCAACCAACACACTTTGCTCAATGAGCCTTTTCTGAACAGAGGTTGTATAACATAAACCTCCTCATGAAGATTACCATTCAGAAAAGCAATCTTCAGATTCAATTGATGCACATGCTGTCACTAGGTGGTGATACTTTTTGCAGTTGCTTTTCTTATTTACTTATATAAATATTTTATTTTTCTTTTCTTTAGTTATTGTTGCTTTTTATCCCCAGAGTTCTCTTGGATTAAGCCAGGATCTTTGCATGGCTAGAAGAGGCAACCATTGGGACAAATTGGACTAATGGTTTGTCTGAGCCTTGAGACCCGACCGGTTCCATTTTGAATGGGCACTGAAGAATAGAATGCTAGTGGTTTGGGATTGTGTGCTTAGCCACTGGAGATGGTGCACGACAATGAGCCTAGCCAAGACAGAAGATCCACATATGAGAATGCTCATGGAATAAAAGTCAACGTAAAAAAGCCACGTTACACTTTTTGATGTGGTTGCAATGATAAAAGTTGCTCAGAACAACTTGAGGAATGTAGGGGTCACCATCTCTAAAATTTAGGAAGTTACTATTTTTGGACCCCAGAATTTGTTCGCATCATTATCTTCGTTTTTGCACGAGAATTGATTCTTTGATCTGTGCGAAGGTCAAATTGTGCACCGATCATGGAGAATTTTAAACCAGAAGGTTTAAACGGGAAAATTGTTACATGTATGCCATGTGTTACAATTTGGGCACAAATTCCCAAAAGAGAGAGAGAGAGAGAGAGAGAGAGAGAGAGAGAGAGAGCATTTTTTTAAAAAAACGTAATAGGCAAGAGAGACAGATCTGAGAGTAAATTTTTCAGGGACTGAGAGCAGATTGTTGCAAGTACATCAACTATGGAGAGTACTTCGTCTCTAACTCATGTACAGAGGTAGAGCTTGCTCCCTCTGGTCAACTCTCTCTCTATTCTCAGAGGAATTGCTCTGCATAATGGGCTGATTCCATCGAATGTATAGTTTTGTGTTTTCTTTGCATTTTTGCTGAGGCAAGAGCCTCACTGTCTAGGTTTAGGAGCAGCTGACTGCTTCTCCAATGCAAGAACTAAAGAAAGCGATGACCACATCACACAGGAACAAGGTTTTCAGCTCTGATTCAATGTTATTTGTGGGACTGTTTTACTATTGGAATGATGCCAAGGTCAAAGGGTTTGTAGTCCAACTGGTTTGGAACAGATCTGGAATGGAATAAGGTTGAGAACAGGTCAAGAAATAGGTAAAAACAATAAATACAGAGTTCTGTAGACTTACACTTGAATTATTGAGTTATGGTCACAGAAAGTGTTTTTCTACTTGGGATGTTGTTCTGGATATACTGGACAGTAAAAACAGTAAATATAGAATTCTGCAGACTGCAATTCATGAATTATTAAGTTATGGTCACAGAAAGTGTTTTCCTACTTGGGATGTTGTTCTGGATATGTTGTACTATCCTTATGCAACTGAAATTTGCTCAAAAAATATGAAAGCCAACTGTTCACAGATTTTGTACTTTGGAACATTTCATTTTTGTAATTTTCCATCTTTTAATTGAAAAAGAAATACTAAAAGGGGCGCCGGACTTCGGAGCCAATTTGGTGTTGAGCGAGGGATTGAGGTCTCTATTTGTGTGTGTATGTGAAAAGACCATGTATTAATTGAAGGGACTACTGCTTTATGTGAGTCATAGACCGGTTACACATGCCAATAAAAATGGGCAGCCAAAGCGATGATACTACAAATGGTGGTTATACATAAAGTAGGCGCAAACAACTCATCATAGTCACTCCCATGTTGCTGGCCATACCCTTTGGCAACAAGACTTGCCTCGTAGCAATCAATGCTACCATCAAATCTGTCTTTTGATTTGTAAACCCACTTTGTGCCTATAGCATGCTTGCCAACATACAAGTCACATAACTTTCATGTGTCATTTTTATGAATAGACTACCGCTTTATGTGAGTCATAGACCAGTTACACATGCCAATAAAAATGGGCAGCCAAAGCGATGATACTACAAATGGTGGTTATACATAAAGTAGGCGCAAACAACTCATCATAGTCAATCCCATGTTGTTGGTCATACCCTTTGGCAACAAGACTTGCCTTGTAGCGATCAATGCTACCATTAAATCTGTCTTTTGATTTGTAAACCCACTTTGTGCCTATAGCACGCTTGCCAACATACAAGTTACATAACTTTCTTGTGTCATTTTTATGAATAGGGTCCATTTTTTATTGCATAGCTGCCATCCAATGCTCATCTTCTAAAGCATCATGTAAAGAAATAGAGTCCCCATTGCATGCAATAGCTACAAGTGCCTGTGCAACCAAGATACCCTCTACACGGTGAGTGGCTACTCTAGTTTTACCAGGAAAAGGAACGGATTGTTTGCTGTCCCGTACTGTATCTAACAACCATTTAGGGACTATTTTAGCTTCCAGAGTAGCAACCCTCTCATTGGCCACTTCATCATCAACAATGCCTTAATCAATGGCATAGTTGCATAGAAACGCGTTTCCTAAGGTAGAAAACCTAAGAAACGGATAAGAAACGTTTCTTATCTTTTTGAGGGGTTTCCTATACATTAAAAAAATGTTAGTCGCTAGAAAGTGATGTTTTGGCCCAAAAGACTATACCCTATCATAAAATCACATTTTTCCCTTGTGAAAGCACCAAAAAGTGGCATTTTTCCCTTGCAAGCATGCCTTCTATCTAAAACCTTGGGATTCATGAATCATGATAGGCTACAACCCTTCCAGACAATCTGTAAACAATTTGCACTCCATGAACTTATGAGGAGCTTATAATGCCTCTTCGAGCTATAAGATATAATAGCTCATACTCGTAATGCAGCTTGCACAAGTGGATCTACTTGAGAGCTCCAACTCTAGCAACAAGAGTGACAAGGAGGAGGATCAGGAGATTGAGGAAAATGAGGACATTTAAGATGAGTCATGACTCATGATACATTCTCTAGGACTTCGGATTGACTTTTAGTAGTTTCCATAATCCATTTTTATATTGAATATTTAACAAGGTTCATGAGTCTTTGGACTTGTTTGATACTTTGTTACTTTTTTTTAATCCATGTTTGCTACTTTTATGCTTGCTTTAAAATGGCATTTAATATTTCCTTTTAAATATTATACCGACAATCATTGATAAGGATGTCAATAGTTATAAATTGAAATGTGATTTACAAATGGTCAATAACGCCTATTTTCTTGAAGGTTCAATATTGTTTTCATGCTTATAGTATACAATTTGATCATTTGTCATATATATAATAGATAGGTAGGATTGCTTCTTTGAGTATTTCATGTATATATACTCTATAATCCATAGTTTTTACTGTGTAAGAAACGTTTTTTAGATGTTTCCTAAAAATTAATACTGTAGGAAACTTGTTTGAAACCCGTTTTCTACCTTGCCATTTCCGAAACTCTTGGCTACTATAATCAAATGGGCTAAAAATTAGGCTGTTGTTCAACATGTGCTTGTTACTGATATTGCTACTGTAAACCTTTAAAACAATGGCAACAAATTGTTAAAAATGTCCATTGGCTCCACATTGTGCTGGTTTTTGTAGTCTATGGTGGGCTGACCAACATGTTTAGTAAATACCACATCTCTACTAACAAAAATATTGTTCGTGAAGGGTTGGTACAAGCGGTACCCTTTACTTTCTGCATTGTAGCCAATAAAAATGCATTTGATAGCCTTGTCTTGCAATTTATGTCTTCGTGGCTTTGGCACCAAAGCATATGTCAAACATCCAAAGATAGGAATGTGTGACACCACTGGTTTTTGGCCATTCCAAGTCTCATAAGGCTTACATTTAGCAAATACTTTAGTGGGGCTACGATTCAGCACATACACTGCACACATAATAGCATCAAGCCAAAACTTTGGGGACAACTTATTTTATGAAAGCATACAACGTGCCATTTTCATAGTGCGATTCTTTCTTTCAACCACATCATTTTGTTAAGGTGTGTAGGGCATAGTACATTCATATGTAATGCCCCTCTCAACCAAAAAAGAGTCAAACTCTCTTGACATGCATTTCCCCCTTGATATGTATGAAGTGTAATTAGCTTGCATCCACTACCATTTTTAGCCAAAGCCAATAAGGTTTTAAATATAGTATCCTCAAATAGGACGGCTGTTTCGGACCAAAACGGGGACGGGAAAATGACATTTCAGCAACCTACAACAGATGGGCAGACTGCGGCTTATCAATGCTCATCTTTTTCGTTCCTTTTGCTCAAGCCTTATTATCTCCAGTAGCTCCCCTAGACTGTACCACCTCCTCCTCGCCCCCCCTCCTCCTCCTCCTCTCTCCTTCTTCTCCTTCCTTTTTTTCTCCTCCTCCTTCCCTCCTCCTCCTAAGTTCTTATCCTTTCTTATTTCCTTCTATGTTCTTCTTTCTTCTTCCATCCTTCTTCTTCTTGATTCTTCCACCACCACCATCATCCTCCCCCTCCTTTAATCTTCTACTAAGTTCTTGAGTTCTATTCAAATTTCCATTACCTAAGCCCTTAACCTTAAGGCTTAAGCTTTAAACCTCTTTCAATTTCCATCCTTTTCCTTCTTCCAAGTTGAAAGTTCGGAGCAAGGAGTTCCTAGGGGCTCCTTGCATGGTGCAAGTGTCCATGCAGGACTTTAGAGGTAGGCTATTGCAAAGGCAACTAGGGAGCTCACATGCTTATTCATCCTGTGTGTCATTCCTTCTAATGCAACTACTACGCATCAATGGAAGAAGACAATTAGAGCAATGAGTTGCATAGGATATAAGTGAAAAGGCCCCTCCGCACATGCATTATGCACATGGGAGGTTTGAAAGGAAAAAACATCCATAAAGGCTCAATTGGAGCCCTTGAAAAAGACATATATGAAATATAGATGCACAATTTTATGTGATACATTATTGGATATATATTGAAGCTAGCTTATTTTATCTATAATCCATTATCCATCGTTCTCAATGGTTGATGAGATTCATGCAATATGGAATGCATAATGAAATTGGTTCCATAAGCCAATCCATGGTGTTATGTATATATTGTATCCATAAGCAAAGAGTTAAAGAAGGGCTTCATGGAGTACATGAGACGCTTCACAGGGGATGATCTAAATATGATGAGGAAAATAGAGGATGATTTGCTTGCATTTTGCAACTATTCAATTCATTTTGGCCCCATAGCTAGGCTTCAAGAGAGGTAGCTTAAGTCGGTCTCCTCTCGGTGGCAGAAATGTGGCAATTGTGCTCCTACTTTTAATGTGAACCGTAATTTTTACGTTTTGATAATCTAATGCATTACACAACCTAGGTTCTATAATCTATTGCCTACATAACGGTTAATTTTGCAACGTACCTATTACTTAACCTCAATCTCTTAAATCTCAATAGAAATGCATTGACATTTGTGTCCTCTCGTAAGATTGGAGTTTAGGGCTTGCCGAGAGAAATTGTAGCATATGGGCCCTCTTTCATATAAAAAAGAGAAACAAGCTCACAACAACCTAGTTGGAGAGTTTAATATTTTATCATTGCAATCTTTAGCTTTTTGAGAGGACTGCTTTGTTCCCTGAGCCTTCACAGGTAATGAATTGAATTATATATAATGTAACTTTTTAACATTGTCATTGCCTTGAAGTTTTTAACATTGAGCATATTGAAACATCTCTCATATGTTTGTCTTGTTCACCTTTACATGTGAATGTTGACAAAATTGATATGGAGAAGGCATGTAACATCCTAGAGATATCACAGGAGAAGCAGAATATCTACTCTATGCTCTATGAGGAGCTATCCAAACCAATCCATGAGACTCGTGCACAAAGAAGAGTTAAAGCAACTAGAATGGGGGCCATACGTGGTCGTGCAACACAACCAAAGTCAGAGCTAGAGTTTGAGACTAAGACTAAGGCCGGTTCATCATATTCTCGATTAAGATCCTCGGAGTTGAATGAGAATATGGTGCATAGATCCTCGAGATCTAGATGAGTTATGAGTCATGGACTCTGGAGACTGGAGTCATAATATCTCAAGAGTCAATTTAGCATTGTAGTTACTAGTCACCAATGGCATTACACATGTCACATGCATATGATGATATCATGATTGTTCATTCATGTTGATACTCAATAGTTAATAGTACTTACTTTGATGTTAATACCCAATAGTTACTAGTACTAAACTGAACTTTAGATAGATTATTTACATGATATAATTACATGAATCTTGATTTTACTTATTATGTATCTTAGTTCCACTATTCTTTATATCAATCTTCGGATGATTCTCAAGTCACAAATTATAACTGATTTTGTTATTTAGAGTTTTGAAAATTGAGTCTTACTTATCTTAACCATTGAGTTTTCACTCGTAACATATGTAATGAATCATGATTTTAATCATATGACATGAAGACTCAAAGTTTTATTTGAAATTTGGATACATGTTGTTGTAGGCAATGATATATTCACAAACCTACCTAATAATGTATTTATTTTAGTATACAATCTAAAACATCGTTTTCCCATATTCAAAATTTGGCCAAAACTCCAAAACTCTAGTTTTATTCATTTCGGTTTTTTCCCATTTTTTAAACTTCCCCATACTATGATTTTAAAGCATACAAACACTTCTGATTTGTGCCTCAAAGCATATGCCCAACAATGATGAGTCACGTCATCAATGAAGGTAATAAAGTATAAGTATCCTTTGATAACTTCCACCTACTGCTGGAGACACCACCACCCTGTCCGCCTTATCTGACAGCTCCCACATCTTCCTGCAGAACCACCACCCTATCTGCTGTCTGTTGCCCATTTGCTAGAAGCATCACTCTGTAACTAGCTAAAAACACCACCCTGCATAGCCAGCTTGAAACACTGCCAGTAACCTGCCTATAAATGCTGCCCTCGAAGCGCCACCGTCTGCCAGTCAACAACTAAAAGCACCACCCTTCCGCCCACTGCCACCATTACCTTCAATACCCCCGCTACTGCCACCACATCAGCAATAGATGCAAGAAGTACGACACTGAAGAGGTGACCAAAGTTCTCCACCAGCTAGTGATACTCTAACACAAGCCCTAGGAAGAAAAGAGTGATGGGGTACTAAGGGAACTTGTGATGAGATCTAAAGGTTGAGATTGTAAAGCCATTGTACCAAGGAACCATATATTTAATTCGCTTCACGAACAGTAGAGGAGAGTTGTCAACAGGCTCCTTTGCTGCATCCGTAGAGATGAGGGAAACCATCAAGATTCCTTGCCCCATGAGCATTGCCTTCTATGTATAAGGTGCCAATGCACAAGGTTGAAACCAGATCTCCTACAACTCTGTTGTGGCATGGACCATTTTGGAGTTGTTCCTCAGAGAGGAGAACATGCAAGGAGTATGGCTAGGGTGCACCCATGAATTGCACTGGCATAGACCAAAGGAAGGCTTCCATTGTGTATGTTTCTCTTGGGACCACCCAAGCATGCTGCTGACCAACCAGAGAGGGAAGCCTGCTACAGAGAAAGGGATATGAGTACAGCTGGACAAGACAAAAGGAGGGGCCAGGCAGGGTGGCAGTCACCACACCAGTCACACTGAAGGCAGCAATAGAGAGGAGTATGGCAGGCTTTCATAGCACTGATGGCAGTGACAAGGAGGGGGCAAGCATGTCAGGACGGCAGCAGTGCCAGCCAGGCGAAGGTGGACAGGGCAGAAGCTGGCAGTGGGCTGGACAGGCCTACAGTGGCAGGAGAGAAAGACAGGACTACTGTGGCAGAAGACAGTGGTCAAAAGGAGAGAACTGGGCACAGAGGAGGACTGAAGCAAGGAAAAAGAGATGGGGGGCTGAGGTGGCGATGATGGCAGAGGAAGCTGGAAAATCAGTGGCACAGCAGTAGCAACAGGGCTCAACGGTCAACTAGTGTAACTTTCAGACTATTTTATCTGAACAGTGGTACTTGTTTCCATTAAAAATTTAAAAAACACATGAAATACAGAAACAAGCAGTACATGTATAGTTGACTTATCGAACTATCGTATTTGTTTCACATCCAGGACAGTCCAGACACAAAAAGTACATGTCTACTGGATGATCCTTACAGAGAGAATATTAACTCAAATCCACATAATCTACCAAAAGAATAAAATCACATACCTCACCTACTACAGTTAATGCAGTGCCCACAGGTAGAACACTTTCTACTCGCTTCACCCCAAGCATCTGTCATGGTCCAAAAGACAAATTTCAGCACATGGTATGCTATTGACAATGTTTCTATGCAAACCAGCAAAACAAAGTGAGCCACCTCATAACAACTAATTAAAACTGGACAAATATAGCATACGAAAGCCTCAAAACGATATATAAGAGTGGGAAGACACCTTAAGGCCTTGCAAATAATCAAGAGTCCCTCGTACAAGGGAACGTCCTGATTCCTCAAAAACTTCACTTGCAATCGGCAACTCTAAGCCTTGAGCACCACGAGCACCAACAATAAATATGCGTCCTGTTCCATCTTCCTAGACACATGAAACCAGCTTATTTAGCCTCATATAATAGATTTAAATAAACAAAGGCCAGCCGAGGGAAGTTCTTTACCAGGTACCATGGGACCTCCTTGCTCAATGAAAGCATCAATGCTGAGTCCTGAATCCAGGATCCAGACTCATTGTGTTTCAAGAAGTGTTGCTCAGCCTAATGAATTCCACAAACAAGTATACTTAAGGACCCCATCAAATATCATAAACTTAGCATTCGATGGAATCAGTGTCACCATTTTTTTGGAAACTTCTTACTCCTGTTTTTTGTATTAGAAGACTACGAAATGTGCCCTTGACAGGAGCACAGTGATCCAGAACAATTTGTCAAAACCCTATTTTCTGTTTTGAGCTCAAAAACTTAACAATCCTAAACATGGTGATAAAACGACTAAGAAGATGAATTTTTCTTTTATAAGAACTTTAGGTTGCCATTTATATAAACAGAATTGATATTTCTAGAGTTGATAAGGTGGCCACCACATGCATTTTGTGCAGTAGAAAAGCAACAGCAGAAAGAGAGGACATGCAAGTAGAAGAGTTATCAAAAGAAGCTTGAATGCCACAAGTAACTTGGATTTGGTACCAAATGTTGGATACAACTTATGGGATAGACATGGAGAGAGAGAGAGAGAGAGAGAGAGAGAGAGAGAGAGATTTACGAAAAAAAAAGAGAGAGAGAGAGAGAGAGAGAGAGTAGGATTAATGTCTTCAAAGGGTCAAAATGACCTAGCAATACTATATCCATACATGTCATATCTCATCGTGATGAAACAAAACTAAAGGAAAAAAAGACAACTAATATGATGAATGTCTAATACCGCTCTAGTACGTGGCAGTGTACAAAGCCAAGTATACTAAGGGATGAGGAAGTTGTAGTGTCATCTCATGATATCCCTTGTGGGACTAGCATTTCCACATTGAAAATGTTGTGGTGGTGGGTGATGATAGCTCTAATCCATTGATAACATGCTGGCCATACGTGTGGCCACACACCCAAGGCCACCTCGCATGACAGTCTATAGTTCTCTCTCCATTGATATACATTCTCATGTGTCCCCCAGCAAAGTGCATGGGATCAGTGTGTGGTGGGGTGTGCTACATCCTAGACAGACACCTGTAGTATTGGTTGCAATCTTGGTGTTGAGCTAAAAGTGCATTATAAACAGATTAACTCTTTACTACAGCCCCAAAACTCAATTGTTACCAAAGTTTCATTAAACGTTGTGCATACCTAAGCCAAAACCCTAATTTGGAAGGATCCACACTTCAATAAATAGACAAGTTGCTTGCCACTCAGCCCACTCCTGTTTTGCAAGTTGTTGGCACCTGTCTCTGCTGTCCACACCCCAATCTACAGAGGATAACTCAATCCAAACTATTGTCTACTGCTGTCTGCCAACTAATGCTTGCATCCAAATTGTCTCCTACTACTAGCAACTTTTTGCAGCCTGTTGTCTACATCAGACAGGTTGCGTTTGCTGCTGATCTACCTGTTCCAACCTGCGTTCTCCACTCTGCAGCTGTTGCTAAGTGCTGACATCATCATTCAGATCTGCATTTTCCATCCAGCCCTACCATACAACCTGCCACATCATCATTTCAGCTGCATTGTGCTGCTGCAGCTATCGCCTACCTACCTACTGCTCATTGTTCATGCTGTCCAGCTTCATCTGTCATTGATCCAAACACACATGTTTGCTACTGCCGGTGTACTTTCTGAGGCTCCTTGCTGTGTTTCAAAATCCGTCAAAGTATGACACACTCTCCAGCTCACCTCTACCCTAGTCCTAAAGACACAAGAGTTTGAGGTTTAGTATTCCCCTGCATAGTGCATTTACTGCATCCAGCATTCTACTTATTCATTATTCATGCATTCATCTTCTATGTTCATTGTCTCTGAGCTACCATTGCCCTTCTTAGTTCTATCATCATTCTATGCTTTGTCATATGTTTGTGTTTGTTATCTGTAGGCAAGTATTTCTTTACACTTGGTTCATGGGAGACTAGCACCAATGCACTAAGGGCCCTTTTAGGTTGCAGCAGCTTTATAGGACTTGAGGCCCATTTATGCACATTCATTGTGTGATCACTATACTTGGACTCTCCCAACAGCCATCACATCAGTACATTCAAAGATGTGGTTTGGTAGTATGCAATGAGAGTTCTTGAGATGTGAATGTGGCGTAGTTCACTACTGGCCCCAAATTTAGTGATATTCCCATTTGACTATATAGCTAGGAGGTAAATTTAAAGTCCATTCTCTTATGGTTTTTATGTCGTGGATATAGTTTGAGTTGTATCTTGTGCACCTGTTGGATTGTATGGATAAATTTCATGCAAAAAAAAGAAAACCCCAAGGCCCAAGCAAACCAACCAGCAAATTGATTTGAAGGCTTGCTAGTTGCTATGGACAAAAAGATATACTGAAGATTGAAGGAGATCAAGCTAGATCTTTGTGTACTTCAACCTTTAGCAATACAAGTCAAAGAAATACTACAAGGGACGCCACTTTTGGGGCCAATTGGGTGTCCACTGTCCAAGATTGATTGGCAATATTTGTATTTCAGATTATGTGAGTTTTATACTTGTTGTAAGTAGTGCTTAATCAAGTTATTTACCACCCTTTCAGAGAAGAAAGGCTCCTTTCAATGAGCTTATTTGGCCCTACAGCTAGGAGGTAAGTTTGATGTCCATTCCCTTTATGCTCTATATGTAAATAGGACTTGTGTTATATCTTATATGCAAGTTGGATCCTAGGGAAATGTTTCAATGGTATCAAAGTAGCACGAGATATGATGACATGCACAAAACCAATGCTTGCTCACACGATTGTAAGTGCAAGGAAGAACATGAGAATGGCAATACTTTAAACTTAACCAACTTGATTAATTATCACCATGAAAAATTAGAAGATAGACACACACACACAGAGAGAGAGAGAGAGTCGACATCACGTTGAGAGGGGAACCGGCCCCTCCCCCTTTTCAAGAATTTATTGAAACAAAACCATGGGCACCAAGTGTTTGAACCATATATAAAAGGGCTGATTTGTTGCAATTTCGAAAACTAGCGTTTTAAAATCCTAATTTCTGTAAACTAGGGAAACCCTAATTTCTACAAACTCCAAGTAAAAAGTTTTTTCTCTTTTTAGTGCTTAAATTAGATCAAGCTAAGTAGAAAGTGTTTCTTGGCTGAGAGATAGATAGGAGAGTACAAAGCATGCGACTGAAATTCAGCATGAGAGCTTGTCATAAATGAAGAGAGAGACCTCCAATATATAGGTGTAGGGCTTGGGTGTTCAAAAGGGGAAAGTAGAGACTACAAATGGCAAGTGTAGGGACACTTATCTCTTCAAAATGATACATGTCCTCTTCTAAATGCCACATGTCACTTTTCTAGAGAAAGAAGCTTCCAAACCTTCTACTCTAAAAATCTCTCAAACGGTTAAAATTTTGAGATAGCTGCTGGAGACAAAATTGTTCCTTGTAAAATTCCAAAACCTTTGACGCGAACAAAAACTCCATTTGAGCAACTTTCAAAAATAGTAACCTCCTAAATTTTAGGAGTTGCCAAATTTAGCTTTTGAAAAGCTTCATTATATAGGTTCACTGGTTCATGATTTGTTTTTTCGATCATAAGCATCTGGTTTCACTTTCTGAAACCACTCATTGTATAGGCTTCTAGTCAATGTGACTATCTGAGTGTAAAAGTCTTAGTCATCTGAGCTTACTAGTCAATTTGACCGCCCAACTAACACTTTTAATATCTCTTGGGTATCTCGTCAATGACGAACCAAGTATAATTATATGGCGTTTTGGCCATTAGCCACCCTTAAATAGAAAGATGAACATTTAATCATATATTGAAATCATAGTTACTTGGAACGGGGAATGGGAACGAGAACAAGACCCCCTGGAACGGGGGGAAAGTCCAAGGTGGGGAAACAGGAACAGGGGGAACGGCACATGTCTTAAGTGCCCCAAATATGCCCTCCATAACCCAAGTTGCCCCAAAGAATGTCCCTCTAATTACCTCAATACCCCTCAATGCTCCAAATTAACCCAAATGTCCCAAAATCGACTCAATTATCGCCATAGCTCCAAATTGCTCTGAATTGCCCCAACTATCCTAGTTTCCCCTGAAATTAGACAATATAAATGGATGATTACCTTGGAATTGAGAATAGGCTGAAATTTGATTGTGATTTGCAAGAGTTCATAATGCATCAAATTTGAACTTTGCATGAACTCTTGATTGGCCTGTGGATTGTCTTGACACTTTGAATCTTCAATGTGTGTGTGTGTGTGTGTGTGTGTGTGTGTGTGTGTGTGAGAGAGAGAGAGATATATATATATATATATTAGTGTGTGCACATTAGGCGATGGAGATAGGTGAACATATGGTAGAAGAAATGTGATACAAGCAAAAAGAAAAAACTAGAAAAAACTTTTATCAACAGGCCTAGAACAACAGTTTCAAACAGAGAACAACAAGGGAAATGGCAAGGAATGTTCCCTGGCCATTTCACCTCCTCTGAGGGTCTAGAACACATTAGACTGTTCCTACAGGCCGGAACGGCTGTTTCTTGTTTCTACGCTTGAAATACTTAAACAATACAAATCGCCTTGCGAAGTACATGAGTATCAAATTGATTTGGAATCATTGAGCCAATATGCCTTGGTAATAATTGATATACATGAGGTTTGTTACGTCCCTCTCTCTTGAAATCCGTATTATCCTCAAGACTTGCTTGAAGTATTTCTGATTCTACAACTTCTTCATAAGTTACAAGTATTTCTGGATAGTCTTTAAAATACTCTTCTGACATCCATTTAGAATCTAAATGAGAGTAATTTTACATTTCAAAAGAAATTTTCTAGAAACGTTTCTTTCTCATTTTCTGATCATATGAAAGACTATTTGCTCTAGTTGAAGTATCTCCTCCCATTCATCTACTTCAAGTGGATTCTCTATTATAGGTTCCAGTGGTGGAGGCCCTTCATAAGGCTTCAAAAGATGAATATGAAAAGCATTGTGAATTCTCCAATGATCTGGAAGTTGTAACCTATAAATAACAAATATCATTAATATTTTCAGCGACTTAAAATGGCCCATAATTTCTTGCTACGAGCTTAGTGACTTGGAATGAAGGCTTATTAGAGCTTTTTAGACAAGCTTTGTCAAATTTCAACCACACCCAATCTCCTTTTTGTAAAATCAATTGCCTCCGATAATTATCTGCTACTTTCTTTTGTTTTTCTTGAGATCTTTGGATAGCTCGTCTAACTTGGGCGAATGTTGTATCCATATCACTCATGAACTCATCGATATGAAATATCTCCTCGATTTTGAGAATAGGTAATAAAAGTGATTTTTCATGTATGATTTCAAATGGCACTTTACTTGTAGAAGTATGAACTGTGTTATTATAGACATATTCTTCCAAAGGCAAATACTTTTCCCATTATTGGTTGGCTTCATGGCAATAGCACTTCAGTATATCAAATATTGTGACATTAGTTATCTCACTTTGACCATCTATTTGAGGATAATAAAAAGAAGAAAAGATTAATAGCGATCAGATCCTGTCCAGGCAGCCAGTCGGACTAACCAGTCGGATTGCCACGTGGCAGTCCGACCTGTACCTGTAAATGCAGCCGACCTACATATTTTGGTACCCATTTTCTGGCTATTTATAGCCGATCTTCTGCAGTCTTCTAGCCACTTCTGATCGCAGGTTTCAAGCTGGAGATTCGTGCAGATTACATCTCTGTTTGCAGATTTCAGGTTGGAGATCGTGCAGACTGCAGCGGACTTCGAGGTGAACAACAGGTTGCATCGTCGAGGTGGAGACACGCAGTCCCAAGCACTGCGCCCGTGTACATATCTGCATATCTTTGTATACAGCACACTTTATACAACAGATCTTCATCTTCCACTGTCTCTCTCTCTCTTCTCTCTGCGTTCTCTCTCTCTAAATCTTGGTCCCACGCTTCCGCATCGCTGCACTCTGACATGGTATCAGAGCAGTGAAGAAGGGCTGACTGAGTGAAGAACCAACCTGAAGAGGAGATTCCATCGCGACACAAGGCTGCGTTTCCAACGTTCGAGGGCGAGCGGGAGGGCTGCGCATCGGAACAAGGCTGAAGCGAGCGTGGGCGCGCGGAAAAGGAGTCCAATTGGTGGATTTGCTGTTGTTTACTGCTGTTTGAAGAGGAGGAAGGCTGAGTTTTCAGTCTTCAAGTGCAGGTTTTGTTTTTTCATTGCCTCCGGTGGGTGAAGAAGATTCGGGACGCGGCAGAAAGAGCCCTAGCAGGCTGCGTTTTCACAGTCAGAGGGGGCTGCTTTTGCATTTGTGAAGGCATTACAGGTGAAGATGTCTACAGAGATTGACTTGGAGTTCCAGACGATCATGGACCGGAAGGTGCCTATCTTACCGGCTCTTCCCGCAGATCAAAAGCTCGATGGCGACAATTACCGCATCTGGCGCGTGATGATGTTGGCCATCCTTGAGTCCTACGATTTGGTGGAGCTTGTACAAGAGGAGATCGACCGGCCCTTGGTGAGAGATGAGTCCAAACTCTCTTCCGATGCTCGTGCGGAGTTAGCCAAGGCACAGTCTCACTGGGACAAACTGAATGCCCGGATTCGTTCTTTTCTTTTTCTGTCTTGTACTACAGTCGTGATAGCCCACATCGAGCACTTGACGGTGGCTCGGGAGATATGGCTGGAGCTTGATCAGATCCCTCAAAAGTTGGTGTTGCCCAATTGCGACCTTCGCATGGGCAGATTCTCATCGGAGATAGCTCTTCGGTGTCTATTGCAGGACAGGGTGAGATGCAGCTTATTCTAGATGGACGTGGTGATACCCATACCTCAGAGGTCTTGCATGTGCCAGGTTTAGGGTATCATCTACTTTTGGTTCATAAGATTTGTTCACTTGGACTTTTGGTGGAGTTTGACAGTGATTCGGTGCAAGTCCTTGATCGTGGGTCAAGGAAGGTTCTCTCATCAGGATATGAGGAGAACGGCATCTACAAATTGACGTCTTCTACCACCCTCCCTACTCTTCTTCTTACCTCCCAAACACAGTCAGAGCTATGGCATGCTCGGTTTGGTCACCTCAACTATGATTATCTTCGGAGGGCATCACGTGGACAGCTTGTTCGAGGGTTGCCGGACATAGTGGTGAGCCAGCAGCCATGCGTCTCCTGCATTCATGGGAAACAACATAGGGATGCGATTCCCAACAAAGCTTTGCGGCGGTCTACTTCCCCAATGGAGCTTGTATCTACGGATCTCTGTGGCCCTATGAGGAACGAGTCCTTGAGAGGAAGCTCGTACTTCATGTTGATCGTAGATGACTACAGCAGGATGACTAGGGCCTATTTCTTGGCATTGAAGTCAGAAGCTTTCTCCCACTTTAAGGATTGGCTTCTCTTTGAGGAGAACCGATCAGGCCGGCGATTGAAGACCTTGCGATCCGACAAGGGTGGTGAATTTGTTTCTAATGAGTTTGCTCATTTTTGTGTAGATAAAGATATTCACCAGGAGTTTGCTAACACCAACACTCCTCAAGAAAATGACATTCTTGAACGGAAGAACCGAAGTGTGATCGAGATAGCGCGCACCATGATGGAGCACCGACAGACATCTCAGTTTCTGTGGGCCGAGGCTGTGGCTACTGCAGTCCACATCCTTAACTAATCCCCCACTTCGGCTGTTGATGGGATGACACCTTTTGAGGCTTACTTTGGGACTAAGCCCGATGTTTCTTATTTCGGGGTTTCTGGGTGTGATGCCTATGTTCACATTCCCAAGACTCATCGTGATAAATTTGAAGCAACTTCCCGAAGACAGGTGTTTGTTGGCTACAGCTCTTAGTCCCAAGGCTATCGTCTGTATGATCCCGTCAAGCGGGATGTGTACACCAGTCGAGATGTGCGGTTCGTGGAGGTTCCAGCCATAGCAGCGGGTGAGGAGCATCCCGTTCTTGGAGATCCAGGGGAGAGTTGGACTCCCGAGACAGTTCCTTTGGAGCCCGCGCCTTTTGATTCCGATTCTGTTTCCGATACAAAGTCTATTGTTCCACCGGTCACCCCCGAGGAGTTACCACCGGTGGATATCCCAGAGTCTTCAGCTGATGGAGAGAGACAAGGAGAGGTCCGGCCTCCTCCTCGTTGGGCCCATGACACGCTCCGTGATTCAAGGATCGAGGGGGTCCCTAAGGAGTGGGGACCGCAGGATGGTCCGCGGCGGTCATGGAGACACCAGGCACATTATACGGAGCTTGTTTGCTCTAACTATTGTTTGATGACCCGTATTATACAGGATCGAGAGCCCACCTCCGTGAAGAAGGCTTTACAGTCCGCACCATGGAAGAAAGCTATGGAAGCCGAGTTGGAGGCTATTGAGAGGAATGGCACTTGGTCTCTCGTGCCTCGCCCCCCGAATAAGAAGGTGATTGGTGTCAAATGGGTCTTCAAGACCAAGTACCTTAGCGATGGTTCTTTGGACAAGCACAAGGCTTGCCTTGTTGCTAAAGGTTTTGCACAGCGCCCAGGGATTGATTGTCATGACACTTTTGCCCCCACTGCTCGTATGGCAACTATTTGAGCTGTTCTTGCCTTGGTTGGCCATAGGAGATGGCCTGTCTACCAGTTGGATGTGAAGTCAGCCTTCCTCAATGGTGATTTGAAGGAGGAGGTCTATGTCGAGCAGCCTCCTGGCTTTGGATCTTCCGATGGAAAAGTCTATAGGTTAAAGAAGGCTTTGTATGGCCTCAAGTAGGCTCCGCGTGCCTGGAACGAGAAGATTGATTCGTTCCTTCAGTCACAGTTGGGCTATCGGCGTTCCAAGGCCGATCCGCAGCTTTATGTACACACTTCCAAGGCTGGTTGTGTGCTTTTTGTGTTGTATGTTGACGATTTGATTGTCACAGGTGATCATGCATAGAAGATCAAAGAGACGAAGGCAGCTTTACATCAGACGTTCAAGATGACAGATTTGGGTCTACTCCACTTCTTCTTGGGCCATGAGATTTATCAGTCTCAGAGGGGGATTTTCCTCTCTCAGCAGAGATATGTACAGGAGCTCTTGGTTTCTTTTGCAATGGAGGATTGTCGGACCATTTCTACTCCTATGGATCCGAACTGGAAGGCCACTTCACATTCAGCTTCTCCCATGGCGGATGCTTCCCGCTATTGTCAATTGATTGGATCATTGATTTGGCTCCTCAACACTCGTGTTGATCTTTGTTTTGATGTTGGTCTCTTGGCGGGGTTCATGAGTGAACCTCAAATGGTGCATTGGCAGGCTGCCTAGCGGATACTTCGGTATTTGAGGGGGACATCTGACTTAGGGATTCATTATCCAGCAAGCACAGGTGGTTCAGATCTTGTACTTGCAGGTTCGAGCGACTCAAATTGGGCTGGTGATGTGGACCACAGGCGGTCTACAACAGGTTACTATTTTACCTTGGGTGCCGGTGTTATCTCATGAAGTAGCAAGAAGCAACCCACGGTAGCCCTTTCGTCTACTGAGGCGGAGTATCGGGCCGCGTCTTCCACTACATGTGAGGCTGTGTGGCTTCGGAGATTGTTGGAGGAGCTTGGCTACCCCCAGACTCGTCCTACTTTGCTGCAATGCGACAATGAGAGTTGCATTGCCTTGGCACGGAATCCTGTTTTCCATGCCTGGACAAAGCACATAGAAATCCAGTACCACTTCATCAAAGAGAAGCTTCTAGATGAGACTATCGCTGTGGAGTACTGCAAGACGGAGGACAATCTTGCAGATTTGTTTACGAAGGCGCTTCCCCAGGCTCTACTTTGGAGACATGCCAGATCCCTCAGGCTTCTGCCCCGCCCAGGCTCTAAGAGGGAGTGTTAGCGATCAGATCCTGTCCAGGCAGCCAGTCGGACTGGCCAGTCGAGACTGCCACGTGGCAGTCCGACCTGTACCTGGACAGTCGGCTGCATTTAATACAGCCGACCTGTATATTTTGGCGCCCATTTTCTGGCTATTTATAGCCGATCTTCTGCAGTCTTCTAGCCACTTCTGATCACAAGTTTCAGGCTGGAGATTCGTGCAGATTACATCTCTATTTGCAGATTTCACGTTGGAGATCGTGCAGACTGCAGCAGACTTCGAGGTGAACAAAAGGTTGCATCGTCGAGGTGGAGACACGTAGTCCCGCGCACTGCGCCCGTGTACATATCAGCATATCTTTGTATACAGCAGATCTTCATCTTCCACTGTCTCTTTCTCTCTCTTCTCTCTATGTTCTCTCTCTCTCTCAGTCTTGGTCCCACGCTTCCGCATCGCTGCACTTTGACAAAGATAAGCTTTATAACCAAATTTTCAAAAAGAGCTCGCCAAAAGAGACTAGTGGTTCGTGGATCTCTATCACCCACAATGAATTGTGGCAATCCATGATACTTAAAGATTTGTTGAATAAATATTGTAGTCATATGTTGAGACTTGATAGTCTTCTTGACTAGAATAAAATGAGCTTGTTTGCTAAACCTATCAATAATAGTCCATATGTCATCATTGCCGTTTGCTAATTTTGGCAAGTCAAAAATAAAATCCATACAATGCTTTCCCAAGGTTGGCTCGGAATTGGTAATGGTTACAAAAGCCCTGCAGACTTTTGGTGATTAAACTTAATCTTTTGGCACACAAGACATTCTTTGATAAATTACTCAATGTCTTGTCGAAGGCTTGGCCAAAAGAAATATATTACAAGTGCCTTGGTTGTGGCTAGAATACCACAATGAGCCATATAAGATTCTCCATCATAAGAAACCCATCTTTAGTAATATAAGAGTTTTTTCATTTACCAAGTTGTAAATTTCTCCTAGATAATTTTAAAATCTTCATCAAAAGCATACATGTCTCTCATACTAGTGAAATTTGTATGATGAATCATGGACACTGCATGAATCTAAGGCCTTCTTGACAGGGCATCAACTACTTTGTTTTGTTTTCCAAGGATATATAATATTTGAAAGTTAAATTAAGCTAAACTCAAACTATCATGGTCTGTCTTAATGAGAAATTCTCCACCTAAAAGATAGTATCTCCAATCTTTTAAAGCTTGAATGATGGCCATTAACTCCTTTTCATAGGTAGTAGCATTTCTTTCTGCATTTTGCAACCTTCTACTTGCATAAGCATCTACATGTCCTTCTTAGTTTAAAACTGCACCAATGCAGTCTTCTGAAGCATCATATTCCACCAAGAAAGATCTCAACAAATTAGGCGTAATCAAAGCAGATCCTTTGCTAATATAGAACTTTAGAGCTTCAAAAGCTTCCTTCTCTAGTTTAGTCCATCAGAACACCACTACTTTCTTGGTTAAATCATGCAATGGTCCAACAACCACTGCAAACCATTTAATGAATCTCCTGTGATAAAAGCATAATCCCAAGAAACTTCGAGCTTCATGAACACTAGTCAATTCTGGCCATTCTACAATAGACTTGACTTTTTTAGGATCCATCCGAATTCCATCTTTGGATACAATATGGCTCAAGTAGTGAATCTCTTCTAGAAAAAACTCACTCTTTTTAACATAAAGTTTATGTTTACGGAGTTCTTGAAACACTATTTTCAAGTGTTACCTTAAAATAAAGTACTTGTAAACTTCTCCGATGCTTTTTCTCATCTTTTGAATGAACCAATATATCATCAAAGAAAATACTTGTAAACTTCCCCGATGTGCACTAAAGATTCTTTCCATCATTCTATTAAAGGTTACAGAAGCATTGATAAGATCAAATGGTAGCACACGAAACTCATACAAGCCAAAAGTTGTCTTGAATGTTGTTTTATGAATATTTTGAGAAGCAATCATTATCTCATGATAGTCAATCTTCAAGTCAATCCTGGTCAATACTTTGGATTCATTCAATCTATCCAAGATATCATCAATTCTTGAAATGGAAAACCTATTTCGTATTGTAATTTTGTTGAGGGCCTTGCAGTCCACACATATGTGCGAAGATCTTTCCTCAGCACTAAGAGGACTGGAGAGCAAAAAGATGAGGAACGGGGTCTTATTAGACCCTTCTCTAAGAGCTCATTCAC
This sequence comes from Lygodium microphyllum, assembly GCF_053477565.2. NCBI lineage: Eukaryota > Viridiplantae > Streptophyta > Polypodiopsida > Schizaeales > Lygodiaceae > Lygodium > Lygodium microphyllum. The sequence goes on from NC_141143.1 coordinate 90,512,306, forward strand.
TTGCTTCATGATCTCCTCTTATTGTGTTAGACTCACACAATAGAGTGGCCTATTTGGAGGTGAGCTCCCACAAATCAGATCGATGTGATGATCTTCTAGCCTCTCTGGTGGTAACTCGTCAGGTAAAGTATCTGCAAAATAATCTTCATACTCCTTTAAGAAACTCATTCGGTCCTTATTCATATTTGAGATGGATTCTTCAATTCTAGACTCTTTGTTAGAATCTTTAATAAAAATCAAGTACGAGGAAATAGACTTTTTCATTGCTTTACAAATTTATACATGGGATAAGATGGCAATAGAGTTTCCTTCCACTTCCACATCAAAAGATACATTTTTACCCTTGAAAGGGAATCTAAACTTGTTTTGATTCCAATCAATGGCTGGATTTATTCTTCTATGACAAGATATTCCTAATACAACATCACAATGACCAAGATCTCCCATGACAAAACTCTCATGATCTACATAATCTCCAATCTCAATTCGTAGTTTCCCAAGAATGGAAGTAACTTTGGACTCCATTCCTTGAAAAGCAACATCTGACATTTTTTATGTTCCAAACCTCTCCTTTGGTAGATGTAGAGCTACAACAATCTGAGGAATGATAGAATAATATGTAGCTCCTATATCAAAATGAATGCGAATAGGTTGATTACCAATTCTACCCCATGCCATAAAAAGCTTTCTTTTCTCTGATGGAGTTTCATCCTATTGCAAAGATTCCTTAGATACAGCATTTGCCTGAGGTGTCTTTTGAGACTGGTTTCCTTCTTTGCCTTATTAGGGCATTGACCAGCCATATGTCCTTTTTCTCCACAAGAGAAACATCGTCCTTCTCTTGTATATTCTACTAATTGTTGATATGTTGGCTTCTTTTTAGATAGCAAAGGTGGTCTATCTCCATCCTTATGCTTTGGTTCCCGTTTATCTACCTTCTTTTGGTCAAACATCTTGATCTTCTTCCTTTGTGGTTCTGAGGCTTTACCAAGCATCCATGGCATATGTAGTCCTTCAGCTTCTAAGGCTACCTCTTGGGCTGCTTCCAAAATATCAGGCTTTGTAGATATCATCATTCAAGATTGATGTTCTTCATTTGGCGCCCCTTCTCCATCAGCTAGGGCTGGCAGCCCACAGCCCTCTAGATCCTATGTCTGCTACCTAGCAACCATCTACAGCTTGCTCGTGGCTGTTTCCAGCCATCGCCATTTGTTGGGGGAGCTGCTGCACTTTGCATTTGCTGCTGCTAGGTGGTTTATTGCCTGCGCTTGCTACATTGGTGATGACATTGTCATCCACAAAGGCAGCATACTGCTGCATTTTGCAACTGCCAACTGTCGCCTACCTCTTTTGGTCACTTTCAGCTGCTGTCCCTATCTTGTTCAGCACTGACCCAAACTCTCCAAATCTGTGTTTGCTGCTACCGCACACTTGGAAGGCTGTCTATTGAGTTTTGGGATCCATACAAAGGACTTTGAATACTTCCACACTACTTGAATCTCCAATACATCCTATGTTGAGAACCAAGCAAGAGTGGGCTTCGTAGCTTTCCCAACGACACTAGTGGAGAGACTTCTAATTATCATGGAGTCTACAAACCCTTTGAGATTTCACGGGTGGAGTATGACTTGATTCTCATCCATCAAGCCTAACAAGCTATTGAAGGTAAACATGACCTTTCCTTTAGATGTTGCTCATAAATCTCAAGATGCTGCAGGATCATCGAAGCCTCAATTAGGGATGGGCCTTTCTAGTAGAGAAAGAGATCCGAAGTATGTTCCATTATTCCAACCTAATGCATCCACTCCAATGCAAGGTACACTTCTACTTCTGATCCTTCTTATTTTGCTTCTATATCTATGCAAGATTCTAGAACAGGTTATAAGAAAGATAGTTCTAGTTTATTGACTATGGAATAAGTCTGTCTTGGAGTTTTGCATCTTATAGTCAAATTGATGTTGCTGTCTCCTCTTCATTTCCATCATTTCAATTTCCACCATTAAATTCCCAAAATCAATTTAATGCATTCACTTTCTCCACATCTTCACCACAATTTTAAGTCCCACCCATCCACCCTTTTCTTTTGCTACACCCACATCTACATTTACATCCATACACCATTTTCCACATCACCATTCACCATTCCACCTATCCAACCACACACCTCATTGAAAGGATCTTCAAATATTGGCACATCCTATCCCTTTTGACATAGTTGCCTTCGTACGTCGTACAGACAGGTTCGTACGGTACGATTCATAAGGTACCGTACGGTACGTATCCGTACGAATTCGTATGTGATTTTGCGCATGTTTAGGCCACCTCGCCTGCACGTCCCGCGTCACACATTTCCTGCGCCCCCGCTTTTACTCCGCCTACTTGCGTGGCACTTTTTGGGGGGTGGGAAACCTTAGATACCTCACCCCACCCCCTTTTCCAGCCATGCACTCCCCTCCCCAGCCCTCTTTGGATTCCTTCTAGCTGGCAGCCCTCTCTTTGACCGTTGACCCCTCTTTGAATGTTTGAACTTTGACCCTTCTCTCATCTACAAAAGGTGCTCCTCTCCTCCATGCTTCCACACCAATTCAGCAAGCACTCGTGACTTACCATTCTCTTCTTCCTCTCTTGGATCTTGATTCTTGAATGGACTTGTGATTTGTCATTCTCAAATCTCACCTCCCATCCCCTCTTTCCCGCACCCTATCAAAGCATTTGCCATTATCAAATCTCATCTCCCATCCCCTCTATTCCACACCCTATCAAAGCATTTGCCATTCTCATCTCCCATCCCCTCTCTCTCACTCTTGCTCTTTCAACTTTACCCCAACCCTCGAGCCTCTCAAGTCTCCCTCCCTTTCAACTTTCAAGACTTAACTTTCAAGAGTCGAGACTCAAGTCTCTCTCTCTCTCTCTCTCTCTCTCTCTCTCTCTCTCTCTCTCTCTCTCTCTCGCCTTTTTATCCGTCATCGGCACCATGACTCGTGAGAAGCACAAGGCCTTCAATTTGCATGCGATCCATGAGGAGAGGGACATAAAGAAGTCCAACTCCCACCATTGGGCATACAAGTATTGCGAGAAGCGCTATACAAGTGGTGCAACTCAGCTTCTCCAACATCTTTCCAAGACGGGGGGGCAAGTTGCTCCATGCAAGGTGATCCCTCAAAACATTGCGGAGGAGATTCTTGCCAAGATGAGAGGGGGATCCACAAGCAGAGGAGGAAGTGGCTTATCGGCACCAACTCCTATGCCTACTAATGAGAAAGCATCCAATGTGGGCGTATCTTCAACCAATGCGAGAGAGGCCTCTACCATTGGTGGTGGGGGCTCCACATCTACATTCGGCTCCGATAAAAGACAAAGAGTGGAGGCTCATGCGGTGCTAGAGAGACAATCGTCACTCTCTCAAGCTCCCGGTCATGTGCGTGGATCGGTTGCCTTTCTTAGAGAAAGGCAACGACTTGTGGACATTGAAATTGCACGCACAGTGATTGAGTGCAATCTTGCATTCAATGTCCTAAAGCAAGAGCAATGGAAAAAGATGGTAAAAGCCATTGCCAATGTGGGTCCATGTGAAGGATGGCCCAGTGTCACATACAACGATATGAGGACGAGAAAGATACATGAAGAGAAGGAGAGAATTGATAGAGCCCTTGATCCTATTCGGGCCGCATGGATAAAATATGATTCTCACCGACGGATGGAGTGATCATAAGAAATGGGGCATCATCAACATGCTTGTCTCATGTCCACTCGGCACTTACTTTTTGTGGGCCATAGATACCGGCAAGAGGGGGAGAAAAACGACAGGCACATTCATCTACCGCCACATTCGACAAGCTATCATTGAGGAATACATTGCAATTTGCGTTTTAAATTTGTTTCACTTTCTTTCATTATAATAATATCATGATTCATAATTGAAATTTGATTTATACATAACTTGTAATTTGTAAATTGTGATTGTAGGTGGGCCCCTCAAATGTGGTGCAAGTTGTTACCGACAATGCATCGAATTGTCGGCACATGGGCCGTTTGCTTAAGGCCGAGTTTCCTACAATTGTGTGGACTCCATGTGCAAGTCATTGTTTGGACTTGCTCATGGAGGACTTTGGGAAGCTCAAGTGGGTGAAGAGGGTGGCCTGCAAAGCTACATCAATTATCACATTCTTCACGGTAAAGGTAAAGGTGCTTGCAATGTATTGTGAGCATAGCACACTGAAGTTGAAAAAGCCTTCTTCAACTCGCTTTGCTTCCATGTGGTTATTGCTGGAGAGCCTTTATGAGGAGCGGTCCTAGATAATGGTGTCCACTCTATGGAATGAGTGGGATGAGCATGAGACAAAGGAGGCCAAAGCCATGCAACGCTTGTGCCTTAATGAGCAGTTTTGGCAAAAAGTCTGTGTTGTTATCATTGTCGTTGTCAAGTGTTTTTCTGAAAACTGAAAAGCCCTAGTCAAATTGTAGTTAGGTTTATTTTTGCTAGCTTAGTTATTTGCGTGACAGTTTGTTTTGTTATTTCGTAGTTGGATTTTTTGTGTTTGTCTAGCTTAGGATTTGCTTCTGTCATTTTGTTTGATTTGTTGAGTGTGAAACTTGATAGCCTTGGTCGAGCTTGGTATTTTTTTGAACAGGATGAAGCTTGTGTTTGTCAATAGCTACTGAACATTGAGGAGCTAGGTATGTATTCTTATCGAGACTCTTGCACATCACGGGGATTATGGGTTCACGAGCACTTCAAGTTACACTTGTTGATGACTCGGGAGTCGTCTCCTGTTCTTATCAAATACTTCCATGCCATGGGTTGAAATTATGCACATTTTGCACCATCATTGAGCACTAGGACGGCATGAGGTCCGCTGCAGCTATATGCAGTAAATTTTAGATGCACGCGCACATGAGAGAGCACCTGTCATTGAGCATGCACATTTCTTACACGCACGATATTTGGGATGCTCATCACAAAGTTAGGAACCTTTGGTTGAGTGTGTAAGGAGGTTGGGTGAGTTAGAGGGTCGTGAAGGACGCCACCAATTGTGAGATGGGTTGTTCTTATCTGGTCAACATCTTGAGGACCATCATTTTCTAGAGTGATTATGAGATTTTGGATGGGTGGAGCGAAGTATATCATATCTTTTTTATGAGAGTTGAGAGGTAAAGATAAGGAATTTTAAATTAATCAAGAAATTTTGTTTACATTTTGCATGATGTACGATTACATGTAGATAGACTAGGCACAATTTCTTCAATGCATACATTATTTTTGTATGTAGCATCGATTGATTGGTTGCATATCATGGATCCAACATTACATATTTTTCCAAATCATGAATGATTGGGCACGGAGTTCATTTCAAAAAACCATATTCTTGCTAGGGCACATTGCATAAAAAACACGTTCATATCCACCAGAGAATGTTTATTTAGAAGACTCAAGGATCAAAGAAAAAGATCGTACGTTTTACATCGTCAGCGAGTATTTTTTGAAGAAAAAGAGGACATGTGTGCTGAAAGTGTGTGCAATTACAAGAACAATAGGCCAAGGAAGGGAATAAGTCGTCCAAGATAAAAGATGGAGAAAAATGATGTGATCTACGAAATCGGTATTTTTGCCCATTTTTGATAGAGTTTCGTAATTCTGCTTGCATTGGCTTGTCGACCAGATACGTTCCGATCATTTTGAGTACCCAAACAACTATATTCAGAGTTCAAATGACGAAGTTATGATCCAAACAAGTTGCAAACAGGCATAGGGCAAAAAAAACGAAAATAGTGAAAAGCAAAAGCCAAAAGCTGAAAGCTGAAAGCAAAAAGCCTAACGTGTGTGAGTGTGGATAGAAAACTATATAAGAAGATAAGAATGGAGAGTTAAGGGCCTTCCCCTTTGATTACAATTGTATTTTGTGAGAGAGGAGAGTGGAGGGTCGCATACTAGAGTGAGCTCGTCATGCCAATTTGGAAGATGGAGCTTTTGGGTGTCAAAGCGCCGAGCATCGACTCAAGGTTGTTAAGGTACGAAAATATATCTCACTTGGTTTGTTTTCGAATTATTGGCATTTTCGTTGTGTTGTGGTTGTGTGATGCTCTACCCACATTCGGGTTTTTACTTGTTTTGAGCTTTAAGAGGCATTGTGTTTTGTCTTGTTTTTATATGTGGCTTGTGGTGTATTATCGAAAATTTGAATTTTTCAAGTTGTATTGTGCATTTGACAAAGTCAATTACCCCAACCGGCACTCTTTAACGTCTCGTTATCGGGTTGTGAGTGAGGCTTGCTCTCGATCACCGCTCGCGTAATATCGTGACTCCCTTTTATAGAGTGTTACATATGAGTAATTGCAAGGGGTCCACCATGGACCTTCTCGTTCACTTCTTTAGAGCGGCATTGGCGGAGGCACGTGCTTGTACAGTGATCACAGAGACACAACGTCCACATGTTTTAGAGATAGTAAAGAGAATATGGGCATGGATGCATAAGCCCATCCATGGTTTTGCCGCATTAGTACATCCGGTCTACAAGTCACCAGCGGTCATGGATGATAAAGAGTTCCGTTCAGACCAGCTTGCTTATTTGACTCGTGTGGTCCCTCTGGATGACCACAATGCAATGCTAGAGGAGCTAGGATACTATGCAGATAAGAGAGGACATGTGGCTTTTGCTTCTTCCACTTGTTCGAGGAGAGAGTCACTTGTGAAGCCTTTATTTTGGTGGCAAAACTTTGGATATGCACTGGAGACCCTTCAACCCTTAGCCATGAGGATCCTTGCTCAAAATTGCTCTTCGAGTGCATGAGAGAGAAACTAGAGTGCCTATTCTCTCATTCACACAAAGATTCGCAATCGGCTTAGTACACGACAGTTAGAACAGCTAATCTATTGCCGCACTAACTTACGTATGATGAGGGCTATGATGAGCATGGGTGGTCCAAAGCAGGTAAAATTTAAACACTTAACTATAACATTTAAAATTTGTTGTTTTAACTTTTAAACTTTGAACTTTGAATTTTAAACTTTATACTTTACAATTTAGACTTTAGCATTTACAATGATCAATCTTACGTGCATCACTATATTGTGTAGGTAAACGTTGATACATTCAAGTTGACGGGCGACACTCTTCCGAGTATACATAAGGAGGTGGATGAGAAGGAGGAGATGATTTTTGCAAAGCTCTATAGAGAGCTTATAGCAGCAGATACTCGTGACACTCGCAGTCAGCATGCTCGTGGGCGAGGAGTTCGAGTAGGTGGTAGCAAGGGCATGATCATTCGACGCCCTCCATCATCGAGGAGGGGTGGTTCGAGTGGCTTGCAGACATATGTAAGGCAGGGCTCTGGTAGCTCATATCATGTGCCTCATGATGACATCCCCCCCTTGCCTACACAACTACCACTTAAGGAGTCATTATTTGATGATAATGGTAACCTCATCAGTGAGGATGAGTATGAGTGTGTCTCCTCCAAGATATTGTGGACAGTGGAAATTTATTCAAAAGCTAAGTGATGTAGCTTACCAATTGGAACTTCCTCCTGGATGCCGTGTTCATCCAGTGTTTCATGTTAGCAAATTAAGAAAGTATATCTCACGTGATAATAATCTAATTGATGGTATGGTACCTTTGCAGGAACAGGATCCAGTTGTTGACCATGGACCAGACAAGATACTAGATCGGAGAGATAAACAGTTGCGTAATCGTACTCTCCACGAGTATCTAGTTGCCTGGAAGGGTCTACCAGTTATTGATGCTACATAGGAATCAGAAACTCTGATTCGACGACACTTCCCATCATTAATCATTGAGGACAATGATTTTTGAAAGGGGGAGAGAATGTCAGACATAATAACCTTCGACCGGGCAAGTAGCCCAAGACGGCCATTAATTAGTGTGTCCCGAACAAGGGCAAGAAGTGCCAAGGTCCGAAGCTCGAGGGATACCCTCAATTTTCTTGCTCAATTGGGTAGGACTTGTCTATTTGGGAACACCGGTCGGGTGCACCATGAAAACAGGCCCTAGAGACCCGATTAGAAGATGGGAAGAGGGTATATTTGGTTGGGAGGTGAGTAAGACAGACATGAAATCTTCTTCTCTTTCTCACATTTCTGCTCGCAAGCCGTCACCTTCAGTATGAGGTCGAGATGCACAACACGATATTCTTTATCAAGGCAAGGTTGTGCGCAATGGTCGATTTGGAGGCTCTACCCATCCGCCAGATACTAGAGCCCATGGCAGACCGCTCTGAGCTATGGGAGATCATAGGGAGTCTCACTAGTTGATATATCTCGAAGGCGTAGTGTCAGGAGGCTTTTGGCACAGAGAGACTTTCAGTACATGCGACCTTAGCAGAGCTTTGGACCTCCCTCATCCACTCTCTCCACAGCCAATGGGATCAGGTGTAGGGCGAATCCAAGGCTCGTCAGGAGCTCCGATGTCATTTCATGCGCACTTAGGGCGGCCAGGACCTGTTTTTCGTGATGCAGGCAGGCAGCCCCAGATGGCAATACACCTCCCCTCTATGGCTTCTTGCCCCCAATCCCCCCAGACCGCCTTGAGAGGCTTGTATACATGATGTATTTGTGACTTTCATCAGCTCGAGCTAGTCTGTTGAGTATGAGCACTCCGTTGTAATCAGCTTTTTCTAGTAATATAATCAGCCACATTTTACTTGCAAAAAAAAACAGTCCCAAAACATGTAAATTACGAAGCTTTCATTAAAAAGAAACATGTTTCTAGAGAGTGTCTTTGTCCCATGAACCAAACCCTAATTTGGGAGAACCCACTCGTCTATAAATAGACAAGCTTCCCATCACTCAACCTTTTCTTATTTTGGAGATTGTTGGCACCTATTCTCTGCTATCCACACCCCTTCTTGAGATATTCCAGTTCAAGGTGGTTGTCCTTTAGCTAGCACTTGCATTCAATCCTTCTCTATCGATTGGGCCTGGCGATCAGCCCACAGCCCTCCATACCCTGCATTTGCTGACTGGGGACAGTCTACAGCTTGCTCACAGATATTTCCAGCCATCGCCATTTGTCAGAGGAGCTGCAGCACTTTACATTTGCTACTGCCAAGTGGTTTGATGCCTGTGTTTGCCACATTGGTGCTGATGCCAGCATCCACAAAGGCAGCATGCTCCTGTGCTTTGAAACTGCCAGCTGTCGCCTATCTATTCAAACACTTTTCAGCTGATACCCACTATTCAATCTGTCCCAGTCTTAATCTAGATCTGCATTTACTGCTGTTGTACACTTTCAGAGGCTGTCTATTGTGTTTCGGGATCTGTACAAAGGATGACACACTCCAACCTGGTCCTAAATGTCAAGAAACCACTTCTTCAATTCACACACTTCATTTAGGGTTTCGCCTTGACAACCCCAAAAAAGGTTGGTGTCCACATTTTGGCCACTTTTCCAGTGGGTGCCCACACAATGGTGCACCACCCTAGACAACTTATGCCTATTAATAGGCAATCACTTCGTTCGTTCCTCACCACCCTACCACCACTCTTTAGTCATTCTTCACCCCCTCTTCCTCCGTCATCAAACACCCCTCTCTTCTCTCATCAGCCCCTTCCATTGCCCTCACACCCCTTCAAGAGGACATTGTGGCTCGTGGCTCGTGACTCGTGGCTTGTGCCTACCTTCACCCTTCCTCTTCTGCTTCAAGCACCCTATTCCAACATCAGGCCTTGCATTTGGAGCATCTTCCACCTAGCGTCACCATCATCTTCTTGGCATCATTACCCTTTTCTATCATGCTCCACCTTCACTTGCGTTTTTCAATGTGGAGATCTTCTCCTTGCCTGGCGTCATCATCTCCAGCTTGGCGTCGGCATCTTAGCCTCTGGCGATAGTCTACATCACCGAGCATTAGTGATTTCATCACTTGTCTATTACAGGGGCTACTAGGACTTGCGTTTTTGCAGCCTAGCTCCTCTTCCATCACCTGGCATCATTCGTCTATCACAAGGGCTGCTGAGACATGTGTTTCTGCAGCGTGGCTCCTCCTGCATCACTTAGCTTCACTCATTTATCACATGGCTATTAGGACCTACGTTTTTGCAACCTAGCTTCTCCCCATCACCTGGCATCACTCATCTATCACACAAAGGCTGCTACGACCTGCATTTTTGCAGCCTGACTCATCCTCCATCATCTAGTGTCATCATTATCCACCTGACATCAACATCTGGGCTACTCTCCCTGCATTTGACAGATCCGACACTCTGGGATTTGCATTTTGCTAACCAAGTCACTCCTCCGCATCTGAGGACTGCGGTTCACTCCCTCAACAGCTGGTGATCATCCTCCACATCTTTGATGATATCAGAGGACTGCAGTTTGTCACTTCCTCGACAATTGTCTTTCACATTCTAGTGATTACTTCGATAGCCCACTACCCAGAGAACTACATTTCGCTCCCTTCACATGCAAATTCCCCAAAAGTGTTCCCAATTGATTCAGATAGGACAGTACAATTATCTTCTAAGCTTCGGCTCCACTGTATCAACTTTTCTTCTCATAGCATAATTCAATGTATCATCACCATGTTCTTCTTGTGTTTCTGAGTTTCTCTTCTCTCTCAGTGTTTGCCATACACACTTTGTGTTACTCCCGCAAACCCTATTGTCTCTCTACACCTTCACTTATCTTGACATGATATGAGAGCATACGCATTATTTTTGACATGGTATCAAAGCGCAAGAGCTCAGAGACCTAAAGACCCTATTCATCAAAAAAGGCAAAGATGTTGCAAGTTCGGCATCATCTACTAATTTTCCCCTTCATTTCCGTTGCATCACTAGGAGACAAACATACCTTTCTCTTCCTCTCCCACCCACCCCATCCTTTTACAAGTTGACACTCTAGTGCTATGACTTCTCCACATGCAGTTGGACAAACCACTGGGTGCTCCTCTTCTTACGTCACCGGCACCCCCACCTATGCTTGCTGGCATGGACCTCTGCTCTCTACCCCGCTGGAGTATATGCATCTACCCCCAAGCACTCGATGTGCCGCCTCTCCCTTTTGGGCCATAGAGTTTATTCAACACCAGCTTTCAGATTTTTATGATCAAGGCAATAAGATGCATCCGATGCACACTAAGCCCTTTCGAGCCCCAAGAGGATCGACTAGTACCATGGCCTCCTCGCGACCGCCACAATGCGTTATGGAGGTTGCTTTTACTTCTTCTAGGGTTTCAAGAATGCCGACTCAACAACCTGCAATTCTACAATCCGCTCCCTTGAGAGAGAATGATTGTTGGATACCGTCCTCTCGGCAATCCGCTCCTTCACAAGACCATGGTTGTTCGACCCCTTCTATTACTTCGGCTCTACAATCTGCTCCACTGAGAGACAACAATTGTTGCCCACCCTTGGCTCAACCTCCACCTTCCACTACTCAAGTTCGAGAGGCCACCTCTAGGAGTTCTTCAATATCTTCAATACCCTAGATACCTTCTTCGGCATGACCGACCACACTTCCTTCATCATCAAATGATTCAGAGTTCGTGATCCATGAGTTTTTAGATTCCCTCTCTTATAGAGGGGGATTCAAAGGGAAGTATACTCTCCTTACCCTCAGAGGAAGCTTCTACTTGTTCGGCTTCAGAGAGGACCCTTGCACCTCCACCCTCAAGAGGGGCACCTACTCATCATGAAGTTCATCACCCACCATTTACTCTTTTGGGATGGCTATCTTCAGGCAGTCATTTCTTTTCCTGATACCTAAGATCTTCAAAGACCACTTAGATCAGAGCCTTGGAAAATTAGCAACCACTTGGTGAGGCAACCTTCGAATTCCTTTCAACATGGAGTTACAAAGCTAGTGGCTTCTCTCTTAAGGTGGAGTCAAGTTCTACAATTCATCCCGTCTACTATTCCTTACTACAGGTTACTTTTCACGTGGAAATCTTGGATCCCCGAGATCCTCTACCTCTTCCTCGTATCTCTCTTCACTCCTCTTTCTTCATCCTTGTTGGGCCTGAGAGGGGGTGTTATGAAACCACTTCTTCAATTCACACACTTCATTTAGGGTTTTGCCTTGACAGCCCCAAAAAGAGTTGATGTCCAATTTTGGCCACTTTTCAATGGGTACCCACATAGTGGTGCGCCACTCTAGACAGCTTATGTCTATAAATAGGCAATCATGTCATTCATTCTTCACCGCCCTGGACAACTTATGCCTATAAATAGGCAATCATTTCATTCATTCTTTACCACCCTACCACCACTCTTTAGTCATTCTTCACCCCTCTTCCTTTGTCATCAAACACCCTTCTCTTCTCTAATCAACCCCTTCCACTCCCTCACACCCCTTTAGGAGGACATTGCAATTCATGGCTTGTGGCTGCCTTCACCTTTCCTCTTCTGCTTCAAGCACCCTATTCTAGCATCAAGCCTTGCGTTTGAAGCATCTTTCACCTGGCGTCACCATCATCTCCTTGGCGTCAACGCCCTTTTCCATCACGCTCCACCTTCACCTGCGTTTTTCGGTGTGAAGATCTTCTCCTTGCCTAGCATCATCATCTCCAACTTGGTGTCAGCATCCTAGCCTCTCGCAACAGTCTACATCATCAAGCGTCAATAATTTCATCACTCGTCTATTACAGGGGCTGCTGGGACCTGCGTTTTTGCAGCCTAGCTTCTCCTCCATCACTTGGCATCATTTGTCTATCACAGGGGCTGTTGGGACTTGTGTTTTTGTAGTCTAGCTTCACCTCCATCACCTAGCGTCACTTGTTTATCACACAAGTTGTTGGGACCTACATTTTTGCAGCCTAGCTTCTCCTCCATCACCTAGCATCACTCGTCTATCTCACAGAGGCTGCTAGGACCTGCGTTTTTGCAGCCCGATGCATCCTCCATCATCTAGTGTCATCATTATCCACCTCGTGTCAGCATATGGGCTGCTCTCCCTGCGTTTGACAGCTCCAACACTCTGGGATTTGCGTTTTGTTGCCCAGGTCACTCCCCGGCACCAAAGGTTTGCGATTCGCTTCCTCGACAAACCGGTGATCAACTTCCACATCTCTAACAACATCAAAGGATTGCGGTTCCCTTCCTCAACAATTGTCTTTTACGTTCTAGTGATTACTTTTGATAGCCTACTGCTCGAGGGATTGCGTTTCACTCCCTTCACTATACAAATTTCCCACAGGTGCCACCACTTGATTCACACAGGACAATGCAATCATCTTCTGAGCTTTGGCTCCGTTGTATCAATTTTTCTTCTCATAGCATGATGCAGTGCATCATCACCATGTTCTTCTTGTGTTTCTAAGTTTCTCTTCTCTCTCAATGTTTGACGTACACACATTATGTTACTCCCACAAACCCTATTCTCTCTCTGTACCATCACTTATTTTGACATGGAATGAGAGCATATCTATTATTTTTTACACTAAAGACACGGTAGTTCAAGGTTTTGTATTCACCTTGCATAGTGTGTTTATTACATGAACATTGTATAAGTGTATTTATTCATTAATTTTCATTCATCTCCAATGTTTATTGTCTCTAAGTTACCCTAACCCCACTAAGTTCTTTTTTCAATTTGTGCTTTATCATACAATTGTGTTTGTCATCTATAGACAAGTATTTCTTTATAGTCTATAGGTATGCAAGGAATTTTGGCGGTACTTTGGTGGCAAGCAAAAGCAACCAAACAATGAGCAATCCCCATCAAGCCACCTCAAAGCAAAGAAAGCCCCACAACAACAATCCTAACAATCGTTCTAAATAGTCATGGTTTTGCATGCCGCTAGACCAACCATTCGGTGGAGACAAGAACTGTCCACAAAACAGAAAGGCAAAGACAAGCACTAAAGCTTTGTTGAATACCATGGATGTTGAGAAACCATATCACTCCGTACAGTTTCCCTTCTTCATTCCCATTTTTGGCTTCAATTTCCAGTCCCAAAAAGGCTTTCTAAGGTCTTCCAAGAGAGTCAAAGCATCGTAAGAGAGACTTCAGTGGGCGAGACTCGAGACAATTCATGCCTATATATACGGCACATCCCCCATCCTCAGTACCTCATCCCCCACTCACTTCTTTTGAGACTTCCGTCTCTTCTCTCTCCTCTCTCCTTCCTTCATCTTCTTCATGCACCCTGCATTCTTGCATCAGGTTTGCATTTGGACTCCATCTTGCTGGCGTCATCATCCACACACAAGTGACAACTTCCAGAGCCTTTCCTCCTTTGCATTTGGTGCTCACCCTTACTGGCATCATCATCCACATAACTCTTCTTCATCAGGCAGCAATTCATTCCCACGTTTGGCTGCCCTAAAGGTCCACCTTCACCTAGCGCCTTCCTCCATCATCACGCATCATCTTTCTTAACTGCTTGAGTTTGTGTTTGCAGCATCTAGCAACTGCTCCACCATTTGACGTCACATCACAGCTCACGTTTCCATCATCAGGGCTCTTCATCCTTGCATTTGCAAATTCTGGCCCTCCTCCATCATCTGACAACAGTGTACCAGTCCTTAGTAGCATCCAACCATTGCATTTGGTTTGTCCGGCAGGTCATCTTCATCAACCACGCTTCATCCCTGCATTTGCAAACTAAGAGGCTTCTTTGGCAATCTCCCTGTTCCAGGGCATCCTTCATGCTACAGCACCCTTGTATCATATTCACACCATTATTTCATTCATTCATCCAAGTTTCTCTACTCTTCTCTGCTCAATGTTTGCCGTACATACTTTGTGTTCCTCCCTACAAACCCTACTCTCTCTCTTGTTGCTCAATCATTTCTTGACAATGGAGGTTCCATGTATGCTTTGTAATTTTAACAGATAATTGTCTTATTAATTAAGTAGTTGCCTGGGTTGTCTTGTGAATAAAATCATATTTGGCCCATATCGAAGTTTAAAGATCACTGGTCATTTGGTGTTGTTCCATAATGGCTCTACTCATAACTTTATTTATTCCCGATTGTTGCAAAAACCTCAAATCCATATGAAACCTGTGGACTATGCATATCATCTCTATTATGTGGAGAGTCTAGGTGTGGATTGTTAGGCCTGTTCAGTGCCATGGCTAAATCTTTCATTTCAATAGTACCACAAGGCCTTGGACTTCTGACTTACGAGCCTTGGCCACATGGATGTCATTCTTGGCATGTCATGTTTCTTTGATAGTTCTATAGATTATAAGTTTGATGGTCATTTCTCTCTAATCAAGGATTGTCTACCTTCCAAGATCACTGAATCTAACCTAAATATGATATCAACCTTAGAATTTAGAAAATATATTTCTCATTCAAATGTTGTTATTTACATATGTTTTATTGAAAAAGTTCAATCACATACATTGCAATGTATTTCTCTTTCATTTTTTAGTAATATTGACAGTAATAATTTCAATGTTAGTACATATATAGATCCGTCATTACATGAATTCACTAATGTTTCTTAGTCCGAGTTACCTAATGAAATTTCACCATCTCGCAAAAGATTGTATCATAGGATAGAGACACAGTAGCTATCATATTTCTTGGCAACCATATAGGTTTAGCATGAAAGAGAAGGACAAGATAGCTAGACAGCTACATGGCTATCTTACAAAGAGATTTATTGAACCTCATAAATCTCCATGGTGTGCACCCATCCTTCTTGCTAAAAAGAAAGATAGCATGATATGTTTCTGCATTGATTACAAAGGCCTCAATAAGGTGACCATTAAGAACGAGTATCTGTTGCCTTGGATGGATGACCTTGTTGATCAACTCTGTTGTACAAAGTATTCCACCAAGATAATCACAATCAAATACAAATAGCTCCTGAGAATATCCAAACAACTATGTTTTGTACACAATAAGGACACTATCAATTCATGGTCCTACCTTCTGACTTGAAAATGCCCACATGACTTTCCAAGAGATAGTGAATGATCTATTCCGTCCATATCTTGGAAACTAGATAGTTGTTTTTCTCAATTACAAACTCCTTTATCATCATAGAGAAACAAGCAAATCGCTTCTATATCATCTTATGTCTCTTAAGGTGAGAGTGGTTACTTTGCAAAGCTCTATAAGTATGAGTTCCTTTTCATGCAACTTCAGAACCTTGGACATGACATTTCAGTTGATGGCATTAGAATTGATCCCAAAATGACACAAGTAGTGCTTGATTGGCCTATTCTAAGGACCATTAGACAGCCGAAATCATTCCTAGTTTGGCAATCGTCCATGCACTTAAATATAATTTCATTATTTGTATTGCACCCAATTCATTATTTGAATTGACCACCATTCGCCAAAATTCCTCAATAATTAGCCCAATGTCTATGACCGAAAGGCGAGATGGATGGAACTTATGCAAGAGTTTGACCTTGAGATTCATTAATGTAAGAGTGAAACTTATAAGGTTATCGATGCTCTTGGTCAAATCTTGTCAGCCTGTATTTTGTCAATCTGTCATTTCCTGGGTGTATGGAGACATAACAACTCTGACTATTCTAGACCATTATGTGCATTTCCTTTTCCATGAGTTTAGGGTGTATTCACACTGACAAAGGGTAGTCTTCAGCTTGCATTTATTAGCGTAGTCTTCAGCCAGTGGCCAATGGGGTGGGCAGCTTGCATTTATTAAAGTGGCCTGTTCATTATTTTCACCCATGATTATTTTGTTGTTTTTGTGCAGGTCGACCAGCATAGTACTGGCCAGCTGCAGCTAATCGGTCATATTTGGCTATAGGCAGCTATTTATAGCCACCCCCGCCCCCCAACACTTGGCTGGTCACTCACTTTTCTTGCAGGTTGACAGCACACTCCATCTTCAACCCTCCTCCATCTCTGGTACTGCCGTCATCAATCTCCATCTCTGGTACTGCCGTCGTCGTCAACCTGACCCAATGCCCCCATTCATGCCTTGGGCTGCATGCAAGGACTAATCAGTCTGCCATTGTATTCAACTTTCCATTCAGTTCAGTGCAGAGTTATCACTTCATTCTCTTCTATCTTGACGCCTCTCTCCTCTTTCCTCTCTGTGTTCATGTTTCCCTTCCGTTGCAGAGTCTCACAGATCCCGGAAGTTAATGCTTCATATTTTTCTGAGATTTGGATTGATTTCTCACTCTCGCAAGGGGCATGGATAGGTGTGAGCACAAACTTTGAGCAATAAAAAAGAAACGCACTAAGCTGGTTCCTAAAACAGCCAGTGTGGACAAACTAAAAAACCAAAATGAAAGTGTAATGCACTGAAATGCACACTCTAGAATGGGTAGAAAACAATTAGAACTTCAATGTCTCCACCAGACTCTAACGGACCTCACAACCAAGAGATGACCGACTGAAAAAGACAGGCTAACAGCTGTAATATGGTCATGGAGCAGACAGTGTATTGGAAGACCACTAAATCAGCAGCACATGATGACGATGAAGCTGGCAGCTGAAACTCAGCAGTGGGATGCCACATGGAGGGTGGTGACAACACCAACAAACAGGCTGGCAGCAGCCTATACAGCAGGGGCGGATGACTTGCAGCTAGGGCAGTTCCTTTGGATGATGGCAAATGATGAAGGTGACTGATGATGGCAATGCCTCTGAGCCGAAGGGATACAAGGTATGAATGACAGTGTGTACAATGAGTCCCTTTTATAGAACATGTTGGAGCCAAAAGAAGTCTCGTGTCTCATGCAGAATGGTAAAGATGTCTTTTTAGGCTATATAACGAGCAAGAAAAATATGATAATTAAAAGCCAGAATTTGGTAGCTCAGACACACTTGCCACCCAACCACAGGAGTCAAGGGAAGAACCCAATGACTCAATTGTCTCCCAACCGAGCCATGAGCTCAATAATGGTCAACACCTGATCTGCGCATGATTGGGCTACACCTAAATCATGTACCACAAAAACTGCTCTAGCTACCACATCTAAGCCCTTCACACTTCTAGGTCTACTCTTCGTAAGAGATTGCTTCGTTGACATGTCTCCCTGTTAGTTCCCACTACCCTATAAAGGGAGAACATTTGGAAAAAAGCATTTTCTAAAAAGGTACTGTCACATCAAAAGCCATATTGAGTACTGGTCAAACATGTACCATCTCATTTTAGACCTATTTGACCAAAACTACATATGTTTTACTTCTAGGCTTTTCTTCAGATCTATAAAGCAACTCTCTGAAGTCTTGCATCTTTTTATGGCTCACAGAGTCACAAGCATCTCTCACACTATGCATTCATAGTGTGTCTTTGTGTCTACATGTGCAAACTTGCAATTTGTTTGAAGCTAAGGCAGCCCATGTTGATTCGCGATTAAAGCATGAACATAAGATTACATCTCAAAGCTTTTCCAAAACCAGATAGTACCCTGGCAGTCTAACACAGCCAAAACTAAAGTTCCAAGCAAAGTGTGGCCTATTTTAATAAAATGCTCTTAAAAATACGTGTTTGCTTATTGTCTCTTCCATTATAGCACCTCCTAAGCTGGCTGTGTTCACATTTTATTGGTGTATCAGATCCAACTCCCCCTGTAACGTGTTGGAAGCTAAGGCAACCCATGCTGATTCACACCTAAAGCATGAACATTTCATTACATCTCAAGACTTTTCCAATACCAGATAGTACCCTGGCAGTCACACAGCAAAATCCAAAGAGCTCTAATAAGATCATCTTAAACAGTTCATATGTTTACTTACTGTCTCTTCAATTATAACGCCCCTAAGACTGCTGTGTTCACAATTTATTGGTGTATCAGATCCAACTCGCCCTGAAACGCTCACCACCAGTGGAAGTGTCTTGCAAGCAGACTCCAACAAAGCAGCTATAAAGAATAACAAGAATAAATAAACTTCAATAAGAGCATACTTTTGCATAGATACATGAAGACAAGCCTACAGCTATGGAAGTACTGTATCAAAACAGAGAAAACAGAGACAAGAGACAATTACTTCACAAACACAGATGACACATGCTGCAATGTATTGAGGATATTTCTACAGAATAACTAAAGTTATATTACAATAAGACCCATTGACAAACTTTGAAAACAGCTAAAATAACAAAAACCATACAAGTAAAGCAAATGATGCATTGGCAGCAACAAAAGGTCAGAAACATGGAACCTCTTCTTTCCACCACATTGAGAGCAACAAAAACATAATATTACACTCACTTTTAGCCTGACGTTGACCACCAAAACACAGGGCCTGCTTGGGATCAAAAAAGAAATCCTCAAAGCTACTACCACCACAAAACTTGGAAGTCTTGTGACAAATGGGAACCCAAGGAATACTCCATAAAATGTAATTCATCTGCACCACATTCTTTCTCACTCATTCTAGTGAAATCTTCAATTCTTAAGAACTGTGAAAAATCAATGCCTACTTTGTAGAAATACAAAAATGATTTGTGAGACTACACAAAACCCAACCAAATTACTTTTCCCAAACAAAGGTTTATGCATTATTATGATCATAATTGGTCGTGACCAAAATCCCTTCTTGAACAACTTACATATCAATGCAATCACTAATAATGTCCCCTTCAATATCTCGTATTGTTGGGGACTTGCTTTGATACCAAGTATCTCATAACTGTAATGATACCCAACATTATGAATGTACTCATACGCTGTCTCATAATCCCTTAGAACTATGCCAATAGCTTGAGGAGTCTTCATTCAAATATCATCCACAACCTAAATAAAATGGCCCCACGTCCCATCCCCAACAGCAATGAAAGACAAGGCAGTTTCAGGCATCAAATGATTCCTAACCTTGTCAAACAAGTCCCCAAACCATGCAGGTCAAAACTTTGGGATATCTATATGGACACTTAATGGTTTAAAATGGCATTTTAGGATTTGGCCAATTTAACTATTTGACCTGCATTATAACTACCTATGACTTTCTGGTCTGGAAGTGACTCTTGGTCCCTAGTAAGTTCGTCTCAATTTTAAGAGTCAATCACCTTGTACAAGCACTTGTATACTCAAAGAGATGGTCCAAACCAATGCTTAACTAAGCCTGAATGAGCCACAAGCAAAGTCCACTCTAGTTGAAAAGCTTGTAGGCAAAGTTGCAACAATTGAGGTGAATCAGCAAAGTCACCCTTCGCCCATCCAATTCACATCCATTCTTGATGATGATGGGAAACTTTACCTCTAACTCTCATTTCCTTAGTAGATCTCTATCATTTAATCTTGCCATGGGATCCACTTTTCCATCTTGCATCTCAAAGTTGCCCAAAGAAAGTCTCTCCATGCAGCTCTAGACCTCACTTGCTTTGGGAAAGCAAAAATAATCATATTTCATGAAGAATGCATCCGTAAGTCCATAATGCACATGTCGCTACCATCAAATAACTCATAATACACCCTTACAAAAACAAACACTCGTATGCCACTACTTGTCCATCCACCATCATGTTGTTGTTAGAGTGCAGTAGATGCAGAAGCATATGACCTGACTGAAAGAAATGAATGCAAAAAGAAGAGGGAGAGAAAGATAGTAGAATGCAGAAATCTACAATGAATGAATGCTGAAATGAAGAAGGCAGATATGTACAAGGGCCATCAAGTGCATCTCTGCCAGATGATCTCTCTCTATGCCTGAAAAATAAGTGAGAATGACCAGGGCTGGCAAATCACAATAATAAAATAATAACAATAAATTATGTGCAAATAATGCACATGCCATGTGGCATCCTATGCAGCCTGTCTAGCCTACTCAACTGCCTGGAAATGCTGGAAACCAACTGATGACTGCATGGAACTATCCAATCTGTATCCAGGAAATGTGTAACTATGTCCCAGATTACTAACTGTACAACAATACATTGCCTGTGCCGGTCTAGGGGATGACTAAATCTCTGACACCCCCTCTACAATCATGGACGCAAAATAAGGCTCACGGATTTGGACTGCTGTCAAAGAACAGCCTGAGGAAGAACCTTCATAAACAAATGAAATACACCATATCAATAGTCTCATCCAAGATATTCTACCGAATGAAATGGTATTGTATCTCAATGTGCTTCAAGGTAGCATGGAATACACCATTCCATGCCAAGACAATGTAACTCTCATTATCGCAATGCAGTATAGTAGGACTTGTCTGAGGATAGCCAAGCTCTCCTAACAACCTCCAACACCACACTATCTCACATGGTAGAAGATGCCGCTTTATACACCACCTTTGTAGATGATATGGCAACTATGGGCTGCTTCTTACTACTCCAAGAGATAGCACCTATACCAAAGTGAAGCAACATCCTATTGTTGACCACCTATGGTTAGCATCTCCAGCCTAGTCTAAATCCATCCAACCCTATAGAACAAAGGCTAAATCTCTAGTATATGTTGGATGATAGATACCTAGGTTGGGGTCCCCCCTCAAGAACCACAAAATCCTCATCGCAACCTTCTAATGAACCATCTTGGGTTCACTCATGAACCCTCCAAGCAAACCTATAGAAAAACACAAATCAAACTGAGTAGAGCTATATAGATGACCCAATCAACTACCTTTGGTGGGTACCATTTATCATCAATGAATCCGCATGGGCCATAGCCTTCTAGTTCGGATCTATGGAAGTAGAAGTCACCTTATATCCCTCCATCTCAAAAGTAGTCAAAAGCTTCTATACATATCACTGTTGGGAGATGAAAATCCCCATCACAATCTCCCAAATCTCTATTAGGTTAGGGTTCAACAACATGTACAATCATACACACTCACAGTGAATAAGTAAAGAGCAAGAGAGTAGAGTGCTGGAAGGTCACATCCACTGTGAGAATGATATAAAAGTACAATCCCTAAGGTACTAAGTACCACACCCTCTAACAGGTGTTCACACACAGAAAAAACCCTTCTCCAACTAAAAAGTGTCCCTCAATGAATGATGTGAATGTATACATGGAATAGGTACATCAATCCCCAAATGGTATCAAGCCTAGAACCTTGCAAAAGGCTTCAAACTTCTCTCTAGAGAGAGCTTTTGTGAACACATCTGCCAAGTTATCCTATGTAGGAACATAAGCCAAGTCAATCTCCCTTGCATGGAGCACACATTCCAATGTAACTATAAATGTTGCCTTGTATTCAGCTTCATAGCTAGATGTGGCCACTGTAGACTACTACTTGCTCAACCAAGAAATACATGAATCACAAAGTATGAAACCACTACCACTAGTACGCACCCTTGTGTCAAAACAATCAACCCAATCATTGTTTGTGAATGCATGCAAAAACAAAGAGAAGTGCTTTCAGGATAAAAAAGACACAACAGCTGAGTGCCTTTGAGATAACAAAATATATATTTAACTATTTGCCTGTGTGTAGTACCAAGGCTATGCATAAAGTGTGCCAACTAAGAGACCCTAAACTGAATATCTAGCCATGCATTACACAAATACAATAAACAGCCAACAGCATGCTCATAAAGAAAAGCATCGAATGGGTCTCCTATATCCTCTAAGTATAAACATGCGGCTTGTCTCAACGGAAGTAGAGATAGGCTTGCAATCTTGCATCTAAAAACACTCAAGAAGCAGCCCAATGTACTTACACTGTTGCAAAATAATGCCCCCCCCCCCCCCCTTCAACTGCAGCAATTAATTATATGCCAAGATAGTAATGCAAGTGGCCAAGATCTATCACATCAAAAGCATACTACAGTTCAGCTTTTAGGGCTAAAATCTATGTCTCATGAGGTCTAGTCAACAGCATGTCATCCACACAAAGAATGTGAATCAAGAGGTCATCCCCATCTTTACAAACATAAAGTTTACTTTCAATGTGTAAATTATTGAAGCTAAAAGGAATCAAGTACGCATGTATCTTTTCATACCATGCCTTAGGTGCGTATTTCAAACCATAGAGGGCCTTATGCAAATGGCACACTTTGCTTTCTAACCCTTTCTAAACAAAGCCAAGAGGTTGACTAACATAAACCTCCCAAGATAACCACACCCCTACACATTTCTCCCCTGAAATGTTGCATTTCACCCCAAAACATTTCACCTTTGGGCAAGTCCCAAGCGAAACGCCAAGTGAAACAATTGAATAATACGTATGAGATGGTTTTCTTTAAACAATGAGTTACAACTTACATATTTGTATTATGCGAATTCTTTCATATCAACAAATGATGTGTATCCTACACACACTGTCCAAAAACCTCAAAAAAGCAAGGGAAAAAAATCTTTTTCATTTAAAAATCATATTTCAGTCAGTCGTTTCACTCCCGGTGTTTCACATTTCAGTGAAACGTCTTAGGTGTTTCGCATTTCAATGCCAACGAAACGCATTTCACAATTACCACGAGAAGATCACCATTCAAAAAAGTAATCTTCGCATCCAAGTGATACGCATGCCAATCATAATGAGCAACCAAAGTAATGACACTGCGAATGGTAGTCATATGTGAAGTGGGTGCAAACGTTGTTAGAGATCAGTGATCATAGCCTGCACAGTCGGACTGTGCAATCGGACTGCCACGTGGCAGTCCGACTGTCTGCAGCCCAGTCGGCTGCATTTAATGCAGCCGACTTATTCCAGGCTGCGCCCTATTTCTGGCGCCCCAGTTCGTGGCAGTTTTTCGACTATTTATAGTCGACATTTCCAGCAGTCTGGTCACTCTTCTCTGTCGCAGATTACAGACCGGTGCCGTGCAGTTTTCTGTCTCTGTTCACAGATTTCAGACAGCAGACAGTGCAGATTGCAGCAGACTTCGAGGTGGACAGCAGGTCGCATCGTCGAGGTGGAGACACGCAGTCCAGCGCACTGCGCCCGTGTATATCTTTGTATTCAGCATTCTTTATACAGCAGATCTTCATTGTCCACTGTCTCTTTCTTTCCCTTCTCTCTCTGCGTTCTCTCTCTCTCAGTCCTACGCTTCCGCACCGCTGCACTCTGACATGGTATCAGAGCAGTGTTTGAGGGCTAACTGAGCGCAGAATCAACCTAAAGAGGAGTTTCCATCACGACACAAATTTGCGTTTTTTGCGTTTAAGGGCAGACAGGAGGGCTGCGCCTTGGAACAAGGCTGAAACGAGTGTGGGCGCACAGGAAAGGAGTACAGGTGGTGGATTTGCTGCTGTTTACTGCTGTTTGACGCGGAGGAAGTTTGAGTTTTCAACCTAAAAGTGCAGGTTTTGCTTTTTCATCGCCTCCGGCGGGTGAAGAAGCTTCAGGACGCGGAAGAGCCTTAGCAGACTGAGTTTACCCAGTCAGAGGGGGCTGCTTTTGAGTTTGAGAAGGCATTTCAGGTGAAGATGTCTACAGAGATGGACTTGGAGTTCTAGGCGATTATGGACCGGAAGGTGCCTGTCTTACCGGCTCTTCCTACAGATCAGAAGCTCGACGGCGACAACTACCGCATTTGGCGCGTTATGATGTTGGCCATCCTTGAGTCCTATGATTTGGCGGAGTTGGTACAGGAGGATATTGACCGGCCTTCGGTAAGAGATGAGTCCAAACTCTCTTCCGATGCTCGTGCGGAGTTGGCCAGGGCCCAGTCTCATTGGGACAAACTGAATGCCAGGATTCAATCCTTTCTCTTTCTATCATGCACTACAGCCGTGATCGCTCACATCGAGCACTTGACGGTGGCTCGTGAGATATGGCTGGAGCTTGATCAAATGTACAATCGGATGACCCTGATGAAGAGGGTTTCTTTGGAGGTACAGATGCGGACCTTGTCCGTCAATAAGTCTTCTTCGCTAAGGGAACACATTAACAAGCTAAGGCAGCTACAGATGCAGGTTCAAAAAGCGGGGAAGCCGATTTCCTCCGAAGACATGGCGATCACACTATTGTCCCAGTTGCCGCCACGATTCGGTACATTTTACTCTGCCCTTATTGCTTCGGGGCGAGAGTCTACTCTTCGCTGGGAAGAATTGGTTCCTATGGTCTTGGACCAAGAGGAACAGTTAAAGGGACAGAATGCTTCCAAGACGGAGGCGTTGACAGGCAAGCCTCTCAGAAGAAGGGGAATGACCAAAAGAAGAAGAAGGGGGATAACAAGTCCAAGAAGGACAAGGAGAAGGACAAGGACAAAGAATCCACATGTCATATTTGTGGAAAGACTGGCCATTGGAAGAAGGATTGCCCTGACAAAGACACGAAGGACACCAAGAAGAAGGATACCAAGGATTCTGGAGCGGTGGCTACACCCTCATCAGCTGCATTTCTACACCTAGTTGTCATTGAGGACGCTTCACCGAATGCTTCTGATGCTGCGATGACGGCCCCCCAAGCTCGAGAGTGGATTGTTGATAGTGGTGCCTCACGGCACATGACTCCTTCATCAGATGGTGTTGCCCAACTGCGACCTTCGCGTGGGCAAGTTCTCATTGGCGACAGCTCTTCAGTTTCTGTTGCAGGTCGGGGTAAGATGCAGCTTATTCCGGATGGACGAGGTGGTACCCATACCTCAGAGGTTTTGCATGTACCAAGACTAGGGTACCATCTCCTTTCAGTTCATAAGATTTGCTCCCTTGGTCTTCTGGTGGAGTTTGACAGTTCTACAGTGCGAGTCCTTGATCGTGAATCGAGGAAGGTTCTATCATCTGGATATGAGGAGAACGGCATTTACAAACTGAAGTCTTCCACTGCCCTCTCTACTCTTCTTCTTACCTCACAGTCACAGTCTGAGTTATGGCATGCTCGGTTTGGTCACCTGAACTATGACTATCTTCGGAAGGCGTCACATGGACAGCTTGTTCGAGGGTTGCCGGATATAGTGGTGAGCCAGCAGCCATGTGTCTCCTGCATACGAGGGAAGCAGCATAGGGATGCCATTCCCCACACAGCTTCGCGGCGCTCTACTTCACCGATGGAGCTAGTATCTACGGATCTATGCGGCCCTATGAGGAATGAGTCCCTGCGTGGGAGCTCGTACTTCATGCTGATCGTGGATGATTATAGCAGGATGACATGGGCCTACTTTTTGGCATTAAAGTCAGAAGCTTTCTCGCACTTCAAGGATTGGCTTCTCTTTGAGGAGAACCGATCAGGCCGGAAGTTGAAGACCTTGCGATCCGACAAGGGAGGTGAATTTGTGTCTAATGAGTTTGCTCGGTTTTGTGCAGATAGAGGAATTCACCAGGAGTTTGCCAATACCAATACTCCTCAAGAAAATGGTATTCTTGAACGGAAGAACCGCAGTGTGATCGAGATGGCACGCACCATGATGGAGCACCGACAGACCCCTCAGGTTCTGTGGGCCGAGGCTGTGGCTACTGCAGTCCACATCCTTAACCGATCCCCTACTTCGGCCGTGGAAGGGATGACTCCATTTGAGGCTTATTTTGGGACGAAGCCAGATGTTTCTTACTTTCGAGTCTTTGGGTGTGATGCCTATGTTCACATTCCCAAGACTCACCGTGATAAATTTGAAGCGGCTTCCCGAAAACAGGTATTTGTTGGCTACAGCTCCCAGTCCCAAGGCTACTGACTGTATGATCCCGTCAAGCGGGATGTGTACACTAGCCGTGATGTGCGGTTTGTGGAGGTTCCGGCTTCTTCAACGGGTGAGGAGCACTCCGTTCTTGGAAATCCCGGGGAGAGTTGGGCTCCTTCTACAGTTCCACTAGAGCCCGTGCCTTTTGATTATGATTCTATTTCTGACACAGAGTCTACTGTTCCACCGGACACCTCTGAGGAGTTACCACCGGTGGATATTCCAGAGTCTTCTGCTGATGGAGAACGACGAGGGGAGGTTCGGCCTCCTCCTCGCTGGGCCCGTGACACACTCCGTGATTCAGGGATCGAGGGGGTTCCTGAGGAGTGGGGACCGCAGGATGGTCCGCGGCGGTCACGGAGGCACCAGGCGCATTCTTCGGAGCTTGTTTGCTCCAATTATTGTTTGATGTCCCGTGTTATGCAGGACCGAGAGCCCACCTCCGTAAAGGAGGCTTTACAGTCCGCCCCATGGAAGAAAGCTATGGAAGCTGAGTTGGAGGCTATTGAGAGGAATGGCACTTGGTTACTTGTGCCACGCCCCCCGAAGAAGAAGGTGATTGGAGTCAAGTGGGTCTTCAAGACCAAATATCTCAGTGATGGTACTTTGGATAAGCACAAGGCTCGCCTTGTTGCTAAGGGTTTTGCCCAGCGTCCAGGGATTGACTGTCATGACACCTTTGCCCCCACAGCTCGTATGGCAACCATTAGAGCTGTTCTTGCTTTGGCTGGCCATAGGAGATGGCCTGTTTATCAGTTGGATGTGAAGTCGGCCTTCCTGAATGGTGATTTGAAGGAGGAGATCTACGTTGAGCAGCCTCCTGGTTTTGGTTCTTCAGATGGGAAAGTCTACAGGTTGAAGAAGGCCCTGTATGGCCTCAAGCAGGCCCCGCGAGCTTGGAACGAGAAGATTGATTCGTTCCTCCAGTCTCAGTTGGGATATCGGCGGTCCAAGGCCGATCCGCAGCTGTATGTTCACACTTCCGAGGATGGTTGTGTGCTGTTTGTATTATATGTTGATGATTTGATTGTCACAGGTGATGATGCACAGCAGGTCCAGGAGACAAAGTCAGCTTTACATCGGACGTTCGAGATGACGGATTTGGGGCTACTCCATTTCTTTTTAGGCCATGAGATTTATCAGTCTCAGAGGGGGATCTTTCTCTCCCAACAGAGATATGTACAGGAGCTCTTGGTGTCCTTTGAGATGGAAGATTGTCGGGCCCTCTCTACTCCTATGGATCCGAACTGGAAGGCCTCTTCCCATTCAGCTTCTCCTTTGGCGGATGCGTCCCGCTATCGACAGTTGATAGGGTCTTTGATTTGGCTTCTTAACACGAGGGTTGATCTATGTTTTGCTGTTGGGCTCTTGGCAGGGTTCATGAGTGAACCTAAGACGGTGCATTGGCAGGCTGCTCAGAGGATACTTCGGTATCTGAGGGGGACGTCTGATTTAGGGATTTATTACCCCGCAGGGACAGATGGGTCAGATCTTGTACTTGCAGGTTGGAGCGACTCGGATTGGGCCAGTGACGTGGACCACAAGCGGTCTACAACAGGTTACTGCTTTACTTTGGGTGCAGGTGTTATTTCATGGAGTAGCAAGAAGCAGCCCACGGTAGCCCTTTCGTCTACTGAGGCGGAGTATCGGGCCGCGTCTTCCACCACATGCGAGGTTGTGTGGCTTCGGAGATTGTTGGAGGAGCTTGGGTGCCCCCAGACTCGTCCTACATTGCTGCGATGTGACAATGAAAGTTGCATTGCCTTGGCAAGGAACCCTGTTTTTCATGCCCGGACGAAGCACATTGAGATTCAGTACCACTTCATCCGAGAAAAGCTTCTGGATGAGACTATCACTGTGGAGTATTGCAAGACAGAGGACAATCTTGCGGATTTGTTTACGAAGGCGCTTCCTCAGGCTCTACTTCGGCAACATTCCAGATCCCTCAGGCTTCTGCCCTGTCCAGGCTCTGAGAGGGGGTGTTAGAGATCAGTGATCATAGCCTGCACAGTCGGACTAGCAGTTGCACAGTCGGACTGTGCAGTCGGACTGCCACGTGGCAGTCCGACTGTCTGCAGCCCAGTCGGCTGCATTTAATGCAGCCGACTTATTCCAGGCTGCGCCCTATTTCTGGCGCCCCAGTTCGTGGCAATTTTTCGACTATTTATAGTCGACATTTCCAGCAGTCTGGTCACTCTTCTCTGTCGCAGATTACAGACCGGTGCCGTGCAGTTTTCTGTCTCTGTTCACAGATTTCAGACAGCAGACAGTGCAGATTGCAGCAGACTTCGAGGTGGACAGCAGGTCGCATCGTCGAGGTGGAGACACGCAGTCCAGCGCACTGCGCCCGTGTATATCTTTGTATTCAGCATTCTTTATACAGCAGATCTTCATTGTCCACTGTCTCTTTCTTTCCCTTCTCTCTCTGCGTTCTCTCTCTCTCAGTCCTACACTTCCGCACCGCTGCACTCTGACAAACGTCTCATCAAAGTTAATCCCATGCTATTGGACATACCCTTTGGCAACAAGACGTGCCTTGTAGCGATCAATGCTACCATCAAATCTACGTTTTACTTTATAAACCCACATTGTGCCTATAGCACACTTGCCAACAAGCAAGTCACCTAGCCCCCATGTGCCATTTTTATTAATAGAATCTATTTCTGATTGCATAGCTGCCATCTAATGTTCATTTTGTAAAGCAACATGTAAAGAAACAAGTTCCTCTGCAACCGGTCTATGACTCACATAAAGCGGTAGTTCCTTCAATTAACACCTGGACTTTACATACACACACACAAACAGAGACCTCTCTCCCTCACTCAACACCAGATTGGCCCCGAAGACCGACGCCCCTCTCGGTATTTCTTTATCAATTAAAAGATAGAAAATTACAAAAATGGTAATGTTCCAAAATACATAACCTGTGAACAATTGGTTTTCATCTCTTGTAAGTAAATCCCAGTTGCATAGTAACAGTATAGCATGTCCAAATCAACATCCCTTACTGTCCAACATGTGCAGAATTCACTGTTCTTACTGTCCAACACACTGTTCTTGCTGTTCAGCATGTGCAGAGTTCACTGTTCTTATTCACCATGAGCAGAGTTCACTATTCTTATTCAGCATGAGCAGAGTTCATTGTTCTTACGATTCAGCATGTGCAGAATTCACTGTTCTTGTTCAGCATGAACAGAGTTCACTATTCTTACGATTCAACATATGCAGAGTTCACTGTTCTTATTCAGCATGTGCAAAGCTCATTGTTCTTACGATTCAGCATGTGCAAAGAAAACACAGAATTGTACCTTCGATGGAATCAATCCATCATGCAAAGCATTTCTTCTGAGAATAGAGAGAGAGGTGAGCAGAGGGAGCAAGCTCTACCTCCATGCTTGAGTCAGAGACGTAGAAGTACTCTCCATGGTTGGTTTTCTTGCAACAATCTACCCTCAGCTCCTCCAAACTTCATTCTTCCATCTGCCCCTTATGCCTATTACGTTTTTTTTAATGCTCTCTCTCTCTTTTGGGAATTTGTGCCACATGGCATACATGTAATAATTTTCCCTTTTAAACATTCCGGTCTAAAATTACCCATGATCGGTGCAAAATTTGACCTCAGCATAGACCAGAGAATTAATCCTCGTGTAAAAACGAAGACAATGACGCGAACAAATTCTGGGGTCCAAAAATAGTAACTCTCTAAATTTTAGGGATGGTGACCCCTGCATTTCTCAAGTTGTTCTGTGCAACTTTTATCATTGCGACCACATCAAAAGTGTAATGTGGCTCAATTACAGTGATTTTTATTCTGTGAGCATTCGCACATGTGCATCTTCTATCTTGGCCAGGCTCATTGTCATGCACCATCTCCAGTGGCTAAGCACACAGTCCCAAACCACTGGCATTCTATTCTTCAGTGCCCATTCAATAGGGAACTGGTCCTAAGGCTCAGACAAACCATTAGTCCAATTTGTCCCAATGGCTGCCTCTTCTGGCCATGCAAAGATCCTGCTTATTTCAAGAGAACTCTGGGGATAAAAAGCAACAGCAATTTAAAAAAAGAAAAATAAAATATTTATATAAGTAAATAAGAAAAGCAACTGTAAAAAGTATCACCACCTGGTGACATCCTCATTGCATGCAGTAGCTGGAGAAGTTACCCTATACATAGCAAGTAGCTGCTCTAGTTCTATGGAAAAGTGGAATGGGTTGTTTGCTGCCTTGTAATATATATAACAGACATCTAGGGACTGTTTTAGCTTCCCAAATAGCTAAAGTGCACTTTGCTGAAGCCTAAAACAATGGCAACAAACTACCAAACATGTCCATAGGCCCCACATTGCACTGATTTTTGCAATCCATAAAGGGCTAACCAGCATATTCAGCAAATACCACATCTCTACTAATAAAGATCTTGTTGGTGGAGAGTTGATACAAGCGGTACCCTTTACTTTTTGCACTATAACCAATAAAAATGCATTTAACAACCTTCCCTTTATGTCTTCATGGTTGTGGCACCAAAGCATATGCCAAACAACCAAAGACACGAATATGTGACGCCACTGGTTTCCAGCCATTCCAAGCCTCATAAGACATACACTCCACCAATGCTTTACTAGGGCTGCAATTCAGCACATACACTGCACACATACTAGCATCAAGCCAAAACTTTGGGGGTAACTTATTGTGTAACAGCACACAACGTGCCATTTCCATCAAAGTGAGATTTTTTTTTTTTTCAACCACACCGTTTTGTTGAGGTGTGTAAGGCATAGTGCATTGATGTATAATACCCCTTTCAGCCAAAAAGAAGTTGAACTCTCGTGACATGTGTTCCCCCCCTCAATCGGTACATAGTGTAATCAACTTGCATCTACTACCATTTTCAGCCAAGGCCAAGAAGGTTTTAAAGCATGTAAACACTTCTAATTTGTGCCTCGAAGAATATGTCCAACAATGACGAGCCATGACATCAACGAAGGTAACAAAGTACAAGTATCCTTCGATGGATTTGACATGCATGGATCCACAAACATCACTCTGCACAAGCTGTAATTTCTGATCACCACCATAAATCCACCTTTGGGAAATGAAGCATGCTACATGATGCATTTTGCCAAGTACAGAACTTTCACATATAATGTGAGTAGGTGCTTTTCACAAAGGGAGATCATGCACCACACTTTTGCTTTTTAGGCAAAGAAACTACCATAATTAAGATGACCAAACTAAGCATGCCATAACTTAGTGTCATCCACAATGGTGGCATCAACCTATAATGCATCCTCTAATGTTCTTCTCTCATATAAATCAACCTAATAGAGTCCATTGTACAATGTGCCAGTGACAATGAGAGCATCCCCGTCACTACAATCATAGACACTGCAGCATCAATCCATGTGGAATTTAACCACAAAACTAGCACATACAATGGCTAGAACTAAAAGTAAATTTTTCTTTATGCTTGGCACATACAAGACCTTTTCAAGCATGATAGTTTTCCCATCAGCTGCAATAATGAGAATCTAACCAATGCCTTGAATTGCATATGAAGCATTGTTTTTATGTACAACGGATCCCTCCTTTTGTACATTTACATATGATGCAAATAAGTTACAAAAGGACATTATGTGCTTGGAAGCTCCGCTATCAAAATACCATGTGCTGTAATTTTCAGCCACAAAAACACCATATTCATGTGAAGAAGGATCATACGAATGACACACAACAAAAGCATAAGACTAACAATGTCCAAGCTTGCTAAATGTGCAATTGCATCCTTTGTATTTGCTGAATTTTCAACAACACTCATGCCCGATTGTTTCCTCTTTTCACTTGCCATCCTCTTTCATCATTTCAATAATATGCCCTTTATTCTGCAATAATTGCATCTCTTCTTCCTAGCATTGTCATCTTTGGTGCTTAAGGAGTCCATAGAAGAAGCTACTTTGCCTTTACCTTTTCGTTTGACTCTTGAGGGCTGCCATGACTTCCCTTTGTTTCGATGGCTGGCTGCAAATGCTTGAATGTCCATACTTACGTTAGAGAGATTCACCCTTGATTGCTATTCTTGCAATAACAATGATACCAACGCATCAAATGTGTATGCATTGGCATCTCCTTTTGCAAGTAAGTGAAGTGTAGTGACAAAACTCTGATAAGTATCAGATACACCAACCAAGACTCTAGATACAAGAGAGGCATTGAGAATTATTTCATCAATATTAGCAAGCTGCTCCATGATTTCCTTGACACATGTAATGTATGCATCCACAAAATCACCCTTTTTTCATGTGGTCCATCTCAAGTTGCTTACGCAAAATAGGCTAAACAAGCCTCATTGTGCACCCAATACAATGAAGCAAGCTCATCCCAAGCATCCTTGTGTTAGAGCTGGACATTTCCTGGACAGGTAGGAGCAGCAAGAGCAGCTGGTTCAGCACATACAGCAGGCGACAGGTGCAAGAGTGCCACATAACAGCTCACATGGCACAGTCGGCCAGTTTGCAGCAGTTGAACAGTGCAGTCAGACAGTTGTTGTCCAATCGGTTACATTTAATACAGCCAACCTGCATTATTTTTCGTGTTTTTCTTGACCTATTTATAGGCCTTGATTTTAGTAGTCTTTCTCGGTTGGTTTTCACAAATTTCAAGCTGCAAACCATGAAGACTGCTCTCGGGGCTGACGAAGACTGAGATCTTTCGAGGTGGAGACATATGCAAATATTCTCTGCACCCGTGTATATTTCTGCATCCTTATACACCATTCTTCATTGCAGATTTTCTGCTTTTCACTCTCTTTCTCTCTCTCTCTATTCACTCTTTTGTAAAGAAATACTCTAACACAGAAACATAAACAGAAATCGTACGACAAAGCATAGACTGATAAAAGAATAGAGTTAGGGTTAGGGTAACTCGGAGACAATGAACACAGTGAATGAATGAAGTGATATAACTACTGAATATACGATGCTCATGCAGCAAACACACTATGCAATGAATGAATACTAAACCTCGAACTCCAGTATCTCAAGGATCAGGGCAAGGATAATGAGTTGGAGAGTGTCGTACTCTGAACAGATCCCGCAGCAAGACAGCTTCCGTATATCGAACACCAGCAAACGCAGCAATGAGAAGCTGGATTGATGCAGATAGTAGTGAGGAGAGAGAAAAACTAAAAACGCAGGCAAGACAACCTACAGGAGAGAGAGAGACTAAAAACGCAGGCAGTACAGCCTGCAAGAGAGAGAAAACTACCAACAAACGCAAGCTAGACAGCTATGCGACAACTTGCAAAAGCTAGGCAAGAGCTGGAGGAGAGAGAAAACTGCCAAACACAGGCTGCAGATGACGTGGTAGGCAATACGGCAGCAGGTCTGTGCAGGCAATACGGCAGCAAGTCTGTGCAGGAACAAGAATCACTTGGCTGGGATCAACTCCAAACTGCGAGAAGAGGACTGGAAATCGGGCGCCAACTGATGTAGACAGCAATGGACAGCTTTGGCTGAGATATTCTCCGCAAATGGGATGTGGGCAGCAAGCTAAAACACCTGAAATCTGCAAAAACGAGATTAAAGGTTGAATGGAGGGCAACATACGTATTTATAGAAAGTTTGGACCCTCCCAAGTGGGTTTGTGCTTATGAGACACAAAAACTCTCTAGGGTCGCGTTTCTTTCAAATAAACTAGGTTTCTTCATTAATTAAGCATGTTTTGGGTTTGTTTAAGTAAAGCTAATGCATTTTTAGCTCAACACCCCCTCTTAGGCCCAACAACGGTGCCACGAGAATAGAGGCTAGCCAAGCCCTTTCTTGGTTTATGTTTTACCCCAAGGCATCCCAACCCAAAGCAACCAAAGCATCGAACAAAGGGTGCACGTCGACTGCCCGGTGGCCTACTAAGACTACAGAGGCGATGGTTAT
This sequence comes from Lygodium microphyllum, assembly GCF_053477565.2. Taxonomy (NCBI): domain Eukaryota; kingdom Viridiplantae; phylum Streptophyta; class Polypodiopsida; order Schizaeales; family Lygodiaceae; genus Lygodium; species Lygodium microphyllum. Next base: position 90,546,639 of record NC_141143.1, read on the forward strand.
CTTACCAAAAGAGCCCAAGTGATCACCTCAAAGAGAACAAGGCATCGGACAAAGGATGCATGTCAACTGCCCAATGGCCTACCAAGCCCTACAAAGGCAGATGGAATCAACTATGGACTTTATTTTTCTTTTTCTTTTTTTAAAGGCTTTTTAGGTTTGATAGATTAAGCATTAAGTGAGGGTTTCAAATCAGTTTTCGTCCTATTGAGTATCTGTGTCCCAAACAGGAGAGTGATAAGGAATGGGCAAACCCAAGACCTTCACAAGACAAGTATACTATCCCTACCATTACTAGGTGTCAGTAACGAAGAAAATGGCTAAGGTGTGTATATAGCAAATATGTCAAGCAAGAAAGACAAGCAAAGCAAGCAAGCAAGCTAGGCAAGACTGCCTTGGAGACTGCCATGTGCAATGCCACGAATATGGTGGATCCTAGAGTCGACCACTCCAAACGACCGAAAAGGGATAAATGTGCACAAATGCATGTTTACATGAACAAAATGCCAATGTATGGGGTAATGCAAAGAGAGATGCACGATGTCATGCTCATGCAATATGCTATGCAACGGTGCCACTTGGACAGTGCCCTCACAAGGGAATTGTTCACTTGTCCAAGTGCCCTTTTACAATCATATCATCCTGACAGTGCGGATGAAGTTACAAATGTCCATAATACAATACAAAAGAATAAATGAATGTAATGTCTTGAAAAACTGTAAGTATCATCACTGTCACTATCAAGAGTAGAAGCCGCCCCCTCTCAAACTGGAAGGGAAAGCAAGAGGGAATCACCCTCTCCCCGTCGAGCTGAATAAGTGAGAAGGGTGTACCTAAGCCAATCTTGGATAGAAGGTACTAAAGAACAGGCCAATTGACCACTTTGGTCAAGATATCTGCAAAATTATCTAATGATGGCATAAACTCTAGGTGAATAGTTCCTAGCTTAGCCTACTCTCTGAAAAAGTGGCAGTCGACTCCCACATGCCATGTCTATGGTGTGTGAATCAGATTGCCCGCAAGGGCAATGGCACTCTAGTTGTCGCAGTAGATAATTGTGGGAGAGAGACAAGGAAAGTGAAGCACTGCCAGTAAACTCCTCATATAAATGGCCTCGGTGGTGCCATTTAAGAGAGCCCGATACTCGATCTTGGCCATGGAAGCTGCCACCGTCTCCTGCTTATGGTTGGACTAAGAAATGGGAGCCATGCCTAAGGTAAAGAGGTAGCCACCATGGGAACGCCGGGTGTCATGATCTCCTACCTTATCAGAATCAGTGTACCCCTACAAACATAAACCAAAACCATATATCAAGTCATAAGAATAAGTACACCACAAATAACGCAACACACGAAGACATGCAATCCAATGTGACATCCTAGGTGCTGTGAAATACTGACTGAGTAAGCTAAATCTGGCCTAGTGTGAATTAACCAAAGAAGTTCGCCTACAACAAGACGATAGGTACGTTCATCGAAGGGCTGTCCTAGGGTATCCTTCGACAAGTGGACAGTAGGATCTAGAGACATAGCCATTGCCCGTGTCTGATCCTGAGTGTACTATTCCACGAGCTGAAGTGCGTATTTCTGCTATGACACAAAAATACAACCCCCAGAATGAACTATCTCCATTCCCAAAAATAGGACAACAAACCAAGGTCTATCATCTCAAATGTAGCTTTAAGCATAGCCTTGATTTCCACTATGGCAGCAAAATCTGAGCCTATGATGAGTAAGTCATCAACGTATAGCAGGTAATCGCTAACCTCCTCTACAATCAATCGAACATATAAGTTCGGGTCATAAGGGGAATGGTATCCGTGAGTCTATAAGAACTCATCCATCCTATGAAACCAAGACCGCAACGCTTAGTTCAGCCCATAAAGAGCTTTATGCAACAAAGCGGAATACCTTATCCCTAGGATTCCCTGAAGAAAAGCCCGGTGGCTACTCCACATAGACTTCCTCCTCCAAGAAACCATTCAAGAAGGCACTCTTAACATCCATCTGATGTATCGGCCAACCGTGATGAGCAGCTAGTGCAAGTAGCAACCGAAAGGAAGTCAACCGCGAAGTAGAGGCAAAGGTCTTTTCATAATCAATGCTATGCTTTTGTCGAAACCTTGCACGACAAGGTGAGCCTTGTACTTGTCTAAAGTCCCATCAGCTTTTAGCTTGGTCCTAAAAATCCACTTTTTCTCAATGACTTTCTTATGGCTCAGACGATCCACCAACATCAAAGTCTCATTTCGGTCAATACTCTCTAGCTCCTTTTCCATGGCCTCTCGCCATTGAGGATGCTAAAGTGCCTCTTGTCATGTATCCGACTCAGAATGCACTATATAATCAACTATAAATAGCGACGCAAATAATACCTAAGGAGCAAGCCGGGGTAGATCTTCTAGGTTCCTCCGGAGTGGAATCCGGTGGTAGGATCCCCGAATCCTGCATGGTCTATTGGTACCAGCGAGGTAACGGGTCTCCCGGAGGGGACCTGGGAGCGGAAGAATCTGCAGAAATGTCAAGAGCGGGAAATAGACCAAGCTCAATAGGCACGATCTCTGATGATATGGAAAAAGGAATCGGATCAAAATACGGTGCAAAGAACTGCACGATATCCCTCTCGTCAAAGACGGCATCCCGCCTAACAATCACCTTGTTTGTCTAAGGATCAAACAAATGATAGGCTTTCACTTCAGGGGAATATCCCACAAAAATAAGGAGATCAACTAGAGGAGTGAGCTTTCCTATCTTGTCATCAAGCGTCTGTGTGTACACACGACACCCGAAGACACTGAAGTTAGAAATAACAAGCCGAGAGCCAAAAAACGCCTCATACGGCGTCTTCTGAGAAAGAGCTGCAGTCGAGCACCGGTTGAGAATGTATACCGAAGTGTTAACAGCCTTGACCCAAAGGCGCTCAGGGAGCTCTGCTAAGAACAGCATAGAGCATGCCATTTCCATGACTATCCGGTTCCTACACTCTACAACTTCATTCTGAGAAGGGAAGTTGGTAGAGGTGAGCTAGCATGAGATGCCATGCTTCTATAGAAACTCGAAAAATTCGAGGGAGATGAACTCACCACCGCTATCACTCCTCATGCAACCGACACGACGACCAATCTGGTTATGAACCGGCAGCACCCAAGTAAAAAAATATATGAAAGCATCTAACTTATGCTTGAGAAAGTACACCCACATGTATCTAGAATGATCATCCACTATCAAAAAGAAATATTGCACGTCGTTGAAGGCGGTAGTGAATGTTGGCCCACAAAGATCAACATGAATCAATCTAAGAGGCGCATCAACACGATGGGAGGTTTGCTAAGGGAATGGGGTATGGTGTTGCTTCCCGAGCCGACATGCTTTATAGACATCTCAAGCTAGCTTCCGGCGTGGAAGGCCCTCAACCAACTCACGGCATGACAACTCATAAAGAGTCATAACCAAGATACCCTAAGCGAAAATGCCAAAGGCACTCATTGTTTATAGGCTCCCGAGATGTGGCTAAGGCCTAGAAGCTATGGAACATGGAGCCCTCACCTATCGGCTTGGTCAGAAAATGTGTCATGTGGTATAGGCCATTAGGCTGTGCCTCACCGTGAGCAATCACTAAACCAATCTGAGAGTCAAGGATCTCGACTGTGATCGCTGTAAAGAAGACTGCTCGCCCCAACCCGCAAAGCTGCTGAACAGATAATAAGTTCATCCTAAGCTGAGGGACATGATATACATTGTCCAGCAAAGCCAGATCCGAACCCTTGTCAATGGGAAAACTGACGCAACCTTAAACCTGAATCTTGACCAAGGAGTTGTTTCCTACGCGGACCCGCCCTGCTACAGGGACTCGGAAACGGAAAATGTCTGCTATAGGAGTCATATGATGTGTAGCTCCACTGTCCACAATCCAAATAGGAGCTAAAGTGCTCGGCTATGACGAGTGGGCCTCTACAGTAACCTTGTCAGGAGGCAACTCACAGATGTGGACAAGACTCGCATCTGATGTCTCTATGGAGACGATGTGGGTCTCTGCAGACCAATCAAACAAGCCCTCTGAAGTTGAGAAAGTTATCAACTAAGATGGCAGTGCGGTAGCAGTATGAGTCTGACCTTTAAGCTGCCCCTTGCCATCACCCTGCCTCCCTTACTGGGGATTGCCCGACTAAGGGACGGGGGTCTGTGACTTAGGTTTTAGTGTTGTGCCTTTTGCCTTTGATCGACACTCGTCGTTAAAATGGCCAGTCTTTTGACAATGTTGACAATACCTATTCTTTTTAGGTACATTCTGCCACCCATGCTTGAGAGATTGGGATGTTCCTTGAGATTCCCCGGATTGATTTTGCTTTTGATTTTGATTTTGAATGGAGGTTTGGTTTTGTTTTCCCTTCCCTTGTTGCCCTTTCTGAGAGTGAGCAACAAGAGCCCCCCCGAAGAGGAATTCATATGAAATTGATCGAACAACCGTGCGTAATGCAACAACCAACACTCAAATTCATAGAATGTAGGCATGGTAGGCTTTGAAACTATACCTTCCACAAAATGGTTGTATTTCCTAGGGATTTTATTTAGGAACAATGTGACTTGATCGTCAGAGGACTTGGAAGTCCCCATAGTGGAGAATTCAGCGAGAAGACGCCAATACTCAACCAACTTGACTTTCAAGTCATCTGGTTAGTGATTTTAAAAAGCTGGAGCTCATGGTTAACATACAAGAATTGATCCTCAAGAGGACCTTTTCCGTAGTCAACAGACTGGACTCTTTGTTCCACATGATCTCTACCAGAATATTGCAAAGCAGAAGAGGTAAAAGAAGAAGGAACAAAAGACGAATCTAAAGTACCTTGCACCGGAGTGGACGGAAGAGGATGGAAAAGAGGAACATACTCCAGGTCTTATTCTCCAAGAGGGGCGACCATCCCTGATGGAGGTCTCAACGGCCTTGTAACATCATCAAATTTACATCTAACATCTGAAGAGAAATTCATGCATATCTTCATTGAGTAGCTTCTCCTGAAGGGCAATCCTTTGATCGAGCTTCTCAATCTTCTTTCGTCTAAAGTCCATGATTACATGATATTCTTCAGTAGAAAGCTTGTATAGCCTTTCTTCCGTGTTCTTAGAAGCGTCTTCCACCATGTTGGAACTTTATGGAGCAAGCCGTTCTACCCATTCTCACTCAATTCTCGGCATAGATTGTTTTGGAGACTAAATTGGTGCTAATGTGTTCGAAGTCATTTGAACCTACTGTTGTTATTGGTTCTTGCGAAGAGCTTTCAGATCAAAGGCCTAGGTTTCTCAAAAAGTACCAGGCTCTGATACCATGTAAAGAAATACTCTAAAACAGAAACATAGATAGAAACCGTACCACAAAGCACTAATTGATAAAAGATAACAGTTAGAGTTAGGGTAACTCAGAGACAATGAATATAATAAATGAATGAAGTCATATTGACTATTGAATATACGATGCTCATGCAGTAAACACACTATGCAATGAATGAATATTGAACCTCGAACTCCTATATCTCAAGGATTAGGGCAAGGGTAATGAGTTGGAGAGTGTGTCGTACTTCGAACAGATTTCAAATCGCAGCAAGGCACCCTCCAGATGTCGAACACCAGCAAACGCAGCAATGAGTAGCTAGATTTAATACAGACAGCAATGAGGAGAGAGAAAAACTAAAAACGCAGGCAAGATAGCCTACAGGAGAGAGAAATACTAAAAGCCTAAGCTATAGGAGAGAGAAAGACTAAAAACGCAGGCTGGACAGCCTACAGGAGAGAGAAAACTGCCAAACGCAAGCTGAACAGCCTGCAGAAGCTAGGCAACAGCTAGAGAAGAGAGAAAACTGTCAAACACAGGCTACAGATGACGTGGCAAGCAGTACGGTGGCAGGTTTGTGCAGCAACAACAATCGCCTAGCTAGAATCAGCTCCAAACTGCGAGAAGAGGGCTGGAAATCAAGCGCCAACTGATGTAGACAGCAATGGACAGCTTTGGTTGAGATGTCCTCCGTGAACGAGGTGTGGGCAGCAAGCTGAAACACCTAAAATCTACAAAAACCAGATTAAAGGCTGAATGGAGGGCAGCATACGTATTTATAGAAAGTTTGGGCCCTCCTAAGTGGGTTTGTGCTTATGGGACACACAAACTCTCTAGGATCGCGTTTCTTTTAAATAAACTAGGTTTCTTCATAAATTAAGCATGTTTTGGGGTTGTTTAAGTAAAGCTAATGCATTTTAGCTCAACATCTTTGTCTAGGTCATTTGCTTCTGCATTGCTTCACTCTGACATGATATCAAGGCATTGAAGGACTAACCCAGGGTGGACCCATCTGAAGAGGAGATTTCAACGCAACAAAAGGCTGCGTTTTCAGCGTTTAAGTGCGAGCAGGAGGGTTGCGCATCAGAACAAGGTTGAGGCAAGCGTGGGCGTGCGAGAAAGGAGAAGATTTGCTAAAGCTGCTGCTGTTTTTTTTTTTTTTTTTTTTTGCTGTTAGAGAAGGAAGAAGGCTGCATTTTGGGCCTTCGAGTGCAAATTTTACCTTTTCATCACCTCCACCACAGCAAGTGAAGGAGAGGGACGAGCAGACCAAAGCCCTAGCAGGCTATATTCTCATAATTAGAGGGGGTTGCTCTTTGTGTTTTGTGCAGGCATTGTAGATGAAGATGTCTTCTGAGGTCAAGACAAAGTTTCAGGCGATCATGGACCAGAAGGTGCACTTCTTGCCGGCTCTTCCATCAGATCAAAAGCTCGATGGTAAGAATTACCACGTCTGGCGGGTCATGATGCTTGCCATTCTCGAGTCCTATGAATGCAGCCCACCTGCATTATTTTTCACGTTTTTCCTGGCCTATTTATAGGTCTTAATTTCAACAGTCTTTCTCAGTTGGTTTTCACAGATTTCAGGCTGCAGACTGCGGAGACTGCTCTCAAGGCTGATGGAGATTGAGATCTTCGAGGTGGAGACATACGCAGATATTCTCTCTGCTCCATGTATATTTCTACATCCTTATACAGCATTCTTCATTGTAGATTTTCTGTGTTTCATTGTCTCTTTCTCTCTCTCTCTCTTCTCTCTCTATTCACTCTGTCTTGGTCATTCACTTCCACATTGCTTCACTATGATACCTTGGCCGTTATGCACAACTGAATATGCAAGGTAACTTGTGTCTTGCACAAGAGTGTAATCAAAGTATGAGCTTGGGCATCATGCCCACCCATCTTAGTTGACCTATAGTGGGAGATGCAAGAGGAGCTGGAGCAAAAGATCCACTCATGACAGTGGATGAGCTAGGACGACTTGTAGCATTCTGTGTAGCCGACCCTACAGCCCTAACTTCTAAACCACATAACCCCAACCCTGTTTGGCAACAATAACATGCTTCATCATGTATACCCCACCAACCAATAATTAAATCAACTGGGTCAATTTGTCTTCCAAGTGTCCTTGAGTAGTTATTGACCCTTGGACTAGCATTACTTAATTAATTAATGCCTAGTCTCTAATGTCACCATTGACATTAGTGGCCAATAAATTGGTCTAGGCCAAAATTTGACATCAGGTATTACTTAGTACCTGTTAGCCATAACTTATTACAACTTTTCCCTTTGGCAACAACTAATATGTCGAGATCTTGGGTTTCACATTGTGAAAGAATTAACTCGTACCTCATATATGCAAGTCATATTTACACATTCGATTGACTTTTAATCAAATGCTAAGCAAAGCAATAAAATTTCATGTCTTCCTGATAGGCGACCATGCCCAGATGGTCAAGTAGACAAAGAGGGTACTATATGAGATATTCAAGATGATGGATATGGACCTTCTTCACTTCTTTCTAGGTTGTGAGATTATTACACTCATTTTGTTCCTCCTCAGTTGTGGTGTAAATGCTCTCTTATCCATGGGCATTTTTTATCTTCTAGCTAGAGAAGGGTTTTTTTTCCTGTGTAAACATTGGTTAGTGGATGTGATACGTAGTACCTTAGGGCTTGTACTTTCATATCATTCTCACATTGTGGATGTGACCTTCCAACACTCCTCTCTTGTTATTCACTTGTTCATTGTGAGTATATGTGAGTGCATGCGTGCTATTGAACCCTAACCTAATAGTGGTTTTGTGAAATTTTTCCAAATTCATTAACATTGAGGCCAATTACATCTTCTACATTGACATTTGTGCACATTGGAGCCATTTCAGCTGCAAATTCTTCATTGCCATCATCAATTTTACGAAAAATTGTAAGGTTTTGTCCTTTTCTTTGCTTTATTTTTGTGTTGTACCTGCATTTACACTTTGCACAGTAGTTGATCACAAAAAAAGACCAAAAATTTATTTTCCCAGTACTAGAAAATTGATTAAATTAATTCTCAAATTTAATATTTTAAAAACTAATCTAGTATGTTAAAAAATGCCGAAAAATAAAATAAGAAGATTACCACTTGGTGAAACTTGCCATGCGAGTGAAAAAAACGTTTTTGGGGATTGGCGAAAGCCTGTTTCAACAATTGTAAGAGAGGAGGAAATTGTGGCAATAGTTTTGGAGTCCTCCAGGTATAGGTGACAATAGCCCAAGGTCTTTCTGGTACAAATGACAGCATACAAGATAGAGCAACAACCTTTCTAGTGGTCCTAAGCTATAAATGACAATTTCCATGGCAGTTTGGGAAAAGCAACAACAATCTTTTAACCTTTCTCGCAATGAAACTCTGAAATTTCTCTCTCTACAGCATTTTCCCTAATCCTACAGCCCTCTCTCAAGTTATCTCCAACAAAATACAGCCATTTGAGTTATCAAAGGTAGAGATATTGAAAAATCTCTCCTATAAATCGTACTCTACAGTAGCAAAAATCAGGGTTTAACAACCACCTCGAGATACATTCACAAAATTTAAGGCCTAAGGACTTGAATTATAACAACTGAAATTAAGGAATTTCAGGGAGATTCAAGAGACTAGCCATGAAATATTTGATTTGGGATTGAATTTGTCTTTTAAGGAGCAGGGTGAAGACCAATTCCTAGGCAAACCAAGGGGCCAATTGGTTTAAAGAATTGTTGGTCATTAATAACAAGTAGCACTTGGATTAGCGAAGGAGATCAAAGAAGCTTGGTTGTACTCCATCCATTTGCAATACAAGCTAAAGAAATACAACAAGGGGTGTCAATTTTGTGGCCAACTAGTTGTCCATTGTCCAAGATCAAAGTGATAAAGTGTGCACTTTTAGTTTATGTGAATTTTATGCCTACAGAAATTGTTGATTAATTAGGTCATCACTACCCTCTCCAAGGAGAAAGGGTAGTCTCATAGTTTTATCGTTGAGATACCATCGAATCCCTTGACTTAGTGGGCCCATAGCACTTGATTAAAGATCAAAAGCTTTGCTCTAGTATTGAAATTGTATTCAACTAAGTATTACAGCAAGAATGTCTTCGGATAGTGAGAGGGGATCAAGCAAGGATGATGCCTCTTAATCTAAAAATTCACAAAGTGTTGAGAGAAATGCAATGTCTGATTTTGGATAAAGCACGTAGCATGGACAACAAGCTGATAATGTTGGTTTAGACCAAAATGTGGATCCTTCTAGGTCTCTTGAAGCTGATGATCCTAGCAAGAGGAAAAGAAATTTGATGACTAGTTTAAATATCAATTGAGAACAATGGCTAAAATGTTTGTGCAATTGGCAAATGATCCTCAATTTATGCGTATTTTAAACCCCTTAAGGAAGTGCAATAAAGGCAAGAAGAGAATTGTCTTCAAGAGCTTCACAAACAACAAGGTTAACCAAAGGAAGAGCAAATGCAGTAACATGATATTCAAAATGTGGGTAGTGAGCATAAGCAAATGATGCCAATGGGGAATTGATGCATATGCAAGGCCATCCTAGTAGCACCAATCCAATGGGTTTTGAATAGCAGGGCATGCATGCAATGATGGGGCAACCAAGGTACTTTGTGGTGCCACTAGTTTCCCTGCTATGGTGGGTCAAGGATCACGTATAGAGATGTGTGGCACAGCTCCTTATGTTATGCAACAACCAATGCATGGTGTGCAAGATCCAATGTATCCAAGTATGGGTAGTAGAAGGAATCTGCTTCTTCAAATCGAGGGAAGGGCTTGGCTGCCCCTTCCTCTGCTACTTTCTAGTCCAGGTGATGCAATCATCCATTTCAACTCTTCGGTACCAAAGCGGGAGTGTGAGAGGGTGGTGAGATGGGGTCAATGAACCTCATCTATAGTATACATGTGCACATATTCCAAAGAGGAACGTCCCTGACACATCGACTAAAGTCTGTCAGGTCAAATCCCTAGAGCTGGGATTTACATCTAGGTTCATGATGAGCTGGTTACTTGATAGAAAGCGGACTTGGCTCCTAGTCTTGTGCTCACATGAGGTAACACTTTGGCAGTCTAGCCAAAGACAGAGAATCCATGGTCACATATGTTCAGAGGCACTTTTAACAAGTTGGTCTTGTATGCTATTATGAGACATTGATGACGAACACAGAGCCATGATATAGTTCTCTATTTTCAAAAGTTGGTACGATCAGCATTGACATCACGTTCTCTCCAAGGCACCTTGGTGATGGCTTAATCGCCCACTACTTGAGTATCCATGGTTCTACTCTAGTGGTTTCAAGTTATATGGATTATGATCAGTTATTCTCCTTATATCATTATATTAGATCACCCATGATCTGAGAGAGGGTGTTAGCAAGATTGTTAGCTCATGTGTGAGTCAATGCATGTCATTTAGGACTGGGCACATTGTAGTTATTTTAGGCATTTTTTTAGTGTGGTCATTGCATGTCAATTTGGCATTTATGATGCCAATCACCCAGCCAGCATTTATTTGAAACCTATTTTATGCCTATATGTGGGGCTCCTCCTACTCCTCGGTTATCAACATCCATCAGGTGGACTTCCTGTTGGAGAGAGGAGCAAGTGCCAATGTCCACGGAGCATGTGACTCACAATTGTACGCAACTGTCTCGTGTTTGGTATATGGATTCCATTTTCCGAGTATCCTTCTGAGTTCTCTTCTTGCAATGTTCTCTCTTTCTTTTCTTATGCCTTGTATTCAATAGTTTATTTCAACACTTGTTTATGCTTCCATTGCTATATCCACTTTTGACTTGGGGAGGGGTGGTGACAGAATCACACAAAATTAAGAACACTAAATAAAGAAAACCTTGTTTCATATATTTTTCACAAGATTGTCCTTGCAATCATCAAAATCAAACTAATTAATCGTATTGTGTGATAACAATACCTGATTGCAACATGATTGTTTTGCTACACCACCCTGTCTTCAAGAGATTGTAGTAGAGAGAGGAATTGAGTGTTGCAAGATGGTTGAGAATATCAAACACTACAAGCTCTTGCCTGAGTACCCTAGAATAATTCCAAATAGCACAAGGCCAGATATGCAGTATTTTGCTGCCATTTATGCAGTATAAGTGTCGGTGGGACATCACACTCTTTCTTTGAACAATTAGAGTGTATCATGCTTCATACTATGCTGTTATACAGAACTTGATTCCTGTTTTCAGTACAGTTAGTATTTCAATAGACTGTTTCCTCTCCTATAAGGTCACATGAAGAAGATACTGAAGAACGTGCTTATAGTTCCTGCAGCTAAAAGGCCCTTCATATGGCAAAAAGCATCTCAGATAAAACCAAGATGAATCAAGGTTGATTCACATTCATAATCATGAGATCATTAACATCTAGATGCAACTGTTTCATGTATTAAAATGTATTCGACCAGTTCTTATAAGCATGTGCTTGCAGCCATGTTAATCCTAGCTAGTCATTGTTTGGAATGACTGCAGCCTGCAGCTAAAAGGCCCCTCATATGGGCAAAAGCATCACAGATAAAGCCAAGATAAATCGAGGCTGGCTCACTTTCACAATCATAAGATCCTAAGCATCTAGATGCAACAGTTTCATGTATTAAAATGTGTTCGACAGGTTCTTATAAGCATGCTTCAGCATCTAAAAGGTCCCTCGTATGGCAAAATGCGTCTCAGATGAAGCCAATATCAATAAAGGTTGGTTCCCATTCGTGCAGTTTAATGTATTAAAATGTATTCGATGGGCTCTTAGACCAATTTCCTCCATTGAAGGGCTGACAAGCTAATCCAATATGAAGATCAAATGTATTAAAACGCAAAGAGAAAACGATAAAACCAGTGTCTCATACCTAGTTCTTTGAGTTGATCGATTCTTTTGACTGATTTGAGAGAGGCGGCGTCTCTGCAGCAGGGAAACGAGGACTTAGTTTGTTTGAATCAATCAGCAATTCATCCTCCGTGAATCTTTTTGTTTCCTTCTGTTTGTTCTCAAGCAGGGACGCATACCTTCCGCTGCTTCGGCTTAAGCAGTAGAGAGCAGCTCCGCTCAGGCAGAAGGTGAAGCCCTCCCATGAGAACATGGTCCTCCTTGTCGATCAAAGGCAATTTCCGTATCGTAAATGTTGGTGCCTCTATGAACTCTCTCTCTCTCTCTAGCGCGCGCGCCGCGTCCAATTGACATGCATTATTACAAGTGCAGATATGTTGAAAATGATATTTTGGACGAATGACGAAAATAAAAGCTCAATGATTCATGAATTTTCCAACTTACTAAAAAACCGAAAGCATAAAATTTCAACAAATCAGATATTTTAAATAGACGAAGGAATGGTATATTCTCTCATAATTATTTAATTACGAAGATATTTGTGCCAATTCTTCAGCATACTCTATAATATATTTTTTATTTTATTTAATTTTTTGTATTTTTGAATTATTATTAATTAATTTTATTTATTTATTTTATTATAATTATTGTTAAAAATTATCATCTTTGCACTTCGAAAAAATTAATTCTCTTTTTTTAAATGAATTTACGAAATATAGCATGTTTTTCTGTTAACAAATGTATTATAATTTTATGATAAAAACATATTATTCTCAGCAGCATCAATGGACTCTAGGAAAAAACAAGTTCACAAGGCATCCTTCATGACTTCTAAAAAAACATCACTAAAACCCCTTGCTACAACTTGGTATGACATAGAAAAGTTCGAAACACCTTTGGCGACAGAATGTGAAAGCATCACTGGAAGACTAACAATGTGCACATCTTGTGGTATAGTCACAATGCAACATCATGCTATCAACTCACAAAAGAATGATCCATCTACAGAAGAAATACAAGTTACAACAACTTGGTCAAGCATTATTCTCATCCTTGCATGCCAACAACACGAAGTCAACATGGTGATAGCTAAATGTCAACCATGTCTTACGAAGAAAGAAAAAAACAAATACGTGGTGTCATTCTTACCAGACTACACAAAATGAATTCTCAATACAAAGCCGTTATAGCTTCAACTATTGAGCATCATTGATACATCCATCTCAATCTGCAAAATGACAAGAGCGATTGCGAACGAAACCTTGGACCATTGATCTATTCTCGATAACCCTCTAGTCTCTTGGAATGATGGATCACTTTCGCAGCCATCTACTAGAATTGACTTGACTACATCCGATATTGTGGATGTGTTTGCTTTCAACATGCTACATAATCCATTGACCTAGAAGTATATAGCTATAGCAGAACATCCACATCCAAGGATAGGGCTTTGCATCCACAACATGTAATCTATCAAAAGGATTATAGAGCTTCATCATGAAAGCTCTCCATTCGACCCAATGCTCCAAGCATATCACAAGAATGAAAGATGTTACAATTTGCTTGAAAATGTAGTCAAGCATGCCAGGCATTCCAAAGAGTCGATCAACACGAGTTCGCATGCATCATATTACGGAATGATAAGTGTCTCGTTTTGAAAGAACAATGACGTTCAGGACGAATGCCTACCTAGATATCACCTTGGAATATGCAGTGTTTCTGTTCTTATTCCCACTTGGCCATGGCACCTATGACCAAAAGAAATGTGAAAGTTCAAAATCATGGTTAGTGACTCGAACTACATATGCTTGCATATTCTCCTTTCAGCATCCTCCATGTATTTAAACAATGCAAAAACTTATCTACAAACGTACTTCGCTTCGAAACACGATGTATGTCTAAACACCATCAGTAAAGCTACTACATAACAAACATGCAAGAATTGCATATAGAACCTCAAACTCCTTTATTGAGCTACACATGTCAACCTAGTTTTCATCTTTTCACTCAAAAGTGGATGCGTCTTTAAATTAATGATGATGCGATTCTACTATTCAAATATACTGATCAAAATTATACAAAGTGTCCCTACGGTGAGACTATTGTTAGTCAATTTGCAACTGAGAACTAAGTGAGTTCCTAACATATCACCCTAATCATACAAAAGATCAGTCAGAGGATTTTCCATCTAAGGTGAAGTTTGAACCAATTTGAGTTTCCAATGTCGTAGAGCTATCGAAAACTTTGTATAGGTGCACGGGTTTTCATGATTCTGTTTTTGCTTGTGTATATTTTTTGTGTTCGGTTCACAAGTGCGTGTATTTGTGGTAATATATGTGTGCATGTGTGGATATACATATTTTTGAGTGATAATATTTAATTGTCTCATTAATAAAGTGCTTTCCATAATCACTGACCAATTGCACATGGCAACAAAATCGTGTGATCACCTACTATTGTATGAACTTCATTGTGGTATGGGCATCATTCTTTTTGGTGGTTCTTGCCTTAACCCATTAACTAAGTAATAAATGTGTGAATGAATTGTGTGTGTGCATGTGCATGTATATGTGTGTGTGTGTGTGTGTGTTTTGCAAATTAGCTAAGGGGAAATAACACAATGCAAAAAATGCAAGAAACTCTAATGGCTTATACTCTCCTTATATTACATCGATATATAAGCACCTTAAGACTTGAATAAGCATACCCTCTACCTATGAACCCAATGTCTCATACTTGATTTTCAAAAGCCATCTTTGGCACACGAATTTATTATGTTATCTCTCAATGGTTAAGGAGGGCAAAGGGAGCGGGGGTGAAAGAGATAGACACAAAGATAATGTATTGTGCCTATGTAAATTGAGCGACTAGGCCAATAGTGCCGATGAAGTCAATATCCCACTTCTCAAACAATTGTCAAGTTATGACTGGAGTTAACTCCATTTAATTGTTCTTGATTGGGACTTTTTTGTTTGTTGACATTCATCAAGGTGCTTGACAAAGTAAGTTGTGTCTTTGTAGAGTTGGCTATCACAATTCAGGTTGAAGCACCTTTCATGTCATTGTTTCCACATTGAAATGGCCATGTACTACTCCATGACATACTTACAAAACTTCAAGTCTCGTGCTCCCACTTCTATCCTCTCAAATGCCCATCCTTTGATCACTTTGTAGGGTCTTGTCTTGAGTAGTAATCTCCATAATCATGCCTTTTCTATTGGTCTTTCCAACATACATTTTTACTATATATCATTTGTTCAACAAGGGGTAACTTAAAATAGGAACATCTTAGCTTCTTCCTTCTTCATTGAACATAATTGGATGCCAAGGAGATTATCATTGATTCCAATCATAAGTTCTCCATTAGTCACTCGTGGGATGTGGTGGTGCGCAGATCGGTCGCAGTATGCTCACGTAGTGAATCCCAGAAGGTCCCCAAGAACAATGAACTCTACCTTTTTGCGCAAAAAACAATGTAAAAGCATGAACGACAAGAGGCAAGAGACCAATTGGGTTCAATCTCCCCCCATGCCTTGTGTGAGCGCTTCACAAAGCATGTATTTTATGTATATTTCCATCTTCATGCTCAATAATAGCCCAATTTACAAAAATATGACAAGCTTTTAGCTTTTGAGTTTGCTTTCTACAAAAATAGGAAAATAAAGCTAATGGACGGTGCCCATAGAGTCTGGCATGCCCAATCTCAATGTCCAAAATAGAAATAACATATCCGTGCACAAAGGCGCATACAAAATAATAATCAATAATCGATGTCTCAATAGACATAACAAAATATAGGCGTGGCACCTATCAAAATATAATCCAAAGGTCGAATACTCGCTAGACTCCAATGCTTTCCTCCGCCACTGCTGCTATCTCTACACATCAACTGAAGCATTCACAATCGTTAGTAAAATAATACAATTAAACCGACAAAAGTGAATACCTAGCAGTCTTCAGCTACATAAATAAATCAACTGGTTAGAAATAAATCATAACCTTAATTTATTACGAGTGCGCACTCTAAACTCATAAACGTTTATTAATTTAATATGCATTTTGCGGAATCACCCGCTATGGAATCACCCACGTACACACTAAATTAATGAAACGCCCGAAAAGGACAGGCGTCCCCATCAACTTCTCGCACAAAGAATCCTCTTTGTGTATGAGCCCCGGTCATCTAAGTTTACGGAATCCACCGTAAAACCTCACGGAATCCAATGTGGAATATGCCTCCTGGCGTCATACCTTCGGGGTGGGTTAGCAATTGACCTCAATTGCTATTAGCTCAATGTGAAGCTAACAGAGTGGGGAAAGCATTTAAGTCTCTAGCGTGCATCCATTGTGCTTCCTCTACAGGATGGTTCTTAAATTTTACTAGATATCTAGAATACTTTCGGCCAGTTCTAGTGGTCATGTAGTCAGTGTCTATGATGGCTTCTGGTTCAAGTATTTCAGTCTCTTCCTCTAATAAAGGTGGGTTTTCATAAACAGGGTGGATAGGTAATTGGCCTCTAAATGGTCTCAATAAACTAATGTGAAATGTATTATGAATTTTCCAATGAGATGGTAATTCTAATTTGAATGCATTATCATTAATCTTATGAATGATTCTAAATGGTCCATAGAATCTAGGAGCTAATTTAACAACTGGATGTCTATCTACACTTTGCAGTCTACGCTTTTCTATTCTAAGCCAAACATAATCATCAACTTTGAAATTCATGGCTTGTCTTTTCTTGTTGGCTTGTTTGGTATATGATTGTTGGGCTTTAGCAATCATATCCTTAACCTCATCAAAAATACTATTATGCATAGTAGCAATATCATCAGCACTCTGAATTTTATTAGACAAAGATGCAACAGGTGTAGATAATCTATATCCATAAATGACTTCAAAAGGTGCTTTCTTTGTAGATGTGTATGGTGTATTGTTATATGCAAACTGTAACAAATGCAAATGAGTGTCCCATGTCTGAGGTTTAGAGATAGTATATGCACGTAAAAGATCTAGAATGGTGCTATTTGTGGCTTTTGTTTGTCCATTTGTTTCTGGATGAAATGTAGATGAGAAATCAATCTTTGTGCCTAGATTAGCAAACAGTGTAATCCAAAAATTATTACAAAATCTAGAATCACGATCTGAAATAATCACTTTTGGCAATCCATGGTTAGTAAAAACAGTTTTCAAAAATAACTGTGCTGCTTGTGATGCTGTTAAAGTTTTCTTACATGGAATAAAATATGCTTGCTTACTAAATCTATCTACAATTGTCCAAATCATGTCATGGTTAGATTTAGTATTTGGTAAACTAGTAATGAAATCCATAGAAATATGTTCCCAAGGTTTAGATGGAATAGACAAAGGCATTAGTAATCCATACTGTTTACCATGATGTCTCTTTATTCTTTGACAAATCAAACATTCAGAAACGAAATTAGATACATCTACATCCATATGCGGCCAATAAAAATCTTCAGTTAACATGCGTAATGTAGATATGATACCTCTATGACCTTGATATGGGGGACAATGAATTTCATTCAAAACAAAAGATCAGAATGGAATAGTAACACACAGTCTCTTTTCAAAAAACATAAATCCATCATTATATGACAATGAATCAACAAGAATGAAATTATTTTGAACTAATTTTTGCCAATCAGAATGAAAAGTAATATCCTGGTGATATGTATCTTTCATAGCAATCAAAGAATCAAAATATATGACAGAAATATTATGAATTGCAGGTCTTCTACTCAATGCATCAGCAACTACATTTTCTTTTCCAGGTTGGTATTGAATGATAGGATGAAAACTTTGAATGAAGGAAGCCCATTTGATATGACGGTCAGAGATTTGGGGTTGGCTAAGTAGATGTCTAATGCTTTGCTGGTCGGTCTTTATCATGAATTCTGAACCCATTAAGTAGTGTTTCCACTGTTTTAATGCTTGTACAACTGCTAATAGTTCTTTGTCATAAGTGGAATATTTCAGCTCAGAGGGTTTCAGCTTAGAACTAGAATATGCTATTGGATGATTGTCTTGCATTAGTACGGCTCCTATTCCTGATCCGCTAGCATTGGTCACAACTAGAAAGAATTGTCTATTAAAGTCAGACAATTGTAGAATAGGGGCATTAGTTAATGCACGTTTCAGTAAATCAAAAGATTTTTGCTGAGTTTCAGTCCATTGATAAACAATTCCTTTCTTAAGAAGTTTGGTTAATGGTAAAGCAAGTAATGAAAAATTACGTACAAACTTCCTATAGAAACTAGCAAGACCAAGGAATGAGCGTAATTCATGTACATTTTTAGGAACAGGCCAATGCAATATTGCATCAATTTTCTTAGGATCAACTTTAATTCCTTCTTTTGATACAATATGACCTAAATACTCAATTTTTGTCTTAAAGAATTCACTCTTTTTAGGATTTGCAAACAATTGATTTTCTTTCAGTAATTGAAAAACTAATGATAAATGCTCATAATGCTCTTTTTCACTTTGACTAAACACCAAAATATCATCAAAGAAAACAATCACACAATACTGATATTTCAAAAAGATACGGTTCATCATTCTACTGAAAGTGGCAGGTGCATTAGTCAATCCGAATGGCATGACTAAGAATTCGTAATGGCCAAACTGTGTCCTAAATGCAGTCTTAAATATGTCAGATTTATCTAGCCTCACCTGATGATATCCAGACTTAAGGTCAATTTTACTAAATATAGAAGATCCTTGCAGTTTGTCCATAAGGTCATCAACTCTAGGTATAGGATACCTATTCTTTATAGTGATCTTATTTAATGCTCGGTAGTCAATACACATACGATAGGTATTATTCTTTTTCTTGACTAAGAGTACAGGTGCACCAAATGGAGAACTGCTAGGTCGAATTAAGCCTCTATTTAGTAATTCTTCAACTTGGTTCTGGATTTCTTTTTGCTCTATTTGATTGTGCCTATATGGTGCTTTGCAAGGTGGTTGTGTGCCAGGGATTAAATCAATCTTATGGTCTTCTGGACGTGAAGGTGGTAAACCTGGTGGTAGGTCTTCTGCAAAATAGTCTTTAAAATATGCAAGAAATTCCTTATGCCTAGGGTGCATATGATTTTCCTTTGCTTGCAATTCATTCACCCAAATAAGATATGATTTAGTACTCTTGCGTAATGCATGTTTTGCTTGAGTATGCGAAAGCAGTGGAAAAATATTAGATGCATGCATACCATATAATGTAATGGATTTTCCTTGAAAATTAATATTCATTATGTGTGTGGAATAATCTATATTTGGATTATGCTGGTGTCTCCAAGTCATTCCTAAAATAATGTCGCTTGACTGTAATGGAACAACTAAGAAATTTCTTCTTTCAATATATGAACCAATTTGAATCTCTAAATCTTATACTTCTTGTGTGCCATTGTACCTAGTGCCTAAAAATGCAGCTTTTATGCGATAATGCGTAGGTACAGTCTGTAATTTCAATTCCTTTACCAATTTTGCGGAAATAAAGTCATGAGTACTACCGTCATCATGCAAGATAGTTCTTTCCTTTCCATGCACCAAACATTTCATAGTCAATAATGAATGTGGAGTAGGCATACCTGGTAAAGTGTCGGAAGTAGTAGTAGTATCGTCCTCATCTTCAGTGAAATCAGGCATATCCTCATGCTCGTCTTCGTCCATGACTCCAAGATAGTTGATATGTGCTGGTGGCTTCTTTGAATGACAATTTGCTGCGAGATGCCCAGGTTGGTGACACTTATAGCATACTATTGGCTTGGCTTTGGTTACATTATTTGAAATGGTTGGAAGTCTGGGTACATTTGGATTGGCTTGTGGAATAGGCTTAGGATTTGGATTGACATTGGATGGTAATGCAGGTGGTTTAGCCCAATTCTTGCAGAAAGATGGTGAAGAGAAACGACCTGGATTAAACCTTCTAAAATTGGAATTGAATTGTTTAGATCCATAATTACCATTGCCTTGGAATTGCTATGGTCGTCTGTCTCTACCGCGTAACTTATCTTCAGTGTCGTGAGCTAGTGAGATGGCGTCTTCAAGGGTAGCAGGCTTGAACGTGTTCACTTCAGCGTAGTAATGTCCAAGAAGTCCAGACATATACTTCCGCTTATGTGTCGTCTCTGGTACGTCTTCAAGCATGCGTAGCTGTAGGAGTGCATTCCAAAAACGCTCTGTATACTGTGGAATAGGCTCATGATCCCGTTGTTGAAGTAAATCCCATTGCTTGATAGCCTTCTCATGAAATTGCGGTGGAAGGAAATTCTACATGAACTTCTTATTGAAATCTTCCCAAGTAGCAGGACATTCTATGCTCTTGCGTACTACAGTCCACCAAAGTGATGCTCTGTCTATCAGATGATTAGTAACACACTTGATTTTATCTTTTTCTGGATAAGTTTCCTCATGGAAATAGTCATCAAACTGGCTAATGAATGATAAAACAGTCTTTCCTTCTCGTATGCCATTGAAAGTGCGAAATTTGAAACTTCGTTTACTTATCTTTGATTCCTTGCGAATGGTTTGTGCTTCAAGAGTGGCGTCGATGGTACGTCGAATCAAATCTTCAGCTTGAGCTTCTTCTTTGTCGGTGGACGCTCTTTGTAGTTTTGTCAATTGCACTTGCAATGCTTGCCTAGCCCTTCGTTCTTCTTCCAATTGTAGCATGATTAGATCCAGCTTTTGTTCCATGGTAGGCTCAGGTAGGTCGTCTTCAGCCATAGGATCATCCATATGTGGGGTCGTCATCCTGTAAAACTCAATAAACCTTTCTCACTCAAAATCAGGTTAGCGGGATGAGCGTAGCTCAAATTCGGGGTTACAAGGCTATGTATTTTTGGGTATTTCTTTCTCAATTTTCAGAAAATCTGCAATATTTCCATCTTCGTTTGCTGAAAACACTTCAGCGAACCTGTAGATGGGTAGAACACCTTGCCACGAACAACTTTCCAGTTCAGAGTTTTTGCGTAGGAACAAGCCTTCTAGGAGTTTTGAGCACTAGTCAGTTCTGACTCCAGTTGACTAGTCTGACTTGCAGAGTTGCAGACTTAGTCGACTTACAGATTTGCAGACTTGCAGAACTTAGGCCGACTTGATGAACTTGCAGGACTTGATTCCAATCGACTTGCAGAACTTGACTTCTGGTGCGCAGGACCCGGAGTTTGGTGACTTTCTTGCCCTGTGTGACTGGAGTGACTTAGCTTAGACTTAGGTGATTAAGCTTAAAAAGCTTAATGATCATACGTCGCCTGATTTCGTGGAGGGGGGGGGGGCGTTTTTGTGACGGCGCGAAATTTTCGGGCCTCCTCCTGGATCAATCGATTGATTTCCTAGCTTTTCACCAAGCTTCTAAGCTTTCTCTTAAGCTTTTTGAAAGAAATAATTAGAAGAATAATGAAGCTTATCTCTGGTTTTTCCACAACTTGATGAAGGAGATGGATGCGTGGTCCTCCGCCTGCACAGCCTGGTCCTTCGCGATCTGACAGTAGAAACATGGGTTCTTGATCGCCAGAAGTCTGCCTGTATCGACGGTTCGCGACGAGATTGACTATAGAGCCCGATCGTTCCTGGAGCTCCGCCTTCGCCCGAGATTGGTAGCGATTGGAAGCTCTTGATCTCAGCTCCGCTCTGATACCACTGATGCGCAGATCGGTCGCAGTATGCTCACGTAGTGAATCCCGGAAGGTTCCCAAGAACAATGAACTCTACCTTTTTGCACAAAAAACAATGTAAAAGCATGAACGACAAGAGGCAAGAGACCAATTGGGTTCGATCTCCCCCCATGCCTTGTGTGAGCGCTTCACAAAGCATGTATTTTATGTATATTTCCATCTTCATGCTCAATAATAGCCCAATTTACAAAAATATGACAAGCTTTTAGCTTTTGAGTTTGCTTTCTACAAAAATAGGAAAATAAAGCTAATGGACGGTGCCCATAGAGTCTGGCACGCCCAATCTCAATGTCCAAAATAGAAATAACATATCCGTGCACAAAGGCGCATACAAAATAATAATCAATAATCGATGTCTCAATAGACATAACAAAATATAGGCGTGGCACCTATCAAAATATAATCCAAAGGTCGAATACTCGCTAGACTCCAATGCTTTCCTCCGCCACTGCTGCTATCTCTACACATCAACTGAAGCATTCACAATCGTTAGTAAAATAATACAATTAAATCGACAAAAGTGAATACCTAGCAGTCTTCAGCTACATAAATAAATCAACTGGTTAGAAATAAATCCTAACCTTAATTTATTACGAGTGCGCACTCTAAACTCATAAACGTTTATTAATTTAATATGCATTTTGCGGAATCACCCGCTATGGAATCACCCACGTACACACTAAATTAATGAAACGCCCGAAAAGGACAGGCGTCCCCATCAACTTCTCGCACAAAGAATCCTCTTTGTGTATGAGCCCCGGTCATCTAAGTTTACGGAATCCACCGTAAAACCTCACGGAATCCACCGTGGAATATGCCTCCTGGCGTCATGTGGTCTACCATATAATATTGCTTCCCTTCCATCACAACTAAGAAATTAAACTCCAATAAAGGATAAGCCATTGAGCAACTTTTGTTGTGGCAACACATGGCCTATTTACTAAATACAAAAGAGCTTGATGATCAACAAAGCATGTAAATGGGGAGGCTAAAGGATAATATATAAACTTCTTAATGGTACAAACCATCCCTAATCCTTCTCTTTTCATTATTGAATAATTTATATTTGCATCATTGAGTTGTTGGCTAAAAAGCTCACTCGATATTAACATTATGCTTGCGAAGCTAACACAATGCTACCCTAATAGCCACATTGTGGATGCATTAATATGTACATGGATAGTGATAGTAGTACCTCGGCCTCATAAAATTGGTGCAAAGATAAGAGGCTTCTTAAGCTTTTCACAAGCCAATGCAATGATCTAGCAATAACAACATAGTTCAAAACAAAGCATTTGTGCTATCCTAGATATTTAAGAAAGAATTAGAACTCATATGGATTAGCTAGTGGAAACACATAAACAATCACTTTATCTTTGTAATATCACTTCCTAGACATATCATGCCCAAAAATGCATATGTGTTTTACCTAGAAATGGCGGTTCAATAGGTTCAATCAGAGGCCATATTTCCTATATCTCTCAAATACTTATCGTAGCTTGTCAATATGCTTTTCCCAACTCACGTGGATCGCCTAACCTTTAGAAACTCCCTTTGCATATTTCTAAATTTCATGGACATTAGTCCTTGGAAAGTTGTCAATGCACTTATTAAGCCAAAAGCCATGACTATGCAAGAAGCAATCGCTCCCCATTTCACAAAGAAGGCCATATTGTGCCTTTGAGTGGACTTGCACTTGATCATGCCTAAAAAATCTATCTAAAAAGTTTTACACTTCTTTGCTTGCTCTACATTCAAACATATGTGTGGGAGCTTTAGCTTGACTGCCAAGACCCACAAACCACTTGTTGCTTAAGGGTTTCAAGTTGAATGCTAACGGCTACCTCTCACATAGCCGTATGCACTCTCCCACGTACGAGTGTAGTGAGCTTACCTAAATGCCCGATCGAGTACCCTCCTCTCTCAAGCACACCGGTAGCTCCACGATCCGAGATGCAAGCTCCATCCTTCATCTCCAAGCTTCATAATCCATAGCTGCATGTGAGAGACAAGAGAAGAGAAGAAGAGAGGAGAAGATGGAGAGCTTATCCATCACGGTTCCTCACCCTTACACACTCTCTCTTAAGCACAAGCACAAGCAAGCAAGGAGGAGAAGAAGAAGAAGAAGAAGAAGAAGAAGAAGAGCTCTTTTTCCACACACCATGAATGAGCTTCTCTATTTGCTTTTTGGCTTTTATACATGCCCTCATCCCCTTGGGCACCCATCCCCTTTTTTACATGATCGGTCATCTTGCGAACATCCTCTTTTTCTATTCCCCTCTACTTACATTATGCATTCACCTATGCCCATCTACTCTTTACAACTTGCACAGGAGGGAACCTGGCACTCTTTTACAAAAATTTGGGGGCACTTTTACATTTTAAAATGCGACTTTGCCTTTATCTTGACTTTCAAGGTTGCCCTTGCACTTTTGGCCTCTGTTACTCTTATTCTTTAGTTGGCGGGCCACCTTGCTCCACATTTTTAAGTTCTCTTGAATTTTTTTTTGCTTCCTTTTTCTCTGTCTTGCACTGGGGTTAACATTACCCTCCTCCTAGTCGAGTGCCAGTCCCATGGCACTTATGAGACTTTGTTGATGAGGGATCGAGTGATTGAAGGGTGGTTGCATGAGTCGATGATGGGGCTTTTGTGGGGATTGGACATGGGAGAGAAGCATGTCAAAAAGGTTGAGGTTGTGGAGGTCAAGGGTATATTGAGTGGGTGACGGGGGACCTCCGAAGTCGGTGGTTAGGTGCACGTTGTCGAATTCTCCTAAAAAAGAAAAGAAAGTGCGCTAACTGGGGTATGACTACCTCACCGTGCTGTGCATTGTGTCCATACTAGTGGAATTGGGAGCCGGGTCAAACCACAAGCCCAGTTTGTTGTCCCACACTTGAGAACCTAGTTCGTGTAGTATGGGGAAAGTGCGGTGAGTGTAGCTTGGGGAGATAGATCTAACCATAGGCGAGTGTGACCTCCCTAGGTGTGTCATGCCCTTGATGTGTGTAATGTGTCCCCCTGTCCACTTACAGGACATGTCTTAGCAGCCCATCGGGAAGAGAGTCCAGAAGGCGCCGCCCGGCACTCCCATGGAATGTCACGGGGTTTGTGATCTAGGTCTTCCCGAGTCTGCAGCGAAGCAGAAGCATTCCGACCGTCCCCACTTAGGACTGACCTGAATCAGGGTTTTGCTAATGGTCAAGTTCCTAGAAGGTAACTAGTGTCAAACTACTTTATGCAAAAACATCAAGGTCGAAGTGGATTTATACTACACTTGGTTCAAGGAGAATGGGAAACGAGAGGGATGTGAAGCTCGACCTCTTTGCCCGTAAGGCATAGTCCCATTCCGTTCCCCTAAAACAGTATAAATCGGAACTCTAGCTTTCTAAATTCTAGGTCATCATTACCTTGTTGTCAATTCCTTTGAGAAAAATTCGTGGCTAACCGGGACTACCCTGCCGTAGGACGGACCCATGGTCACATCCACCGCACTTTCCTCGAGTTGCTTTAGGTAGCTAATTACCTACCACATTTAGTTTGACAAGTAAAAACAACTTCCTTAATTAGCCAATTAATCACCGATTCCTTCACGTAACTTAGGCACTAACATAGAAAACAATGTCAAACAAGTTCCTTTTCAACATTTGATCTTTATTTATCAGTCTTTGGAATACATCATATAATCCTCCCGAAGGCTATTCCATAATCCGCTCGAAGGTAATTCCAGCAATCCTCATGGATCGCTATTCCAAGTTTCCGCCCGTTGACTAGTATGCAGGCCTCGAGATCCCATCTCGAGTCACGTCGGCCTCTTGTGCAGGACCCAGAGGCAAGGGATTTACGGCCAGAGCCCCCCCTGGCACCCAAGCGTCCTCTACTCCAAGTAGCACCCACGGAGAGATCTCTCGCGACGGGTTCAGTCCACGTACTCGGTGCGGCTAACAACCCCCTTGGATAGGGTCAGGCAGACAGTCGGGGGTAACTGATGCTGGCTCTCCCTCCAGGCTTTCAACCTGAAGCATTAGTTAATTTCCAGCATTAGTTCCTTGAGCAAAGAAGAACAAACAGTGCTCTTAAGTGTACAAACACAAACACTCCAGTGGTCATTTATACGGCCAGCTATACTAAGGTGTGAATCCTTTTCTCCGAATACATCCATCATTCGATCTGGGATCAATTGCGACTTGGCAAGATCCCAAGGGTCTCATAGCTAAGTTGCTTGTTTACCATTTATCCTTAGGTTAGGGTTTATACCTTGTTAACCCAAATTGTTAATACCTTAGGTTTCCTTATATTAAGGTTAATACATCATGGACAACCCTGTTGTCCCCATGATTGGTCAATTGCTTTCTTGGCAAATTCGTAACTCCCTTAATCTTGGCAAATCAGCCTCAAGGAAGGATTATGTAGCAGGATGACTACTCATCCTCTAGAAAATTAGACTTGCACTTAGAACTCGCCAACCTTGTTCTAAGGAGTGGCAATATTATTTTGATTTAGGCACAAAACCATGCGACGTTGCAACTTGTTGCACGAGATAAGTGTCACGCCTAACTTGTGGGATTATTTCTCCCATCACATGGTATCCCTTGGTCAAGAATACATTTGACTAAGATATAGGGTTTTGGAGTCCTATTGACCCAAACCAACCCTAACTCTACTAGGCCGATAACGCTTTGGCCCTAGGGTTCCTAGTTCCCTTGCGGAAATATAGCATTTGGTCAATTTATCCCTAGGGTGTGAACCCTAGATCATTCTTGCACAGCGATTAGCTAACCCTAACATTCCGTGAATGTGGGTAGGATCTTTGGGATCTAAAGTCTTAAATCAGCATCCCAAGTGTGATATTAGGCAAAATTTTAACGTCACTTAACCCTACCTAGCACCTTGAGGTGATCATTATTCACAATCTAATCGTACCTTTATGATTTTCATGTGGATTACTTAGTTGATTTAATTAACCCACGATTAGAGACGATCATCCTTTTTAAAGATGCAATTGCTTCCTTCTAAATTAGTGAGTACCTTTCCCTAGAAGATGCAAATAACTGCAAGATATAACATTCCAAGCAAATATGCGATTTCAAGACCATAGACTTTTTCCTTTTATGCAGCTATAAGATCTACAATGATCATTACTTTTCCTAGCCCTATGCTACATTGATGCAACGAAATCAAAGCTTTAATATTTTTATTGAAGATGCATTCAAACTTTGATAAAAACTCCATGCATGAGCGAATACCATGAGTCCACCATTAAATTCATCCTTCCTTTAGTACTTAACCCGACCCAAAAAGAACTATTATCGCATGCAATTCGCAAGATACATAAATCCTTTCCATGCGTTGCAATTATTCGGACATCATTTTATGTCCATCCATGATTTACCTTAATCTCAAGACACAACCAAGAATTAATTACATAAATGCGTTACGAATTATATGTCCTATCCTTTGTGAGGTGCAGCAAGATGCCTTTGCACAATTCCGTCTTTCAATTTATGCATCAAACGTTTTGAGTTTCATCTTGACCACGGAAGTGCAAGCAATTGCAAATGCATAACATGTAGCTAAATTTTATAAATCGGGCAAGCAAATAAATTTCCCAATGTATTTAAACTTGCCTACGAGATTTAACATGCTTAATGCATTCTTTTCATGCGGGACTTTTTAACAGAACCTGGGCATTAGGATTCGGGGTGTTGACCACATGCGTACTCTCGTTGGAAGCTACTGCATGTGCGCCTCACAACTTTTGCTTAGGAGCCATCGAGGACGTAGATCTTGACTCATCAAACTCCCCTTGCCCTTTATCCGATTATCCGAACTCGCTAATGTCCGCAACTTTACTCCTCTTCGTAGGAAACGAGCCTTATAAACTCGGTTTCAAAACCCGGGGAAAACATGGGTGAATAGGGCCTATGGAAGCCCTTAATGGAAACTTCCAAAAAGAAGCTTCTAAGCTTCTGAGACAGACATATGACGACGTGGAGATAGAAGATGATAAGGATGGGGGTGGAGATGTTGATGAGGATGACAATGAAGGAGAGGAAGAGGATGATGTTTATGATGATGATGGCGATGATGGTGCAGCCTAGCGGCAGCAACCCATGACGTGGCGACAACAGCGTGACTCCTCACGACAGAAAGCAGGGCAGCACACGATTCCCTCCTCTCCCTCTCAAGCTTGAGAGGGGGGGGTTCATATATAGGTAGAAGGGGGAGGGATAGCCACACATGTGGCTAGTTGCACGCCAACTCCTCCCCCCGTGCTCTTCTACTCCACACCCATTCCTCATACTCCCTCTCCCCACCATGCAACGGCTGAAGGGGAGAGGATTAATAGTAAAAAAATGTGCAAATTTTTTTCCATTATCCATTTGCATTTTCCCGTGAAGGGTGATCCCGCGTGGAACTACGGGTTTTTAGCCACGGTCTTCCATACACGACACGGAGTAGGAGTTTATTAATGCGCGCGGAGGGAGCACTTAGCCACCAACATTTATCATTGCGGGAGATTATTTTGAATCGCTTTTGTGCGAGATTTAGGATCTTGAATATTTCGTAGCGGAAATATTACAATGTGTCCTAAGCGTGGCATGCACACCCACGCACAGAGTGAGGGTTAGTTGAGGGTTGATTGTAAGCAACAAGGAACACACCTGGACCTGAGGACTTGAAGGAACCCACCAATAAGAGAAGACTCAAAGACATAGAAGGGATATCAAATCCCCAAAGGTAGGAACAAGTAGAGAGCACGGCCAAAAATCTGAACGCAACAAGGACAGACAATACCGCGGAAGTGGATCTACCCTGTCCTTATCAACTTGATCGACAACTTGGAAGAACAAGAAGTCCTAGACATTGATGGAGGCATCTCAGCCCATAGAGGCGACAAGGAGCTTAACCTAGGAGACTTTCCCGAGGTTGTCCAACATTTAGTGAACTAATACGATGCTCGAACCCGACTAGAATACCACGGTAGACTAGTAGAGGACATCATAGCAGACCTAGAGCAAGAGAGAAATTTGCCCTGCAGGGATCTACAAGGCTTGGCTACATATAACTAGGATCAGCAAACAAGGAACTTGTGCCAGAGCTTAGAAATGAGAGAGATCCAGAGAGTGCTAGCCTTAATGGATAGGAATTAGTCAGAGAGCGAGAGAACGATGGAAGGAGATCTCAAACTGAGCGAGCTCATGACAAAGCGGCTGCTAGATAACACAGCCGCAAAATGAATCACTGTAGCATTGGCAACATCGCTACTGATAGGGTTGGGAGTCAACCAAGGCTCTAAGAGTCAATCAAAAATCCCTATGTTAGTAAAGTAGCTGGGGATAAATACCAAGCTACTGACAACCCATACAGCTTCATGGAGTAGTTTGAGCAGGTCTTCGAGGCCAATGGCCTCACTAGTCCTACACAAGACTGGATGTTGAGGAGCATGCTGATTTCAATGGATTGAAAATCTCTTCATTAAGAGATTTTTTGAAGCTGGGTACTTCGACAACCTGCTAGTGCGACTCATGAACGTTGAGTAGAGAGAGAAAGAGGATATTCAAGATTGTGTGATCCATGTGAGGAGCCTCTTCAAGAGAATCCCAATGGGCAAGAGACCAATTGAAAAAGAGGTATCCACAGTATTCATCAACAAAATACAAAGTGATGAGCTTCACATAGCCTTGACCGGCAACTCGAGCTTGCAGCAAGATTCATTTCTTTGTCAACTTCCCTAGGCGGAGACGATCCTCTAGTTTGGCAAACAAGCCATTAGTTCCATTGGGGTTGTTCGATGTCAAGACACTCGACGGGGAGACCACACCTATCTTGTTGCATGTCATGACCTATGCATAAATGAAGTAGACTGGCATACCATTGTCAGGGCCTAGCAACCTTGACACAACCTTAGTGGAAAAGAGGAGTCAGAGACGAAGGAAGAGGAGACTAGACACTAAGGTCACTCTCAAAATTGGAAGTGCCATGGCTCTGCTAGTTGGAGGGAAAGTCATTGACGCAGAAGAAGAAACATCAGTGCCTCAGACTACTGAAAAGGAAAGTGCTAAGGTTGGGGAGTACCCCAACCCGAAGTGCCAACTTGAAGCCATCAAGAAGGTGAAAGAATGGGTAAGGGAGGCCCAAGAGCACCTAAAGGATGCTGAGCCCATCTTGGAGAATGAGATCGACTCTCTCTCAAGCATAGGCACCCCAATCTCTTTCCACAACCAAAACCAAGGGAGGAGATGGAACCATAAGCTAAACCACTTGGAAAAAGTGTAACTGCCACATACCTAGAAGAGAGGCGAGTGATTAGCAACCTCCTTAATACACTGGTAACAACTTCGGTAACTTTGAGCTTAGGCAATGTGCTTAGGCAGCACCCAACGCTATGGCGGGAGCTTAAGCTGTGGGTTGAAGAACCAAATGAGCCAGTTGCCATAAATTTACTTGAGCATGATTGTTAACCCCAAGTCGAGATGGTGGCAAAATGAAGGAAAAAGCAAAAGGAAGATGGAAAAAGAGCAAAGACACACAGGTAGCCTCAAAAGATGAACCGGGGCAAAAAGCGCAACTTTAAATGAAAAGGCGCCTCAAAAAACTCGAAAAACTCTTGTAAAAGAGTGCCAGGCTCCCTCCTGTGCCAATTGTAAAATATTAGATGGGTGTAGGCTAGAGGCACAAGGCTCGAAGAGGGAAATGGAAAAAGGACCTTGCCACAATGGCCAGTCATGTAACAAAGGGATGGGTGCCCATGGGATTTTAGGGCTTGTATATAAAGTTCAAAAAGTGAATGAAAGCTCATTCTTCTCTCCTTCTCATCTTCTTGCTTATGTGTGCTCTTGAGAGAGGGAGTGTGAGAGTGTGAGGGAGTGAGTGTGTGAGAGTGAGGGATCAAGAGGGTGAAGCTCTTCACCATCTCCTTTTCTCTTCTTCTCTTCTCTTCTCTCTTCTTGCGGGCGCGGCTATGGAGGATGGAGCTTGGAGGTGGAGGAGGCTTGAGGATGCTTGAGCTTGCATCTAGGATCGTGGAGCTACCGGTGTGTGTGAGAAAGGAGGCAACTCATATCAGCACCAAGGTAAGCTCACTACACTCATAGGATCGACGGTGTGTCGGCTAGGTGAGAGATAGCCATTAGAGCTTGCTTGGAACGCTTGAAACAATAAGTAGTCCGTGGGTCTTGGTGGTAGAGCAAAAGCTCCCACATTTTGGTTCCGTTGTCGGGACCAATGGATTCAAGCTTGAGCACTTGTGCGCCTCATATCGAGCATCGAAGTAAGGGATTCATCCCCGAAACAGAGCTTGAGATAGGTAGAAATTTGGGTGTTTTGATCTTCGAAACAAGTAAGTATTTTGAGGTATTTTGTTTGTATGAGGATTGGAAAACATGGAGGAATCATTTCAGTTTTATGCTTTTGATTCTTATTGCATTTAGCGTAGGTTAGGATTAGGAAATCGAACCGAAAAAGGGTAGGATTTACCGTTGCAAAATAGGGCAAAACATGGCAAAAATTATGCAAAAAATGGCAAAAAGCTCGCTTGTGATGCCTAGGATCAGCAAGTGAGTGATTGGGGGCATCAACACCATATCCGGGAAGGGGTATAAGAGCCAAGAGGCCAAGGGAGAGCTCATTTGTGACCATTTCACAGAGAGAGAGAGAGAGAGAGAGAGAGAGAGAGAGAGAGAGAGAGAGAGAGAGAGAGAGAGAGAGAGAGGAAAAAGACGCACCATTAAAATGCGGAAGCGCCCTCGAATCTGTGTAAAAGAGTGCCAGGCTCACTCCTGTGCAAAGTGTAGGCATTAGTTGGGAATAGGATAAATTAGAATGGTGGGAAATGGGAAAAAGGGCCTAGGCTACGACCGGCCATGTAAAAGAGGAATGACCGCCCACAGAAAGAGAGAGAGAGAGAGAGAGAGAGAGAGAGAGAGAGAGAGAGAGAGAGAGAGAGAGAGAGAGAGAGAGAGAGAGAGAGAGAGAGAGAGAGAGAGAGAGAGAGAGAGAGAGAGAGCCATCCCACAATTCGATTCGATCGCACCATTGATGAGCCTACCGCTCTATTTAGGTATATGAATCCCTTCCTCTATCCCCCTAGATAGGATCTGGAGGTTATTGCTTACTATGATTGCCTAAATTGCACGAATCGACCAAAATCGTCCCTTCGCTGTCATTGCACCGCCACACTCGGCCCGTCCGAGTAGCCTTTTCTGGGCCGAGTGCCAGAATCAGCCCTCGGCCCCTTACCATTCAACCCACTCGGCCCGAAACCCTAATCTCGGCCCTTGGCCCCGTCCGAGTCCATTATTTGGCCCAAACCATTCGGCATGTTCGAGTCAAACCATTCGAGCCTATTGATTCGGCCCGTCCGAGCCAATAATTCGGCCCTCGTCCCGTCCGAGTTCAACATCCGGCCCTTGGCCACGTGTCACATTCGGCCCTCAGCCCAAGTGCCTCGGCCCGTCCAAGTAACCGCGTCCGAGTCTGCTCTGTCCGAGTTAGGAATTCGGCCCTTGGCCCGTCCGAGTAACCCACTCGAACCCTGCAATTTGAACTAGTTGGGCCGAGTGTAGATTTTTATCAAATTTTCAGAAATTTGACCTGACCTGGCTAGAACTCAGTAGCGCAAACTGTCGAAAGCCCTTAGGACGCTCAGAACTTGATTCTGGCACACGGAATAGGCAAAATCGTAGGGTGCAGCCACTTAGCAGCTAGAAGTAGGCAGTTGCGAGACCGAGAGACTTAGACTCAAACCGCTGAGTTGTAAAGCCTGATTGGACCAAAAATGAACAAGGTAACATATTAGAGAAACCCTAAACCCTGCCAAGACGGCCAGAAAATTGACTAACAAGCATATCAGGCCCGAAACAAAGTGAGAGTGCGTAAGACGCCTAGAAATTGGTTGATGTACTCACCCAGAATTTCCGCACTTGAAGTACACTTAAGGAAACTGAAAGCCATTAAATAACTGAAGGAACTCACTCGGATAAACCACTCAAGGAATCCACCAGTAGGGGAGGACCCAAGACATAGACAAACCATCAACGCGCAAAGTAGGATCAAGCAAGGGGCGTCGACGAAGTGGATTTGACAAGCCTACTGAACCTGATCGATAGCTTGGTGGAGCACGAGAACTCGACAATGGCAGAAGAAAGTTCAAACCATAGATCTAACGAGGAATTCGACTTAGGAGTCTTTCCAGATGCTATTCAGCAGCTGGTCAGCAGTTACGATGCTCATGCCCGGTATGAGCACCGCGGCAAGACAACAGACACTATCATTGCAGATCTAGAAGATGAGAGAAAGCTAGCCCGCAAAGCATAGCTAAATACAATAGGGATCAGCAGGCTAGGAGCCAAGGCAAAGCATGGAGTTGTGAGAGGTGCAGCGGGTGCTAAACCTGGATGGCAAAAATCGAACGGACCATGAGAGAGCACTAGAAGGAGACTTAATGCTAAGTGAGCTTCTCATGAAGCGGTTACTCGATAACACGGCTGCAGAGCAAAGTGCCATGGCTCTAGCAACATCGCTGCTTGCAAGATTAAGAGTAAACCAAGGCTCAAAGAGCCAGTCTAAAATCCCTATTGTTGCCGATCCATACAACTTTGTTGAGCAGTTCGAGCAAATCTGCGAAGCCAACGGCCTCAACGACCTAACTCAATGCTCTCAAGCATTCGGGCTTTGCTTGGGCGACAAGGGTAGGATGTGGTATACGAACTTAGATACCATAGAGCGAGCCAACTTCGATGGCCTCAAGGATCTCTTCATTAAGAGATTTGCTGAGCCTGGATACTCCGATAATCTACTAGTACGCTTGATGAACGTCAAGCAGAAAGAGGAGGACATTCACGATTACGTGATCCACGTGAGGAGTCTTTTCAAGAGAATCCCTACTGGAGAGCGGCCAACTGAAAGAGCAGTATCAACTGTATTCATCAGCGGGAATCGGAATGAGGAACTATATAAGGCTTTGGCAAGCAACTCGAGCTTGCAGTGAGATGCGCTAGCTAGGGTCTTTGAGGAAGTTATCCGAGTTGATGATCAGCTGAAGGAATGAAGCTCTAAGAGCTCGAACTCTGAGCAAACCAACTCGCGAAATTCAGAGAGAGCATCAGCCTCAAGTGAGTGACCAGTCCCATCACCCCAAGATAAGGGAAAAACCATCGAGACCAACCAAGACTTGACTGACGTTAAGATGGAATTAACCAAGTTGCAAGACATGTTGAGATGACCAACTCACCCATACGTCCAATGTGTGTACTGTGGCAGAAACCACTTGCCAGTTGAGTGTCAAGACCCTAGGTCAAGACCTTGCGCTAATTGCGGTAGGTTCGGTCATGACGTCGCGCATTGTAGATTGCCCAGAAGTCTTCCATACTCATAGCCATATGACCAGCCTTACCTAGTGAACAGGCCACAACCATTTTTCAGAAGGGGAGCCCCATTGGCCCTCCCTGTGCCTAATGACATTGAGCCGACTGTTCCTAGGATCGAAATAAATCCTAAAGGCATTCCTAGACCGCCTGGTCCTTACGTAACCCATCCATCGAGTGATGCTCCTGTCCACTACGTGGAAGAACCAACTGAAGAAGAGACCTACATATACCCTTACGTCTCGCATGACGATGAGGGCAACACAGTCCTTATGGATAATCAACCAGTGCCAGTGATGGCGTTGGGAAGAGGGCGAGGTAGAGGCCTAGGAGGGCAGACGCAGGATCCAATCATTTGTTGGACTTGTGGTCACCCAGGACATGTCTCATCACGCTGCCCTGAAAGGGAGCAGCAAAACAGAGACAAGGCTGACCAAAGATGTGCAGAGTGCGGAATCACTCATCTCTTCGTTGATTGCCCAAAGCAGAAGCCATCTTCTAGTTCAGCCAACGTGCCATCTTTCCCATTGGGACTGTTTGGTGTCGAGAACCTTGATGGGGAGGCCACACCTATCCCATTGCGGGTCATGACCCGTGCCCAAACGAAGCAGGCAGACATCTCTCTGCCAGGACCTAGCAATCTCTATGTAGCCTTGATAGGAAAGAAGAGTCGTAGATGGAGGAGGAAGAGGTCGGAAGCTAAAATCGCACTAAAAACGGAGAGTGCTACAACTTTGCCTGCTAGAAAGAAGGTCTCTGACGCAGAGGCAGAGACGTCAGCCCCTAAGACAGCCGAAAAGGGGAGCGCTAAGGTAGGGGAGTACCCACATCTGAAGCGACAATTAGAGGTCATAGAAAAGGTGAAGGAAGCCCAAGAGCATTTAAAAGACACTGAGCCCATCATAGAGGACATGATCGATGATCTCTCTAGCATAAGTACGCCAACCTCGCCTCCACAACCAAAGTCAAGAGAAGCAACTGCACCACAAGCGGTGCCGCTAAGGCCAAGCCTCGGCGCTACTACAGGGCCGCAATTCAGTCACGGCCACTAGTCAGGACAATCTAGGTTAGGGGAGAGACGAACACCCAACGACCTCCTAACCACGTTGGTGACTACTCCTGTAACACTTAGCCTGGGAGATCTACTTAGGCAGCATCCCACCCTATGGCAAGATCTTAAGCAGTGGGTTGAAGGGTCACAAAAGCAGGTCACGGCAGACCCTCATGACCATGATGCAGAGATGCAAATATCGAGTTTAACGCTGCACTCTATGCCTAAATCCTTGCATGCTAATGCCTTTTGGGAAGGTTCCGAGATGCATGCGGTCTTACCAATTTTAGCCCTAGGCAATACAACGAGGAAGGGAATCGTGGATACGGGGGCTGGGGTTAGTGTGCTTAGCCACGCAGTGCTTTAGACTTGGGAAAACCCACCTGTTAAGACTGCTAGGTTTAATGTCACACTAGCAAACGGTATGAGAGTCAAGCCATTCGGAGTGCTTAAGAATTGGCCAGTGAAGATTGCAGGTGTCCAGTTCTCCGTTGACTTTATAGTCATGAAGGGAGTGGACTACGACATCCTATTAGGCTACCCCTAGATGCGCAACACTAGATGTCAGGATTGTGGGAGAGAAGGAAGGAGTCTCACTTGTAGCTTTCTTGCTTGCACAAATGGGGGAATACACACA
Organism: Lygodium microphyllum; assembly: GCF_053477565.2. NCBI lineage: Eukaryota > Viridiplantae > Streptophyta > Polypodiopsida > Schizaeales > Lygodiaceae > Lygodium > Lygodium microphyllum. Next base: position 90,582,582 of record NC_141143.1, read on the forward strand.
GAGGTGGAGGCTGAAAACAGTTTTCCTCTTCTTAGTTGTGTAAGTCAAAAGAACTCTAGTACATAGAAATAGAAGAATCCTATATATGGATCTCAAACCAAACTCAACTAACTAAGGTGGCATACTAACTGAGCCACGAACTAGAGTAGATAAGGATAGCTGTCATCTAGCTATTATTCATGGGCGGTGTACCAACCGCATCTGCAAACAATTGACAAGTCGGTGACATAAATGCACAACGGTCACCCTGGAATATCACGAGTGGAGATCGATATCTCAACACTCCCCCTCGAGCTCAATCCCAATTCCTGCACACCAAGCAGGTCTCTGAACTTGCACAACTTCTCTGCGCCCAATGCCTTCGTGAATATGTCAGCTACCTGATCCTTTGTGCTAACATAAACTAGATCAATAAGACCTAGTAAAACCCTCTCCCGCACATAGTGATAATGCACCTCAATGTGCTTTGTTCTAGCATGATAGACTGGGTTATTTGCCAAGTGTATACTACTCATGTTGTCACAATAAATGACAACTGATCCATCTGTAGACTGATGCATATCATAAAGTAGCTTATGCAACCAAGCTACCTCACATGCAGCCATTGCTGCACCCCTGTACTCAGTCTCTGTGCTCGACAAGGCAACTGTAGGCTGTTTCTTGCTACTCCAAGTGACTGCAGCACTTCCAAAAGAGAACACATATCCACTGGTAGATCGTCTATCAGAAATACTACCAGCCCAATCTTCTGCTGCAAAGAGTAACCAATAAAGATGCACTTCTCATCTTTTGGATCCAACTTGGATCTCAACTCATCTGGCACATGAACATAGGCAATGCAGCCAATAATCTTCAAATGAGAAATATCTGGTTTCCTACCAGTATACCTCTCCTCTGGAGTCATCCCATGTATTGCTGCAGTGGGAGTCCTATTCATTATGTAGACTACTATAGCAACTGCCTCAGCCCAATAGAAATATGGCAGGTCTTTTTCATTGAGCATGGCACGAGATACCTCTCCAATATGCCTATTTTTCCTTTCTGCAATTCCATTTTGTTGTGGGGTATGACTGCATGAATATTGCTGCTTTATGCCATGCTCCTGCAGGAACCTTGCAAACTCATTAGAGAGGTACTCTCCCCCTCCATCTGACCTTAGGCATTTAATTTGCAAGCCTGTTTCTTTTTCAACCATAGCTTTAAGAGTTTTGAAATGCCCAAAAACTTCACTTTTCTTTTTCATAAAATACACCCAAATTTTTCTACTATAGTCATTAATAAAAGTGACAAAATAATGATAGCCTCCAAGAGATGCAGCTTTAGTAGTCCACACATCAGAGTGGATTAATTCCAATGGCTTCTTACTTTCTTGAACATGTCTAGGAAATGGTTTCCTTGCCTGTTTTTCAAATTGACAGGCTTCACATACCTTATGCATTTCTGCAACCTTGAATTTAGGCAATCCTGCAACAATATTTTGGGCCTGCATTGATTTAAGTCGCTGTACATTAACATGACCAATGCGTTTATGCCAGATATCAATATCTGCAACTACACCGGTCCCATGTGCAAACATTGCTGCACTCAATTCAGGCATGTCTGCATCCAACGTAAACATTCTGCCCTTCTTCTTTCCTTTTGCTATCAAGCGACCTTTATTTTTCATATCCTCAACAAAGTATCCATGAGGATTAAATCTGACCTGCAAGCCCTGCTCAACCATTTGACCAACAAAAACCAGATTCTTGGTGATATTCGGGACATGAAATACATCGGACATGTATTTCTTTTTCCCATCCTGCATAGACAAAGGAAATTTTCCAATCTGCACAATAGGATGTGCAGTATCATCACCAGCCTCCACAAATCCTAGGTTTTCCATTTTCCTTGCATCCTCCATGCATTCTGCATGACCTATCATGTGGTTTGATGCACCTGAGTCAACATACCATACATCATTGCTTTCTTCTGCACTTGTCACAGAATTGTTCATGTGCTGCACCATAAACAAATGCTCATTTCTATCATCACCCTATCTACTAGAAGATGCATAATTCCCTTGTTGCAATTTTCCATTCATGATGTCATTCTGCTTTTTATAGCAGTCTTTAGCCATATGATCCATTTTACCACAGTAGTAGCATTCAACATTACTGTTTGCATTTTGGCCTCTTTTCCATCCACCACGACCTCTTTGGCTCCCCCTGCCTCTAGAGTTACCACGTCCTCCTCCATAGGACTGGTTTTCTTGAGTTTGTTGCATATTCTGATTTCTACCACGGTCTCCAGATCGGCCTCCTCTACCTCTACCTCTACCTCTTCCAGCATTTGAGTAGAAGACAGCTTCCTTTGAAGTTCCTCCTGAAGAAGATGCACCACCATTTCTCTGCTCCTCAGAAATTAGAAGAGCAATCAACTCCTCAAAATCAGGAAATCTTTCACGAACTGAAATGGATGTCCGAAACTGTGCATAATCCTTTCCTAGACCATTCAAGGTCACAGAAACTAAATCATCATCTTCCACTGGCGACCCAATGGAAGCAAGTGCATCTGCAATCTTCTTCACCTTCATGTGGTAGTCAATGATGCTCATATTTTCTCTTTGTACATTATGCAACTCTTGCTTGAGCTGCATTTTCCTGGCTTGCGTATTTGTGCTATACATTTTTGACAAAGTATCCCATGCCTCCTTTGGTGTACTTGCATCCTGAATATGCACAATCATAGAGTCTGAAATGCTGATAGACAGCCAATACATAAGTTTCCTGGGTCTCTTATGCCATGCTTTAAATGCTTGCATTTGTTGTTGATTGGGAACATCAGGAAGAACTGGTTCTTCTTCATTTCCTGCAACAAATTCCCAATATCCTTTTCCCATAAGGAAATTCTTCATTCTAAACTTCCATGCTTGGAAGTTGTTCTTGTCAAGATTTTCAGTTACAATCTGTGAAAGAGAATCAGACGCCATTACAGAACACTGCAAAAAATTCTGTCACTGCAAAAAACACAGCTTCACCCTCACAAGGGCAAATCTGCAAAACTGGCGAAAGTGGTATTTGACCACACAGTCACTTCCCAGTGACGATTTCTGTGGTAACTTTTCACCGTCCTGTAGAATAGTGGTCGCACAGCATAAAACATGGCTTTTTCTTGAGTGTGTGCAGAAAACTTCCGCCTCCAAAACAGGCCCCGAAATGGCCTCAAATAAAAAAAACAGGGTCACCTAGGGCTAAAGCCCTTTCCCACAGCATATAGTGCCCTCTTGCTTCACCGCGAAGGGCGTCTCAACCTAAGACAATGCACTCTTGCAATTTTCGGCTGTGCTACCTGCAGAGATCTGCTCCCAAAACAGAAAATGAAAGCAACACTGCTCCTCTTACCAGAACACCGCGAGCTTGGCTTGCTTTCTTGAGCTCCTTACCATGAACAAGGCTCTGATACCATGTCAGGATTGTGGGAGAGAAAGAAGGAGTCTTACTTGTAGCTTTCTTGCTTGCACAAATGGGGGAATACACACAGAGGTGGAGACTGAAAACAGTTTTCCTCTTCTTAGTTGTGTAAGCCAAAAGAACTCTAGTATATAGAAATAGAAGAACCCTATATATGGATCTCAAACCAAACTCAACTAACTAAGGTGGCATACGAACTGAGCCACGAACTAGAGTAGATAAGGATAGCTGTCATCTAGCTATTATTCATGGGCGGTGTACCAACCGCATCTGCAAACAACTGACAAGTTGGTGACATAAATGCACAACGGTCACCCTGGAATATCACGAGTGGAGCTCGATATCTCAACACTAGAGTCCTCGATGATTGGGGTAACGGCTTGATCTTCCTTGGCAATAGGATGGACGCCGTGAGAGTAGAGATGGACACCTGGAAGACCTCACCATTCAACTTAGATGCCATCTTTGCTATGCTCAAGGGTAATGCTCAGGTCAAGGAGTCCTATGGGCCCTTGACCAAGTATATCCCATGCCCAGAGGATGAGCGGGATTGGATGCATGTCCTTGCTATAATCAACCTACCGTTCTCTGATCACGAGGCGTATGAGCAAGTCATCAAAACAATCGGCAAGGCTAATGACACACCCTCTGTACCAGTCTGCATGATGATAGGAAGCCTTCAGGGGAAACCGAAGCTCGTCAACTCCCAAGTCCCAACCAACAAAAGGGAACTCCAGGAGATACTGGAATACCTAATGAACAAGCTAGCTGGGAATCCAGCTACAAATTTCAAACCACTCCAGGATCTCTTAGATGAATCCAAGTGGCAATGGACCAGAGTGCATGACTTGAACCTCATGTATAAACTCTGGAGGTTGGCTAAGAGAGTCGTAATGAGACCTCTGGGCCCTGGTTCCTGACCAATGACCAGAGATAGACCAAGCCCTAGGAGATGACAAGCAGTCTAATGAAGAGAATTCTAACGACGAATATGAAGATTGCCAATCCTTCAGTGATGAAAGTGAGGGTGAGGTAGATATCATGGAATACGACACTGAAGGACAAGAAATAGAGCAAATACGAGTAGACTCCAAGCCATAGAAAAAGAGTATCTTCAGGACGGAGCTAGGAGTCATGCGCGTGGAATGTGATCGCACTTGGTTGGAACACATAGGAGCCATAGACCATGAGCAAGTAGGACTAGCCCAGCCGGGAATGACACCAGTGTTTAGGACTGAATCACCATCTAAACTGCGTCCACCAAGGGAGACCACCTCTTCTAGACAAGACGGAGGGTTCGACTCTGAATCGGAGGTTAGTTTGGATAGTGATCCAGAAATCCCTAGGCCACCCACAACCAGACGCACCAAGGGGGACCTACTTGTCCACCTGAGGTGCAGATGATTAAGACATGAAAATGCAAAACAACCCAGGGATGCTCGAACGGAAGAACAGCGAAAATCGCAGGACCTCCCTAAACGATTTATGAAATTCAAAAAAGGGGATAGGGTGGTAGTTCTGTTAGGTGCCAAACGTCAAGCACAGACAATCAAACCAATTGAGGGACCAGCCAAGGTCAAGGAGGTGGATCTAGCCCAGGAAGGGGAAACACCCCGACCAGTCTTCATTGTCGATGACTTGACTAATGAAGAAGAAACGAGTCTTGTCGCTCTCTTGCGAGAGTACATAGATGTGTTCGCCTGGTCCTTAGAAGAGCTGAAGGGGGTAGATTCGAGTGTCGTGACTCACAACATACCCATGACGCCATACGCAACGTCGATCAAGCAGCGACCATACCCTATGAATCCAAAACATGTTCATGCTGTCAAGGAAGAGATTGATAAGCTGATGAGATCACGATTCATTTACAAAATTGAACACACAAACTGGGTATCGCCCATAGTCATCGTGATGAAGAAGAATGGAAAAATTTGAGTGTGCGTCAATTACAAGAAGGTAAACCCTGCTACCAAGAGGGACAACTATCTGTTGCTGTACACCAAGCACATGCTTAAGAGAGTGGCAGGCAAGAAAGCCTACAGTTTTCTCGACGGCTTCTCAGGGTACAACCAGGTGCAAGTGCATCCTGTGGGGATAGGCATAAGTCTTCCTTCACCACTGAATGGGGCGTCTTTGCTTACATAGTCATGCCCTTCGGGTTGACTTATGCCCCTGCCACTTTCCAACGACTCATGTACACCATCTTTAAGGATATGCTTCGCAAGGAGTTAGAAGTCTTTGTCGACGACCTCTGTGTCCACTCGACCTGGATCAAACACTTAGACAAACTCTGAGCAGTCTTCGAGCGGTGTTGCTTATATCGTCTCTCCTTGAACCCCTTAAAGTGCCAGTTTTGGGTGAAGCATGGATGCATCCTAGGGCATGTGGTGTCGAAGAATGGTATTGCCACTGACTTCTCGAAGGTTAGGGTCATTGTTGACCTTCCACCCCCAAACAACTACAAGGGAGTTCAATGCTTCCTAGGCCATACTGGGTACTATTGGCGGTTTGTACTGAATTATGCATTGATCGCCAGACCACTGTACAAGCAGAGAAGGTCTCTGACATAGAGGCAGAGACTTCAGCCCCTAAGACGGCTGCAAAGGGAAGTGATAAGGTAGGGGAATACCCGCATCCGAAGCGACAGTTAGAGGCCATAGAAAAGGTGAAGGAATGGGTGAAGGAAGCTCAAGAGCATCTAAAAGACGCAGAGTCCATCAAAGAGGACGAGATCAATGATCTCTCTAGCATAAGCGCGCCGGTCTCACTTGCTCAACCAAAGTCAGAAGAAGCAAATGCACAACAAGCAGTGCCGCTAAGGCCAAGCCTTGATGCTACAGGGCCACAGATCAGTCACTCACGGCCATTGGCCAGGACAATCCATGTTAGGAGAGAGATGAGCACCCAACGATCTCTTGACCATGTTGGTGGCTACCCCTATAACACTTAGCCTGGGAGATCTGCTTAGGCAACATCCCACCCTATGGCAAGATCTTAAGCATTGGGTTGAAGGGTCATGAGAGCAGGTCACGGCAGACTCTCATGACCATGACGCAGGTCATGAGAGCAGGTCATGGCAAGATCTTAAGCATTGGGTTGAAGGGTCACAAGAGCAGGTCACGGCAGACTCTCATGACCATGATGCAGAGACGCAAATACCGAGTTTGATGCTGCACTCTATGCCTAAATCCTTACACGTCAATGCCTTCTGGGAAGGTTTCGAGATGCATGCAGTCTTACCTATTGTAACCCTAGGTGACACAACGAGAAAGGAATCATAGACACGGGAGCTAGGGTTAGTGTGCTTAGCCGCACAGTGCTTCAGAATTGGGAAAACCCACCAGTTGAGACTGCTAGGTTTAATGTCACACTAGCAAACGATATGAGAGTCAAGCCATTCGAGGTGCTTAAGAATTGGCCAGTGAAGATCGCAGGTGTTCATTTCTCCGTTGACTTTATAGTCATGAAGGGAGTGGACTACGACATCCTATTAGGTCGACCCTGGATGCGCAATGCTAGAGTCATCGAAGATTGGGGCAACAACTTGATCTTCCTTGGCAATAGGATGGACGCCGTGAGAGTAGAGATGGACACTTGGAAGACCTCACCAGTCGACTTAGATGCCATCTCTGCTATGCTCAAGGGTAATGCTCAGGTCAAGAAGTCCTATGGGCCCTTGACCAAGTATATCCCATGCCTAGAGAATGAGTGGTATTGGATGCATGTCCTCGCTACAATCGACCTGCCGTTCTCAGATCATGAGGCGTATGAGCAAGCCATCAAAACAATCGGCAAGGCTAATGACACACCCTCCGTATCAGTTTGCATGATGGTAGGAAGCCTTCATGGGAAACCGAAGCCCGTCAACTTTCAAGTCCCAACCAACAAAAGGGAACTCTAGGAGATATTGGAATACCTAACAGACAAGCTAGCTGGCAATCCAGCTGTAAATTCAAACCACTCAAGGATCTCTTAGATGAATCCAAGTGGCAATGGACCAGAGTGCATGACTTAAACCTCATGTATAACTGGGCCCGAGTTCTTGACCAACAACAAGAGATATATCAAGCCCTAGGAGACGACAAGCAGTCTGATGAAGAGGATTCTAATGATGAATACGAAGACTGCCAATCCTTCAGTGATGAAAGTGAGGGTGAGGTAGATACCATGGAATACAACACTGAAGGATAAGAAATATAGCAAATATGCGTAGACTCCAAGCTGCAGAAAAAGGGTATCTTTAGGATGGAGAGAGGAGTCATGTGCATGGAATGTGATCGCGCCTGGTTGGAACACGTGAACACGTAGGAGCCATAGACCTTGAGCAAGTGGGCCTAGCCCAACCCGAAACGACATCAGTACTTAGGACTGAATCACTATCTGAACTACGCCCACCAGGGGAGACCACCTCTTCTAGCGAAGATGGAGGGTTCGACTCTGAATCGGAGGTTAGTTTGGATAGTGATCCAAAAATCCCTAGGCCGCCCACAACCAGACGCACCAAGGGGGACCTACCCGTCCACCTGAGGCGCAGACGATTAAGGCAGGAAAATGCAAAAAAACCAAGGTAGTAGTTCTGTTAGGTGCCAAACGTCAAGCACAGACGAGCGAACCAATCGAGGGACCCACCAACCAAGGTCAAGGAGGTGGACCTAGCCTAGGAAGGGGAAACACCCTGACTAGTCTTCATTGCCGATGACTTGACTGATGAAGAAGAAACGAGTTTTGTCTCTCTCTTGCGAGAGTACATAGACGTGTTTACCTAGTCCTTAGAAGAGCTTAAGGGGGTAGATCCGAGTGTCGTGACTCACAACATACCCATGACGCCAGACGCAACGCCGGTCAAGTAGCGACCGTACCCTATGAATCCAAAATAGGCTCATGCTGTCAAAGAAGAGATTGATAAGCTGATGAGAGCGGGATTCATCTACGAAATTGAGCACACAGACTGGGTATCACCCATAGTCATCGTGATGAAGAAGAATGGAAAAATCTGAGTGTGCATCAATTACAAGAAGGTGAACATTGCTACCAAGAGGGACAACTATCCGTTGCCATACACCGAGCACATGCTTGAGAGAGTGGTAGGCAAGGAAGCCTATAGTTTTTTGGACGGCTTCTCAGGGTATAACCAGGTGCAAGTGCATCCTGTGAACAGGCATAAAACTGCCTTCACCACTGAGTGGGGCGTCTTTGCTTACATAGTCATGCCCTTCGGGTTGACTAATGCCTTTGCCACTTTCCAATGCCTCATGTGCACCATCTTTAAGGACATGCTTCGCAAGGAGTTAGAAGTCTTTGTTGACAACCTTTGTGTCCACTTGACCTGGATCGAACACCTAGACAAAATCTGAGCAGTCTTCGAGCAGTGTCGCTTATATCATCTCTCCTTGAACCCCTTAAAGTGCTAGTTTTGGGTGAAGCATGGATGCATCCTAGGGCATGTGGTGTCGAAGAACGGCATTGCTACTGACTTCTCAAAGGTCAAAGTTATTGTTGACCTTCCACCCCCAAACAACTATAAGGGAGTTCAATGCTTCCTAGGCCATACTGGATACTATTGGCGGTTTGTACTGAATTATGCATTGATCACCAGACCCTTGTACAAGCTGCTTATTGTCTTCGAATGGACCAAAGCATGCCAACGGGCATACAAAGAGTTGAAGAAGGCTCTAACCACAGCACCAATCCTACGAGCCCTAGATTGGACCATTACTTTCCACGCGCATATCGATGCTTCTAAGTTTGCCGTGGGGGCAGTGTTGTGCCAACCTGGTGAACACAATTTAGACTATCCAGTGAGCTTTGCTAGCAGGCAACTCACTGAGATGGAAATGAACTATTCGACGACTGAAAAAGAGGGATTAGCCATGGTATTCGCTGTGAAGAAATTCTGGCCTTATCTTTTGGCCACGCCCTTTACCTTCGTGGACCATCAAGCCTTGCTCTATCTAGTAAAAAAACCTTGTGCTATAGGACACATAGCTCGATGGCTCCTTCTGCTTCTAGAGTTCGACTTCTCCGTGGTGGTACGGAAGGGAAAATGACATTACATGGCTGATCACATGTCACACATTCCCACCGGAGAAGTCGCTGGACAAAGTGTTGTTGATGAATTACCCGACGCCCATCTGTTTAACCTTTTCAGTGAGAGAGATCTATTTAAGGCTGATCTAATGCCATATTGGGTAGATGACATAGTCCAAGTGCTTGAGCACGGACTGCTTGACCGACCGATAGAAAAAGCCCGACTTAGGCGATTAATCCTTAAGATCCAGCCTATCAGCTGATTGCAGGCCAACTCTATAGGCTGGGGCAAGATGGATTGCTGCGTAGATGTGTTTGCAAACATGAGATGCACAATGTGCTCTCAGAGGCACACAGTGGCATTGCTGGAGGGCACTTTAGCGGGGATACGACAGCACGAAAGGTGTTGCAGTCTCAACTGTGGTGGCCCACGCTTTTCCACGACGTAGCACGATTTGTCAAGCACTGTGATGAGTGCCAGCGGACCAAGGTTCCGATTCGCAAGGATCAAATGGGATTAACCCCAGTTATTGCTCAACAACCCTTCGAAAAATGGGAAATTGACTTCATTGGACCCATCAGTCCTGCGGCATAGTATTCGCAGGCCAAGTACATCATTGTGGCCACGCACTACCTCACAAAATGGGCAGAAGCGAGAGGAACACGAAAAAACGATCCTAGAATGACTGCTAAGTTCTTATGGGAGCAAGTGATTTCACGATTCGACTGCCCCATCGAACTGGTCAGTGACAAGGCATGCACTTCATCAATGAAGTGATCGCGCATCTCCTGTCCACCTTCCTCATCATCCATCGCAAATCCTCGCCATACTACCCTCAAGCAAACGGCCAAGCCGAATCAACAAATAAGATTCTTGTCAATGTCCTAACCAAGCTTGTCTCTACTTCACACAGCGACTGGGACAACAAGTTGATGGCAGCTTTGTGGGTTTACTGCACAGCTTATAAAATGGCTGTCGATCAAACCCCCTTTAGACTGACATATGGAACATAAGCGATTCTACCATTAGAATTCTTCGTTCCTAGCCTAAGGATATCGCTTCAAGAATGATGGGAAGGGAAGGAGGCATGGACACAACGCCTAGTTGAACTCGAACCCCTCTCGGAGACTAGTCTTCTAGCCACCCATGTGCTAATCTGTGAGAAAGTCCGACGCAAGAGCTAGTTTGACCAGCACATCAAGCAGTGCGAGTTTGAACAGGGTGACTTAGTGCTCCTCTACTCAGTTAAGGGGCATAAGCAAAAAATGAAATTTAGAGGTCTTGGACCCTTCAAAGTTCGTGCGATCAGCCGAACAGGCAATGTCGAACTTGAGACCCTAGACGGTGAAGGAATAGGCTTCTTCAATGGCAGTCGTGTCAAGAAGTACTACCCTCCTACACATACTTTGCATGAGCCTTTGATGTTAGAACCGCCTGTTAAAGTGCGGGTAGCCACAATCACTGAAATCGACGATGAGGATGAGGAAGCCGTAGAGCCCGCATACCTCCATATCACGGTCACTGCCAACCAAACATGCGCTTTTAATGCCGTGATCGACGAGGGAGCAGACTGCAATGTCTTAACTCATGATCATTGGAACCAAATTAGCAAACCACGACTTCAACCCACCACTACCAAATTAAGCCCATATGGGGTCCACTCATACGCACTTCTGGGCAAGTGTAGAGCTGTCGTCTCTATCGAGTTTGCGATTGTACCACTGATTTTTTACGTATTTCTAGACACTAAAGACGCAAGCATGGAGTCGCTGCTGGGGCGAACTTTCAAAAAGCAGGCTCACTGCAATGTTGATTACGAGTCGCAGTGCATCCACCTTGCAATAGGCAACGTTCACATTGTTATAGCTTTCAGCAAGGGCTGTGCGACCTCATCTCGGGCCACAAAGCCACCGATAGAAACATATGTAGTCAAGTCTAAGGAGGGAGTAGTGCGCGGCTGCCACTCCCCGAATTCCATAAATCGCAACCCATACAGCCAAAGCTAAGGCCCAATAGCCTTGCCTTCAATGGATGCCTAAACAGTCGCAATAGCCACCTAGGAGTCGATGCTCCTATCCTCATAAGACCAGAAACTCTAAACCTAGGAGGCCGAGACGCAATTATAGCAATAGACGCGTAATCAGTCAAAGTTAGGTCCCCAAAGCCCTCTTGCACGCACAAGGCTACTATGAGGGCAATGCTTGGATATGGATACCTAAGGCCCACACGGCCAAAGGTACCACTCGTATGCCAGCCTCAAGCTTGATCATTCCAAAAACCGTAAAACCTCAAAACCACAAGCCGCAGAGCTTCCCTGACCCGCAACCATCAAGTTCATCCACGCATGAACCCAAGAGAGTCGCCCAAGCCTATCGACCCAAGCGACATCCAACGCCACAAGAGTCATCACCTGCCAAAGTTGATCTGACTTCCCAAATCCATCCTGAAAGTAGCAGGCTGTCACTCGAGGCTACTCTAACCCAGCCATAGTCCCAGCGACCCAATCGCAAGCTCAAGAACACTCACAACCACAACTTTTCGTCGCCAAGGGCTCAAGTCCTACCAAACCCCAACCACCCGCATGCCTTAGACCCTCTTATGAGAGGAAATCCTTTTTCACACTAGCAGCTGATTTAGCTGAAGAAATAGGGGACGACGTGGTGGATTGCATTAAGTGATTGGATGCCACTTTTGTGTCGCTAGCTCTGAGCTACGATCGCCTGGACTTAGGCCTATTGGACGAATCCTTCATAATCGAAGTTCAAAAGATGCCTTGTTCTTGGGAAATGTTTGAATTCACATTCGCAAAAGCCGTTACCTCCACTGCTGAATTGGTCAGCAGTGAGATCTCCAAAGAGCAAGCAATCAAACAATGCCTCATCACATCGTATGATCAGCGAACCACTTCTACCATCACTGACCAAGAAGTTACAGAGCTGTCAAGACTTGTTGAGACGGAATCCCAGTTCTTAAAGCATTGGTACACTCTTAGGTTGCAATGGGAAGTTGAAGGATGCCGAATAATGACCAATGTTGAGCAATGCCACGCTATCAAAACAGCAGAGTATGACCCCACATATGTCACGCCAATCTCATATCGAGTGTTAACCAGTCTTCGAGGCCGTCCTATAGAAGAACACATCAAAGGACACCCCTACCTTGACTGCTTGTTGACCGAGGAAGAGTTACACATTGCTAGCCGAGTCAACTCTGGTGACTTCCTAACAGATGTTCTCACATACATCACCCAAGTGGGGATTAAACCCTTTGATTTGGACTGCGAAGCTCATTTGGAATACAATCCCAATTTCTATACTTGGCTCCTTCACAAGTAACCCCTACACCTCCATGTTGAAAGCCCTTAACCTTCTGACCCTAAATCCTAGGAAGGATTCTTCTCAAGCTGGAAGGGGAGGGGGTAAGGTGAATCAAATCAGAATCAGTAAATCAAATCAAAGTCAGTGAAGCACATAGACATATATTATGAAAAACGGATGGGGTAGGAAAAGGGCATGAAAATTTTGAAGTAAAGGGAAAAAAGTCAAAGTCTGAAAAGGAGAATCTACATTGGATCTTAATGAATTCATTCAAAAGCATAGAGTTTTTCTTTTTCAGCAAATTATTATGTCGCAAGCACTAATGAAAATTACGGTTTATGACAGGAACAAAAGATGTCGCAGCAAGACCGCGTCCACTGACTCCCGTTCACAGACGAGGAAAGAGAGCAATATCGCATCTACCTAGAAAACCGCGCCTTTAGCCAGCTTAAGTTTCGAACCGTCCGCAACATAGAAGTTGTGGTGGCTAGGGAGAAAGGAGCTACGAGGGTGGTCGAGCAATGTAACCTCAGCAAGTACCTTGAAAAATTATCACAGGAGCCAGACCACCTGAAGTGTGTGGAGTTTCTCAGATCATATGACCCAGACCAAGAACGCGGCACAGTGACGGTGGGTAGAGGAGAAAGTGCCAAGCAGGTGCAGGTTCGTTTAGATCCAGCCTTGGTGGAGAAGGCGTTGGGATTGGAGCCAAAGACAGAGAGAAAACAGAAGAGGGATGTCTATGTTATGCTGAAAATGAAAAAGGAGAAGGTGCTCACCAATGATGGCATCAGCATCCAAGACATTCCCGACGTAGAAGCTAGGCTGCAAGCAAAGCTAGTACATGTGCTTTTCTCCAGTCAGTGCTACAACTCCCTGATGCATCGAATCAGAGTGCCTGTGCTAGAGAACATAGTAGCCCACACTCTGGATGAAGTTGATTGGAATGAGTATGTATGAAAAACTATCGACCAGGCAGCTAAAGCATTGGCTTTAGGAAGTGTGCCAGCAGGTGGAGGGTCTCCAGCCTCCAAGGCTACAGAAAGGAAGAAAGCTTCATCCAAGGCCTCTTACATCGGGTATGGAGGTGTCTTGACTGCACTCATCCAAGAGGCAGTAAGAGAGGCGCAGAATGCAGTGGAGAGAGAAGGAGAAACGCCTGATAGGATGCCCCCTCACCAGGACAGAGAAGAATCTACCGATAGAACTGAAACAGATGAAGAAGGGGAAGAATAGGAAAGCAGGAAGGAGACCAAGAAACCCTAAAAGAAGACAACTCAAAGGAAGAAAAAGGATGACGAGGGTCGCAGGAAAGAGAAAGAGGACTTAGAGAAGGCCAAGAGAGAGTCCCTTAGGGAGGCCAATGAGAGGGAGAAGAAGAAAAAACAGGAAGAAGAAAAGGAAAAGGAGGAATTATAGAAGGCTAAGAAGGCATCAAAACAGGAGGCAGAGGAGAGAAAAAGAAAGGAAAAGGAAGAAAAAGAGAAAAAGAAGGAAGAGCAGAGAAAAGCAGAAGAGGAAAGGCAAAGAAAGGTTGATGAAGAAGAGGAAGAACTAAGAAGGAAGGAGGAAGAGGATCTGGATGAAGCTACATGTTGGTCCATCGAACAACAAAGCAGAGCAAATGAACTAGGAAGTTTGAGCCCACATAGAGAAGAAAGACCTGGGTCAAGCACATAGGTGCCGGATATTGTGCCCCCCGCTGTCACTGAGGGCAAGGGCAAAGTCCCAATTCACCCAATTCCTACTCTATTGGTGCCTCCCACCGAGCCAACCACCATCACCCCCAGCATCCCCACCAGTGGAGACGCATCAAATTTTGTGGCGTGAATGCAATACTTCATTAACAAGGAGATAGCCCAGGGGAAGAGCACTGAAACTACGGCTACAGGGCAAAAGCGACCAGCCACAGATGCAGAGTCTAGGCAAGATCCTAAACGATGAAGATGAAAAGAGAACATAAGCTCTTGATAATGCAATATCAGGAGCTCATTGCAAAAACTGCTAAAGTTGAAGAGCTCATGGCTGAGCTCAACGCCCGGGATGAGAAAAGAAAGCAGGACATGGAGGAGCACCAAGAAGAGATTGAGCACCTAACCAATCAGTTGAACTTTGAAAAAGGAAAAAGAAGAACATGAGAGGCTGATCAGGGAATTGGAGGACCAAGAGCAAAGGCTCATGATACTAACCCTCAAGTAAGGGGAGAGCATGGAGGAAATGAACAAGAGAGTAGAGGAGTGGGTGGTGCGTAATGAAAAGAGGGTGAAGACACTGGCACAACGCCTTGCTCTGGTAGAAAAGGAAAAGATCATTGTAGAGAGCAAGGCAGAAGCTGGCCAAGTGGCCTTCAGTGCTGCCCAACAAAAAGCCTTCCTCGACACCATCATGGACACTACCTACCCAGAGGAGGGAGAGTCGTTGGAGGTGGCACAAAGGAAGCTCAGCATTGCACGCAGAGCCCTACATGCAGGACTGCAAATGCCACCCCAACTTGCAGAGGTTAGGCTGAGCCTAGATGAGCAACGGAAATACCTATTGATGGCTGACCTAACCCCCCAGGAAGTGGATGCCCTAGGATTTGAAGAGAGAGCACCATAGGGAAACCGGCAGGGGGAGGAAGCCGAACTCGAATTCGACACGGGCAGATTCAGAGAAGATGTGATCCCACAACCCCCCTCGCCGCACATTTAGGAACAGCAAACCACTTGACACGCCCCTAGACAGACAAGCCACACTCAAGGAGCGACGGAAAAAATTGGTGGAAGAAGTCAGAAGGCGACTGCAGGCCAAGCCAGTCGTGCGGCCATCTGCATCCCTCCCACCATGCCCCAATGATCTCCCAACGCAATTCCACGTGAAACTGGTGGTCTGGGAACAACAGGAAATAAAAAAGAACCCTTTCTCTTTCAACTTTCTTATGCCTAACAGCCTGAGAAGGGTCCTTCAGATCAAAGTAATGGAGGAGATGATCGCGGCTGGTAGCCGACTGGGGCCAAAAATGGCTAGACGACAGGGCAAAGACCCCCACTCTGTGGGGCACGGAGGAAGCAGAATTTTGGCAAGACAAAGTGTTCGAAGTGCCACACACCGTAAGGGGCTACAACTGCCAACCCCTCTGGAGAAGGTGAATATGCGATATTAACATGCTCGCCTGATTGGCATTTTGCAACATCCTACCCTATGAGAGGAACGACCCCACATTCAAGGCGTATCCTCATAGGGTAGGCGTGGATTTTGTCACCACCCTCGATGGGCGGCATGACTTCCCCATCATCTACAATTCCAATGCCACCTCCTTTGAGGATGCCCTCCTTTTTGATTTAGGAAGCCTAACCGACTCCATGACTCGCTTTCTTGCAGAATTCTCCTCCTGTCCCGATCCCGCTTTTATAACTACATGTAATTACCTTAGGCTTCTTAAGCTATTACTCAAGCAAGATTCAGCACCGCACGAGAATGGCTTGCCCCCCCTCTTTTTTGATCCCAATGCTATTGATAGATGCGCTATGGCACGCTTGATGATGAGAGCTACCTTGCTCCCCTCCTTTTGCCTAGCTCTCCTAGAGGACATGAGTGTCAACCAATTCACTAGGTGTAATTACCCCTTCCTTTCCACCACCTCTCTCGACATCCGCATGAACCTGAAAGGGTACATGCAAAGCCATCAATTTTTTCACAAATCCATCCGCCCTCCTTCCCCCCCCGTTTAGACGAAGAGCACGATCACTACAAAAAAAATTGTCATTCGTTCCACTACAAAAAAAAAAACTGACTGGTCAATATCACCCACTTGTAGAAGCACTTATCACCACAAAAAGCACGATCACTACACCTAGAGGTCCTTAAGTTAGGCGTGTCTAGTGGCTTCGGTCGGTCGGCTCCACTCCCAACCCCCTAGCCCTTTTTGCTCCTCCACTTCACGCTTAGGCCCCATCAAGGGCAGGACACACCTAGGGAGGTAACACTCACCTATGGTTAGACCTGACACCCTAAGCCACTGGCACTGCACCCCCCTTGGCACAAATGGGGTCATCAAGTGTGGGGCATCACCTAGGCTCGCCTGCGGTTAGACCCACCTCCCCATTCCACTAGCATGAGCACAATGCACCAACACGCTAAGGAAAGCACTCCCCTTAGGTAGAGCACCGCACCTTCTCCTTCAGGCACCCCAAAAGCGCCAGACCACCAACTTTAGAGGCCCTCGTCAACCCATGACATCCAGTTAGCTGCTTTGATAAACATCATTCTTAAGCTTCCACAAGCACCTGAGTTTACATGTGGCCCTCACCCTTACACCAACCCAACACTGAAGTGCCATGGGACTGGCACCCGTCTAGGAGGGGGGTAATGTTAACCCCAAGTCGAGATAGCGGAAAAATGAAGAAAAGGCACCTCAAAAAACTCGAAAAACTCTTGTAAAAGAGCGCCAGGCTCCCTCCTGTGCCAATTGTAAAATATTAGATGGGTGTAGGCTAGAGGCACAAGGCTAGAAGAGGGAAATGAAAAAAGGACCTTGCCACAATGGTCGGTCATGTAAAAAAGGGATGGGTGCCCATGGGATTTTAGGGCTTGTATATAAAGTTCAAAAGGTGAATGAAAGCTCATTCTTTTGGTGTGTGGCAACAAGAGTCTTCATCTTCTTCTCTCCTTCTCATCTTCTTGCTTGTGTGTGCTCTTAAGCGAGAGGGAGTGTGAGAGTGTGAGGGAGTGAGTGTGTGAGAGTGAGGGATCAAGAGGGTGAAGCTCTTCACCATCTCCTCTTCTCTTCTTCTCTTCTCTTCTCTCTTCTTGCGCGTGCGGCTATGGAGGATGGAGCTTGGAGGTGGAGGAGGCTTGAGGATGCTTGAGCTTGCTTCTAGGATTGGGGAGCTACCGGTATGTGTGAGAAAGGAGGAAACTCATATCGGCACCAAGGTAAGCTCATTACACTCATAGGATCGACAGCACGTCGGCTAGGTGAGAGATAGCCATTAGAGCTTGCTTGGAACACTTGAAACAATAAGCGGTCCATGGGTCTTGGTGGTAGAGCGAAGGCTCCCACAATGATGTAGAAACTCAAATACCGAGTTTGATGCTACACTCCATGCCTAAATCCCTACACGTCAATGCCTTTTGGTGGGAAGGCACGGAAACACACCTAGTCCTACAAGTCTTAGCACTGGGGGACGTCACAAGAAAAGGGTTCGTGGACACAGGGGTAGGAGTGAGTGTGCTAAGTCAGGCGCGGTACTCCAAACTTGGGGTAACCCACTGGTCGAGTCTGTTAGGTTTAACGTCACACTAGAAAATGGAACGAAGGTGAAGCTGTTTGGAGTGTTAAAGAATTTGCCAGTAAAGATTGCAGGGATCCAATTCTTTGTTAACTTCATAGTCATGAAGGGAGTGGATTATGACATCCTACTAGGCCAACCCTGGATGTGCAATGTGAGAGTCGTAGAAGATTGGGCCAAAGATATTATCTTATTGGGTATTCAAATAGAAGCTGTGAGAGTGGATATGGACACTTGTAAGACTAGCCTAGTCAACCTAGACACCATCTCCACCATACCAAAGGGCGATGGGTAGACTAGGGTATCCTACAAAGCCCTTACTAAGTATATCCTATGTCCTGAGGACGAATGAGACTGGATGCACATTCTGGCTATCATTGACCTACCATTCTCAGATACTGAGGAGTATGAATAAGCCGTCAAGGCAACTAATCAGTTCAAGCCTACACACCTTCAGTATCAGTCTGCATGATGACCGGGAGTCTACATGGAAGACCCACTCATGTTGTATTCTGACTCCCAATCAATAGACGCGAGCTCGAGGAGATCCTAGGATACTTAATCTACAAGTTGGGCCAACAAAACCTTAAGCCACTCCAAGATCTCTTGGATGAGCCCATGGTCCTAGGTACACAATTTGAACTTGAAATACAATTGGGCCTTACTTCTCAACCAACAAGACGGGAATAGTCCAAACTAGGAGAATCAGGAGCAACTTGATGCGACAATGAATTTGAGGAGTGTTGTTCTTTCAGTGGTGAGAGTGAAAAGGAAATCAATATCCTAGAATACGACATTGGGGGGCATATAATCGAACAAATACAAGTAGGCCCCAGACCACGCAAGCAAAGTGCACTTAGAGATGGAGTCATACATGAGGATTGCGATCAAACTTAGTTGGAACACACAGGTGCAATCAATTATAAGCGGGCAGGCCTAGTCCAAACAAGTGACGCACCACTATTGCGAATGGACTCACCTTTTAAGATAGACCACCAGGAGGGAGCCCCTCTTCTAGCGAAAATGGAGATTTAAATTAAAAATCAGAAGTTGACTCAGATAGTGCCCCTGAAATACCTTGGCCTCCCAATACTAGATGCACTAAGGGGGACCTACCCGTTCATCTATGACACTGAGGATTAAGGAAGGAACGAAAAATGTTGAGTAAAGAAATGCAGACAAAGGAACAACAAAAACCGTAAGACCTACCAAAACGATTCACGAAGTTCAAAAAGGGAGAAAGGGTTGTGATCTTGCCAGGAGTTAAACGACAGGGGCAAGTGTTAACCCCAAGCTGAGAAGGCGGAAGGACGAATGAAAAAGCAAAAAGAAGATGGAAAAGGAGCAAGGACACACAGGCGGTCTCCAAAGCTAAGCCGGGGCCAAAAGCATAGTTTTAAGTAAAAGGCGCCTCAAAAACTCCAAAAACTCTTGTAAAAGAGCGCCACGCTCCCTCTTATGCCACCTGTAAAAGAATAGTCGAATATAGGCCTAGGGCATAAGGCAAAAAGAGACAATTAGAAAAAGGGACCTTGCCACAATGGCCGGTCATGTAAAAAAGGATGGGTGCCCATGGGGTTTTAGGGTTTGTATATATAAAGTTCAAAAAGTGAATGGAAGCTCATTCTTTGGTGTGTGCCCACCAAGAGCTCTTCTCTTCTTCTCTTCTTCTCCTCTTCTTGCTTGTGTGTGCTCTTGAGAGAGGGAGTGATTGTGATTGTGAGAGAGTGAGTGAGTGGGAGTGAGGGATCAAGGGGGTGAAGCTCTTCACCATCTCCTCTTCTCTTCTCTTCTCTTTCCCTCTCTTGCGCATGCGGCTATGGCGGTTGGAGCTTGGAGATGGAGGAGGCTTGAGCATGCTTAAGCTAGCATCTAGGATCGTGGAGCTACCGGGGTGCCCAAGAGAGGAGACAACTCATATCGGCATCAAGGTAAGCTCACTACACTCGTAGGATAGAGGGCGTGTCGGCTATGTGAGAGATAGCCATTAGAGCTCGCTTGGAACGCTTGAAACAATAAGCGGTCCATGGGTCTTGGCGGTTGAGCGAAAGCTCCCACATTTTGGTTTCATTGCCAGGACATGGATTCAAGCTTGAGCGCTTGCACGCCCCATATCAAGCATCAAAGTAAGGGATTCTCCCCCGAAATGGAGCTTGAGGTAGGTAGGAAGGTTGGGTGTTTTGATCTTCGAAACAATTAAGTATTTTGGGTTAGTTAGTTTGTTTGATGATTGGAAAATAGGGAGAAATCATTTCAGTTTGTTGCTTTTGATTCTCGTTGCATTTAGTGTAGGATAGCATTAGGAAATCGAACCAGGAAAGGGTAGGGTTTACTGTTGCAAATAGGGCATAAAACATGCAAAAAAATGGCAAAAAGCTAGCTTGGGATTCTGAATGTCGGCAAGTGAGTGATTGAGAGTGTCAAAGGTTTAAGGGCCAGGAGGCCAAGGGAGAGCTCATTTGCAACTGTTGCAGAGAGAGAGAGAGAGAGAGAGAGAGAGAGAGAGAGAGAGAGAGAGAGAGAGAGAGAGAGAGAGAGAGAGAGAGAGAGAGAGAGAGAGAGAGAGAGAGAGAGAGAAGAAAGTTATATTAACGTCTTCTAAAGACCAAAACTGGCCTATGAGACAAACTGTGATACAACTGATGAGGTCCAGCTATCCAAAATAAAAGTACTGAATGAAAAGCTAAAAACTGGAAACTAAAAATACAGTGCTGTGAGTGTGATAAGTGTCGTGTATGTGTATGTGCGTATGTAGCTCTGGTACTCCAGATAATGGCTACAAAAGGGGAACAAATGTCGGCTGTGATAGGGGAACAACTGTCGGCTATAATAAAGTGGTGCGATGTGTATATGTAACAGATGCAGGGAGATATACTATCCTGGGATGTAGTGGCAGTCGTCGAAGTCGCTAATAGCAGGTGATCCCTCCTGGATGCAGGATGTGGTACATCGGCGGTGGAGAAAGAGCAAACTGGAGGTCTGAGATCCAGTGTGTCGAGTGTCGTCGGATCTCAGTCTGCTGTCGATGTAGATCAAGAATCCTTCGGATCTCCTGTCGGTGTGGCTGTGGGGTCCGAAACCCACGGATCCTCGGGCGATGTCGGGTACGCTGGTCCTCAGCCTGCTGTAGTGTGAGCCCAGAGGTCTGGCTGGAGGCTGATACAGTAGCTCTCACTCTGTCTGTCTGAAAGAACTGTGTAATAGTCGTCTGGGTGGGCCCCTCTCTGACTGGGACCCACTGTGTGCTCTGCTCTCTGATGTGCTATGCCTCTCCCAGAAAATGGCCAAATGATCTCTGATCCATATCAGTCATACATCCCTGAAGTGAGCTGCTCAATGTGTATCTAGATCTCAACTCTGAGTATGCCGGGCATCTGAGAACAAAATGCTCCTCACTCTCCAGCTCTGATCTGCAAAGGGGGCATATCCTCTCCTCCCGTGGGATGCCACTGGCTCTGCCACTCTCAATCATAAGCTGATGTGATGATACCCTGAGCTGTCCAATAAGAACTCTCAATCGATGTGGCATATAGATCTGCATATATCTCAGAATCTCTATGAATCCCTGCTCTGATATGCTCAAGAACTATGTATAATAATGTGTCATCTTCGATGGCAGTGGCTGTGCAGGGCTGACCCATGTCCTCTGTATATAAATATGCCATATCTCCTGTCTGATGACTCTGTTCCTCTCAGAGAGAGAGAGGGTGTAAGTGGGAGCCTGAGTATCATATAGAAGAGGTGGGAGTCTATCAATGTCCAGCCCATGTCTGTCAAACCAAGCTCTAGTCTGTGCATACCATGATGTGGTATCCCCCGCTCGAGCCATCTCCTGAGATGCCATATATGCTCTGTATGCAATGCAATCTC
This sequence comes from Lygodium microphyllum, assembly GCF_053477565.2. NCBI lineage: Eukaryota > Viridiplantae > Streptophyta > Polypodiopsida > Schizaeales > Lygodiaceae > Lygodium > Lygodium microphyllum. Next base: position 90,604,516 of record NC_141143.1, read on the forward strand.
TGTCCATATCCTGAAATCTGTGTAGGAAGCAGACTGTCTGAAATAGTGCCTCTACTAGCATGGGCGGTGTGGCAAGCTCTGCTTGCACAATGTCATGTGGGACTGAGGCCTTGCTGCGAATCAATCTAGATATCATGATCACCTGAGGTCTCTCCATCAATGTCCATACATAATCGGCAAGGCCTGGCCCCCATATAGCTGCTCCATACATCAGTGCTGGAGTGACTAGAGTATCAAAGAGCCACCCCTTGGTGCGGGGCTCCTGGAAATGTGCCTGATGACACTGTCGCTCCATAAGAGCCAATGCTGAGTATCCTCTAGTGAGAAGGTCACGAGCTGCCTATGTCATCGAGAAAATCCCTGAAGCTGCTGTAAAGGTGACTCCCAAATATACATATGATCCAGTGACCTCAATACTCCCTCTTGCTGCCATGAAAATACTCTGTCTGCGTATCTGAGCTGATGTATGGAATATAAGAACCTTGGTTTTACCAAGGTTCACTGTCATGCCTCTCTGTATGCAAAAATCATCCAATGCTAATAAATGCTGCTGTAATCCCTGAGATGAATCTGAGACCAACACAATGTCATCTGCATATAGTAAGATATGAACTGTGGCTCCACTGAGATCTATACCTCCACCGGCTCGTTGTTGAATAAACTCTGCTATCTCATCAATGTATAGCCCAAATAGAGTCGGTGAGAGTGGGCATCCTTGTTTCACACCAATGGTGCTCACAAGGGGATCTGATATACCTCCCGGACATCTGACTCTGCCAGTGACCCGCTCATATAGTGCATAAATACCCCACATCATGTCATCATCCACCCCCAGATCAAGTAGGCATCTGAAAAGCCTCTCTCTCGGAACCGTGTCAAAGGCTTTGCGAAAATCCACAAAGCAACAATACAATCTCTATTTCTTCACTCGTGTCTGGTCGATCAGACAACGGAGAGTGAAGATGTGGTCTATGGTAGAAAATGCCCGTCTGAACCCTGCCTGTCCGGGTGCGCGCATGCACTCTCTCTGCTAGCGTGCTGAGCTCCTCCTCCATCACCGTGCCATAAAGTTTGGCCAAAACTGGCCCAATCATGATGGTCCTATACGTGTTAGGATCCATAGGATCCCCTGACTTGTGGATAGGTACAATGGTATGCTCTGTCCACGAGTCAGGGAACCCCTCAGACAATGCACGGTTGAAGAGGTGAGCAATGAGTGGAGCCAATGTGTCTCTGCCATATATAATATGCTTTGCCTGAAGATCAAACTTGTCTCGAGCGCGGCCATGCTGTAACCGTGAGATAGCATATTTCACCATATTAGTGGTGAAAAAGGATGAAATACCCGGTCTCGGTGTACATGGTGTGGGTATCAGCGGCTGTGCGGGTACATGATATAAATTCTGTGCATATCCATGCCATACTGCAGGGTCATGTATCGGTGTGGGTGAGCGTGGTTCTCTGATCTGCCTCCATGCCCCTGCACAATCTCTGCTCATAAGAAGGTGGTATATATCCCAATATCTCTCCTCCTCCCATTCCCGCTTTTTACGGCGGGTCAAGCGGTGCATGCGTCTCTGCGCCTGTCTGTGTGTGATCTCTCCTCTGGCCTCCAAATCGCGTAGCTGTCGACGTAGATCTCTGCACTCATCATCATACCACCTGTTCTGTGGCATGGTACCGGTCCGAGGGGGGTGCGTGTATGTGTGATGTGGAAAACTGAGTGTAGCAGAATCATGCAGAATGCGTGTGATATTAGTGGTCAGTGTATCAAGGGGTGCGTATGGATCAAGTGACGTGATGTGCTCCTCCAGATGCTGTGAGTAAACATGTGAGAGCTCATGAGTGAAGTGTGTGGTAGTATGCATGTGGGGTATGATATCTGCAGGTGGTGATGGTAATGAGGTGAGGAGTGAGAAACTGAGAAAGGTGTGATTGGCACCGAGTGGAAGTCTCCCAAGACCGAAGGACTTGATAGTATGCATCCCATCGATCGGTCCGAGTAGATAATCTACAGTACTCTCGCCCCCCCCATGTGGGAAGCATGTAAGACCTCCTGAATATGGCCATCGTGCCATCCCGTTATAAATAACGAGATGATGTCTACTACCAAGCTCAAGTAAATGCCCTCCATACCCTGTGGCGTCTGGCCCAGTATCTGCTGACTCTCGACTGATCCCCAACTCCTTAGGGTCTAATGCTCTCATGATCTTTGGCTACTCCATATCAAAACTCTCACACTGTCGGCTCTGTGTGCGCCCGTTGAAGTCCCCCATAAGGAAGACCTCACCCAAACTAGAATACAGAATAATGTCCTTTGAGAGCTGTGAATAAGGGGAGGGGGAATCTCTGGCCTGAATATCACCCTGCATAGTAGCATATCTGGACCCTCGTGGTGAAAAGTAGCATACTGCCATATAGATCCATCTCTCATCTGATATCTGCACTCTGATCCATATGTAACTGGCCTCCTCATCTCGTCTCACTAATTGGATATGTCTCTGTATCCCCTGATGGAATAGAACTGCCACCCCTCCTGAGCCCCTAGATGTACTCTGCCTAGTAGTAGCCCGGTATGCAGATACCCACTCAAATCCTGTAATGCGTGGAAGCCCTCTCTCTGGGCTCTCATGTGTCTCTGTGAGGCATATAACATCATGGTCGGGTAAAATCTCCTCAAGTCTGTCCGGTCGTGACCATAGGGAGCCATTGGAGTTCCAAACTGCCACATGTATCGGGATCTTACAGTCCTCTGCCCCGTCTCATAGGCCACGCCCCCCTATTTGGTGGGGCATCCATCTATAAAAATTCGGCCATCTCGATAGAAGGCCTTACGGCCTTCTCTACGTGCTTGGAGTATTTGTGGCATGCATGCTCGTCTGTGTGCAATCTGCATCTGAGTCAGGTCCTCATCCATGAAGATGGGAGCCCCAGTCATCCCTCGGAGAGTCATCCCTCGGAAAGAAATCCGCTTCCGAAAGAGAGAGAGAGAGAGAGAGAGAGAGAGAGAGAGAGAGAGAGAGAGAGAGAGAGAGAGAGAGAGAGAGAGAGAGAGAGAGAGAGCCTCCGCAAAGATTCGATTCCATTGCGTCGTCGGAGAGCCTACCGCTCACCCCACGTATACCAATCACTTCCCTTGGTGCCTTAGCCAGGATTTGGAAGTTTATGCAGGGGATGATTGCCTGACTAGGGAGATTCGTTCAAAATCGTCATTGCGCAGTATTCGTGGCGCTGCGTTCGGCCCATCCGAATGGCCCTTGTTAGGCCGAGTCCCAGAATCGGCCCTTGGACCTGCCCATTCGGACCTTGACCCGAAACCCCTAATTGGCCCTTGGACCCGATACTTGACTCGGCCCGTCCAAGTTACTCCACTCGGCCCTTTGACCATGGCCCTTTGACCAAACTGACACTCGGCCCGAAGTCCACTCGCCCCTGGACCCGACTCGGCCCAGGACCTGACTCGGCCCAGGACCTGACTCGGCCCTTGGCCCAACATTTAGCTCGGCCCGTTTGAGTTACTCCACTCAGACCTCGGCCTACGAAAAACTTTTTGCACTCGGACAAGTGCGATTCGGCCCGTCTGAGTCACTCGCTCGGCCCCTACAATTCGGACCAGTTGGGTCGAGTGTGTGCCTAACTCAGTCTTAGAGATTTGATTTGACCCAACTGGAGCTCAGCAGTGCAACCTGTTGTAAGCCCTCCTAATGTTTAGAGCCTGATTCTGGCGCACCGAGTAGACAAAATTGTAAGGCATGGCCGCTTAATAGTTTGAGTGGGATGTTGCAATACCTAGAAACCCAGAGACCTAGAGGTAACCTGTCGAGCCATAAAACCTTGATCAAGCCCAAAAAACGGCAAGGCATCGTAGCCGAAAGGCCCTAAATCCCGTCTAGACGACTAGAGAATTGATCTACAAAGCCTATCAGGCCTGAGAGTGCATGAGATGCTTAGAGGTTGTTTGCCGCACTCACCTTGAATTTTCGCACTTGAAGTGCACTTAAGAAAAATTGAAAGCCTGATTGAACAAATGTGCACCAGAAAGAACACACGTACAGAGTGAAGATAACTTGAGGACTGTATTTAATAAGTCAAGTAACTCACTCAGATAAGCCACTCAAGGAACCCACGAATAGGAGAGAACCCATGGACGGAGACAAACCATCAACATGCAAAGTAGGACCAAGCAAGCAGTGCAAACAAAGGGGATTTGAAAAACCTACTCAATTCGATTGATAGCTTGGCGAAGCACGAGAACTTGACTATGGAAAAGGAAAGCTCGGACCATAGGTCTAACGAGGAACTCGACTTGGGCATCTTCCCAGAGCTATTCAGCAATTGGTCAGCGGTCGGACAACGGATGCTATCATCACAGACTTAGAAGAAGAGAGGAAGCTAGCCCATAAGGCGTTGCAAGGCATAGTCACGTACGATAGAGACCAGCAGGCCAGGAGTCAAAGGCAAAGCATAGAGTTGCATGAGGTACAACGAGTGCTGAACTTAGCCAACGGATCACGAGAGAGCCCTAGAAGGAGACTTAACACTGAGCAAACTTCTTATGAAGCGATTGTTAGATAACACCGCAGCAGAGCAAAGTGCTACATCATTGGCGACCTCACTCTACTGACAGGGTTAGGAGCAACCCAAGGCTATAAGAGCCAGTCTAAAATCCCAATAGTCGCAAAGCAGCTCGCGACAAGTGCCAACCCCATGATGACCCATACAACTTTGTAGAGTAGTTCGAGCAAGTCTACGAAGCCAACGGCCTCAACGACTCGACTTAGCGTTCTCAAGCATTCAGACTCTGCTTAGGTGACAAGGGCAGGACATGGTATACAAGCTTAGACGCTGCAAAGCGGGCACACTTCAATAGCCTCAAGAATCTCTTCATTAAGAGATTTGTCGAGCCTGGATACTCTAACAATCTGCTAGTACGACTGATGAATGTCAAGTGAAAAGAGAAGGAGGACATTCGCAATTACGTAACCCACATAAGGAGCCTCTTCAAGAGAATCCCTACAAGTGAATGACCGACTGAAAGAGCAGTTTTAACTGTGTTCATCAGCGGAATTCAAAACAAGGAACTATATAAGGCTTTGGTAGCCAACTCGAGCTTGCAACGAGACATGCTAGCTAGGGTTTTTGAGGAAGCTATCAGAGTTGACGATCAACTGAAAGAGAGGAGTTCCAGGAGCTCCAACTTAGAAGAAACCATCTCGCGAGGTTTGGAGAGAGCACTGACCTCTGGTGAGTGACTAGCCCCATCATCCCAAGATAAGGGGAAGGCCACCGAGATGAACCACGACTGGCCTGATGTCAAGATGGAGATAGTCAAGCTACAAGACCTGTGGAGACAACCAACACGGCCACACATCCAACGTGTGTATTGTGGCGGGAATCATTTTCCAGCCGAGTGTCAAGACCCTCGGTCGAGACCTTGCGCTAACTGCAACAGGTTTAGTCATGACGCTATGCACTGTAGATTGCCCAGGAGACTTCCGTACTCCCAACCATATGGTCAGCCTTACCTAGCAAACAGACCGTAGTCACTTTATGGAAGGGGAGCCCCATTGGCCCTTCCTGTGCCTAACGACATTAGGCCGGCTGTCCCCATGATGGACATAAACCCTACATGTATACCTAGGCCGCCCGGTCCCTATGTGACCCATCCGCCGAGTGACACTCCAATCCACTACGTGGAAGAGCCAAATGAGGAAGAGACTTACTTATACCCTTATGTCTCTCATGACGAAGAGGGCAACGCCATCCTTATGGACTATCGACCAGTGCTAGTGATGGTGTTAGGAAGAGGATGAGGTAGAGGCCTAGGAGGACAGATACAGGATCCAATTATCTGTTGGACCTGTGGTCACCCAGACCATGTCTCATCACGTTGCCCCAAGAGGGAGCAGGAGAATCGAGACAAAGCTGACCTAAGGTGTGTTGAGTGTGGAATCAATTCCACCCATATCTTCGTCGATTGCCCAAAGCGGAAACCTTCTGCAAATTCAGCCGAAGTACCATCTGTCCCATTGGGGTTGTTCGGCGTCGAGACCTTGATGGGGAGGCCACACCCATCCCGTTGCAGGTCATGACCCATGCCCAGAAAAAGCATGCCAGCATATCACTACCAGGGCCCAGCAACCCCGATGCAGCCTCGACGGGAAAAAAGAGCTACATGCGAAGGAAGAGGAGGCCAAAGACTAAGATCACACTGAAAGATGAGAGTGCTACAACTCTACCTGTTGGAAAGGAAGTCGAGGACGTAGAGACAGAAACTTTAGCCCCCAAGACAGCCAAAAAGGGAAGTGCCAAGGTAGGGGAGTACCCGCATCCAAAGTGCCAACTCGAGGCCATAGAGAAGGTGAGGGACTGGGTAAAAGAGGCCCAAGAGCACTTAAGAGATGCTGAGCCCATCCTAGAGGACGAGAGTGAGGATCTCATTAGCATGAGCACGGCAGACTCACTCCCTTAACCAAAGTTAGAAAGGGCAACCGCCCCACAGACAACACCCCTTAGGGCAAGCCTTAATGCTGCAGGCCCACAAATCAGTCACGGCCATTGGCTAAGACAATTCGGCATAGGAGAGGGACGAGAAACCAACAGCCTCCTCACCACGCTAGTGACCACCCCAATGACGTTAAGCCTAGGAGACCTGCTTAAGCAGCACCCCACCCTATGGTAAAACATCAAGCAGGATCGGGATATAGAAACACAAATACTAAGTCTAACGCTACACTCTGTGCAAAAATCCTTGCATATTAATGCTTTCTGGGAAGGCACCGAGATGCATGCAATGTTACCATTCCTGGCCTTAGGAGACACAACAAGAAAGGGAATTGTAGACACAGGAGCCGGGGTTAGTGTGCTATGCCATGTAGTATTGTAGACCTGGGGAAACCCACCTGTTGAGACCGCTCGGTTTAATGTCACATTAGTAAACGGCATGAGGGTGAGGCCATTGGGGGTACTTAAAGACTGGCCGGTGAAAATCACAGGTGTCCAGTTCTCTGTCAACTTTATAGTCATGAAGGGAGTGGGCTACGATGTCCTATTAGGCCGGCCTTAGATGCGCAATGCCAGAGTTATTGAAGATTGGGATAACATCTTGATATTCTTAGGCAACATGACAGAAGCTATGAGGGTAGAGATGGACACTTGGAAAACCTCACCAGTCAACTTGGATGCCATCTCTTCGATGCTCAAGGGTGACAGCCAGGTCAAGAAGTCTTATGGGCCCTTGACCAAGTATATCCCATGTCCAGAAGATGAGCGGGATTGGATGCATGTCCTTGCTACAATCGACCTGCCTTTCTCGGACCAAGAGATGCATGAGCAAGCCATCAAGATGATGGGCACGACCGACGGCATGCCCTCTATACCAGTGTGCATGAACGAAGGAACCCATATTGGGAGATCTAAGCTCGTCACCTTCCGAGTGCTAGGCAACAAGAGAGAACTCTAGGAGGCCCTGAAATACTTAACAGACAAGCTGGCTGACAACTCAGTAGCAAACCTCATACCACTCCAGGATCTCTTTGGCGAATCTGAGTGGCAATGGACCAGGGTGCACGACTTGAACCTTATGTACAACTAGGCCTTAGTCCTAGATTGGTGACAAGAGACGTACCAAGCCCTACGGGACGACGAACTTGCTGGAGCAGAGGACTCTGACAACGAGTACAAAGACTGCCAACCCTTCGGTGATGGAAGTGAGGGCGAGGTGGATTCCATAGAGTATGACACGGAGGGACATGAAATAGAACAAATACGGGTGGATTCCAAGCCGCAAAAAAGAAGTGCCTACAAGACAGAGCGAGGACTCATGCACATAAATTGTGACCGTGGCTGGTTAGAACACATAGCAGCCATAGACCTTGAGCAAGCAGGCCTAGGTCAACCGGGGGTGACACAAATGCTTAGAGCAGAATCACCATCTGAACTGTGACCACCAGGGGAGGCCCCCTCTTCAAGCGAAGATGGCGAGTTTGACTCTGAGTCAGAGGCGAGCTCGAATAGTGACCCAAAAATATCGAGGCCGCCCAAGATCCCCGACGCATAGCCGAGGACTTACCTGTCCACATGAGGCACAAACGATTGAAGCAAGGAAGGGCGAACCAACCCAGGGACACCCGAACAGATGAGCAACGAAAACCACGGGACTTTCCAAAATGATTTACAAAATTTAAGAAAGGAGATAGGATAGTGATCTTGATGGGTTCCAAAGGGCAAGGGCAAACAAGCAAACTGATCGAGGGACCAGCCAGGGTCAAAGAGGTGAACTTAGCTCGGGAAGAGGAGACACCCCAACCAGTCTTTGTTGCCGATGACTTGGCTGAGAATGAGGAAGCGAGTCTAGTTACTCTCTTGCGAGAGTATGTGGATGTGTTTGCATGGTCCTTGGAAGAGCTTAAAGGGGTAGATCCGAGTGTAGTGACTCATAACATATCCATGACACCAGACGTAGCGTCGGTGAAGCAACGACCATACCCAATGAATCCTAAGCATGCTCATGCTGTCAAGGAAGAAATTGATAAGCTAATGAAAGTAGGATTCATTTACAAAATTGAGCACACGGACTGGGTATCATCCATAGTCATTGTGATGAAAAAAACGGAAAAAATTAGAGTGTGCATCAATTATAAAAAGGTGAACGCTGCTACCAAAAGGGATAATTATCCATTGCCATACACTGAGCACATGCTTGAAAGTGTGGCAAGCAAGGAGGCCTACAGTTTTCTGGATGGCTTCTCAGGATACAACCAGGTGCAAGTGCATCCTGCCGACAGGCATAAGACTGCCTTCGCCATCGAGTGGGGCATCTTTGCGTACATAGTCATGCCTTTCGGGTTGACAAATGCCCCTGCCACCTTCCAATGTCTCATGTGCACCATATTTAAAGACATGCTTCACAAGGAGTTAGAAGCCTTTGTCGATGACCTTTGCATTCACTCGACCTAGATGGAACACTTGAACAAACTTCAAGCAGTCTTTGATCAATGTTGCCTATATCGTCTCTCCTTGAGCCCCTTGAAATGCCAGTTTTGGGTAAAGCATGGGTGATCCTCGGCCATGTGGTGTCAAAGAATGGCATTTCCACTCACTTCTTGAAGGTCAGGGCTATTGTCGACCTTCCACCCCCAACCAACTACAAGGGAGTTCAATGCTTTTTAGGCCTTATGGGATACTATCGACGGTTTGTGTTGAATTACGCATTGATAGCAAGACCTTTATACAAGCTGTTGATTGTCTTCGAATGGACTAAAGCATGCCAATGTGCATATGAAGAGTTGAAGAGGGCTCTAACCATAGCACCAATTATACGAGCCCCGAATTGGATCATAACCTTCCATGTGCATATCGATGCTTCTAAAATTGTTATGGGGGCAATGTTGTGCCAACCTGGCAAGCACAACCTAGATTATCTAGTGAGCTTTGCTAGCAGACAACTCACGGAGATAGAAATGAATTACTCGATGACGGAAAGGGAGGGCTTGGCCATGGTGTTTGTTGTGAAGAAGTTCCGGCATTATCTATTGGCTACACCCTTTACCTTCTATGTAGACCATCAAGCCTTGCTATACCTAGTGAACAAACCTTACGCTACAGGACGCATAGCTTGGTAGCTCCTCTTGCTTTTGGAGTTTGACTTCTCCGTGGTTGTACAGAAGGGAAAACAACACTACATGGCCGATCATATGTCACGCATCCCCACAAGGGAATCTGCTGGAGAAGGCATTACCGATGAATTGCCAGATGCCCATCTCTTTAACCTCTCCTAGGAGGGATTTATTCAAGGCCGATCTAACATTATATTGGGCAGATGACATAGTCCAACTGCTTGAGCACGGACTGCCTGAATGACCAATAGAGAAGGCAAGACTGAGGCGACTTGTTCTCAAAATCCAACCCTACTAGTTGATAGCAGGCTAGCTATATCGCTTAGGGAAAGATGGATTGCTGCACAGATGCATGTGCAAACATGAGATGCACGACGTGCTCTTAGAGGCACACAGTGGGATTGCTGGTGGGCACTTTTGCAGAGACACAACGGCCTGCAAGTTGTTGCAGTCTCAACTATGGTGGCCAACACTGTTTCCTGATGTTGCACAATTTGTTAAGCATTGTGACGAATGTCAGCGGAGGACGAAGGTCTTGACTTGCAAGGATCAAATGGAGTTGACCCCAATCATTGCACGACAACCCTTCGAAAAATGGGGGATCGACTTCATGGGACCCATCAGCCCCGTTGCACAGTATTCTCAGGCCAAATATATCATTGTGGCCACAGACTAGCAAACGAAGTGGGTAGAGGCGAGAGCAACCCGAAAGAACGATGCTCGAACAACCGCCAAGTTCTTGTGGGAGCAGGTGACCTCATGATTCGGATGCCCCATCAAACTAGTCAGTGACTAGGGGACACACTTCATCAATGAAGTGATAACTCATCTCCTATCCACCTTCCTAATTATCCATCGGAAATCCTCTCCATACTACCCTCAAGCAAACGGCCAAGCAGAATCCACAAATAAGATTCTTGTCAACGTCCTAACCAAGGTAGTCTCGGCCTCACACATCGACTGGGATAACAAGCTGATGGCGGCCTTGTGGGCTTACCGTACAGCCTACAAAATGACCGTTGAATAGACCCCCTTTAGGCTGACCTACGGAATCAAAGAAATTCTCCCTGTAGAATTCTTCGTGCCTAGCCTACGAATTGTGCTTCAGGAGTGATGGGAAGGAAAGGAAGTATGGATGCAATGCCTAGTAGAGCTTGAACGCCTCTTGGAGACTCGTCTTCTAGCCACCCATGCACTCATATGCAAGAAGGCACGATGCAAGAGAGCTGGTTTGACAAACATGTCAAGCAACGCGACTTCAAGCAAGGCAACCTAGTGCTCCTATACTCAGTCAAGGGACACAAGCAAAAAATGAAGTTTCAGGGTCTTGGACCTTTCAGGGTCCGTGTGATCAGGCGAACGGGAAACATCAAGCTCGAGACTCTAGCTGACGAAGGAATAGGCTTCTTCAATGGCAGTCGCATCAAGAAATACTATCCCCCCCACGCATCCTTTGCATGAAACACCAATGTTGAAACCACCAGTCAACACCCAAGTTGTCAAGAATTGCGTGGTGGGGGGACTTGCTCGAGATGCTGTGCCGAATACACACAGAATTCGCAAGGAGAAGCTCACTCAAGAGACAAGAAGAGAGATGGAGGCCAAAACGTTTTCTTACTGGTTTCTTCTTCTTATTCCACACACTTTACAATGTACACAAAGTATAGATAAGATACAACATAAAGGATAGTGGCCTTCTAAGTCAAACAATGCATAACCGACTACACTAGTCGATTGGCGCTATAACTATGCCAACTGTAAATAGGTGTAACAACCTGAATATAATAAGTAATGAGTCAGTGGCCATGTGAGAGTCATAATAACTACCGACGTGCTAAGTGTAGACGTGTGGACCCATCTAACTAGGCGGTCCATCATTAATGTCTGCATGTGTTGAGCTTGTCATCTCAACACTCCCCCTCAAGCTCAACTGCATCTCTGCAACTCCAAGTAAGCTTCGAAACTTTTGAAGCTTCTCTATACCCAATGCCTTTGTAAAGATGTCAGCTATCTGATCCTATGTGCTGACATACACCAAGTCAATCTCACTTGCTAGTACCTTCTCTCTCACAAACTGGTAGTGTATCTCAATATGTTTTTTCCTCGCATGGAACATAGGGTTCCTAGCCAACTGTATACTACTCATGTTGTCACAATAAATGACAATTGGACCTTCCACCTGCACATCTAAATCAGCTAATAAATTTTGCATCCATATTACCTCACATGCTGTAATAGCAGCACCTCTATACTCAGCCTCTGTACTCGACAAAGCAATTGTAGATTGCTTTTTGCTACTCCAAGCAACTACTGCACTACCAAGAGAGAACATGTATCCGCTGGTAGATCTTCTATCAGACATACTACTAGCCCAATCTGCATCTGTGTATCCAAACACCTGTATATTTGTACCTACCTCATAGAAAAGTCCATAATGTAATGTGGACTTCACATATCTCAATATGCGTATGACTGCATCCAAATGTGGCTTTCTAGGTACTTCCATAAACTGACTCACAAGACCAACATCGTAGCTCAAGTGTGGCCTTCTAATGGTCATGTAGATCAAACTCCCCACTATCCTCCTGAACATAGTAGGGTCTTCTATCTCATCCCCAACATCAGCACTCAACTTTACATTCTGCTCCAACGGGACTGAAAGTGGTTTGCATGTTGTCATACCATACTTGGACAACATATCCAAGCCATACTGTCTTTGGGACAGCCATATACCATCATCACATCTGATCACCTCAATGCCAAGGAAGTACCTTAACTCACCTAAATCCTTCATCTCAAACTTCTTCTTCAAAAAGTCCTTGACTTCAGCAATCCCACTATCATTATTACCTATAATAATCAAGTCATCCACATAGATGACTATGATGACCAAACCTGCATCTCCCTTTCTCACATAAAGTGAGTGATCAGCATTAGAAACATAAAAGCCAATATTGACAAGATACTCTCTAATCTTGTCAGACCATGCTCTAGGTGCCTGCTTGAGCCCATAGAGCGCCTTCTTCAACCTGCACACATACGTGGGATGCTCTAAATCTTCATAACCTGCTAGCTGATCCATATACACCCCTCTTCCTGCAAATCACCATGCAAGAAGGCATTCTTCACATCCATTTGCTGCAACCTCCAACCTTTGGCTGCTGCCAAAGCAATCACACATTTGACAGTTTCCATCCTAGCAACTAGACTGAAGGTTTCTTCATAATATATGCCATATGTCTGGGCATAGCCTTTTGCAACCAACCTAGCTTTGTACCTACTAATAGAACCATCTGCATTGTGCTTAATCTTATAAACCCACTTACATCCAATAGCTTTCTTGCCCTTCGGCAATGATACTAGATCCCAAGTCTTATTGGCCTCTAATGCAGCCATCTCCTCATCCATTGCTGCATCCCAATGAGTATGACCAACAACATCCTCAAAACAAGTGGGCTCAACATCCTCAACTAGTTTCAACATATAAGCATAATGGTGAGCTACATAACCTTCAAAACCAAATCTTTTATTAGGGTATCTGACCCTGCTAGATCTGCGTACCTCCGGATCACTCAATGGAGCCTTTGCATTATTATGAGCTCTCTGTACACCTGGTGTCCTGACAGAAGGAATACCAAGCTCATCATCCAAGCTCTTTGAGCCACTGAAGTCTCCATCAAGAACTGCATCAATGCCATCTGACAATTCATTCTTTCCTTTGTCTTTACCTGTAGTGCTACTAGATGCACCTGAAGATGTAGAGCTACTCCTTAGTCTCCCAGACCAAGGACTACCAGATGATGTCTTTGGTCCACTAAGAGTCTGTGATTCTTGCTTTTCAGCCTGCACATGAGTGTCATGATCATCATCATCATCCAATGCATCACCACTAGATACATACCAACTACTCATTTCATCAAAGATGACATCCCTGCTTACTCTGAACTTACATGTGACAGGGTTATAATATCGATACCCTTTCTGCTCTAAAGAGTATCCAATAAAGACACATTTTTCTGCCTTTGGATCAAGCTTCTTCCGTAGCTCATCTGGCACGTGAACATATGCAACATAGCCAAAAACCTTCAAGTGCGATACATCAGGCTTCTTGCTAGTAAAGCATTCTTCAGGAGTCATCCCATGAACTGCAACTGTGGGAGTTCTGTTCATAATATAAACAACAGTATGTACAGCCTCATACAAAAAATTCTTAGGCATATTCTTTTCAGCCATCAAGGCATGTGCAACTTTTGCAATATGCATGTTTTTCCTTTTTGCAACCCCATTTTGCTATGGGATATACCTGCATGTGAACTGTCTCTTTATCCCATGAGACCTCAGAAAATCACTGAACTCATTCGAGAGGTACTCTCCCCCTCCATCTGACCTCAAGCACTTTACTTTCAAGACTATTTCTCTTTCAACTGCAGCCTTGAAAGTTCTAAAGTGCTCAAACACTTCAATCTTTTCCCTCATAAAATATATCCACAGCTTTCTAGAACAATCATCAATGAATGTGACAAAGTATGAACTACCTCCAAGAGATACATTTTGTGTAGGTCCCCAAATATATGTATGCACAACATCAAGGATATTTCTACTTACATCTCTGTCATGTGAAAAGGGTTGTCTTGCCCGCTTACCAAACTGACATGCTTCGTATACCTTATGAAATTCTGCAACTCTAAGTGTAGGCAAACCTGTAACCAACCCTTTGGATTGCATTAATTTCAGCCTTTGTACATTTGCATGTCCAATGCATTTGTGCCAAATTTCAATGTCTGCAACAACACCTTTTCCTTTAGCATACACAGCAGCATTCATAGTAGGAATTCCAGCATCTAGAGTAAACATACGTCCAACTCTACTTCCCTTTGCAACCAACCTGCACTTGTCATTTAAGCCTTCTACAAAGCAGCCCTTTGCATTAAATCTGATTTGCGGCCCTTGCTCTACCATCTGACTGACTGACACCAAGTTCTTTGTAATAGATGGCACATGTAAGCATCTGAAAGACTCTTTGTCTTACCATCATGCAAGGATAAGGGAAATTTTTCAATATGTGAAATTGGGTGACATGAATCATCACCCGTCTGTTCATGAAAGCTTATTGGCTGGTCATAGAGGCATATGGGGCACTTTTGCCAAAATAAAAGAGAAATTTTGGTGGCAAAACATGCATAAAGACATTGAGCATTTTGTTGAGTCTTGTCATGTTTGTCAAATGTACTCTATGGTTAAGCATAGAGATGGGCTTCAACCTACCTATCCTTTATCCATTCACTATAGATGGGTTATTGATTTAGTAACCATGCCTACAGGAATTTGGAACATGAGATATCTAGTACTTGCTAGAGAAGATCTCACAAATCAAGTAGAAGGAAAAGCCTTGACAACAAAGTCTACACAAGCTATTTGTAGATTTTTACTTGAAGAAGTCTTTTGCAGGTATGGCTGTGTTGCCAAAGTAACTGCTGATAGAGGAGAATTGGATGCTGATGCGGTTCGCCTTTTCTTTGCTCGATTGGGGATCAAGCTATCTCTTACATCAGCCTACAACCCTAAAGGCAATGGTAAGAGCGAAAGAGGTCATCAACCAATTCTTAAAGCTTTAGCAAAATCTTGCAAAGGAAAGATGAGGGAATGGCCTAGAATGCTACCATTCGCATTATGGGCTGATAGAACTACCCATAGTGCAGTAACAGGTTATATGCCGATTGAACTAATATATGGATAGCCACCTATCATGCCTATTGAGGAGTCCATTGTTACATGGAGTATCTTACAATGGGATGAAGGCATGAATAGAGAAGAGTTGCTGACTCTGCGCATAAGGCAACTTGAAAGAAGGCCAGAAGATGTCAAGACAGCCATTGAAAGGCTGAAAACAGTAAGATTAAAGAATAAGAAGAGGTTTGACAAGCATCATCGACTCCGTCCAAGAGCCATTCAAGAGAAAGATTGGGTACTTGTCTATGATAGTAGCCTAGACAATCAATATAGTGCTCATAGAAAGTTAGCCAAGCAATGGTTTGGACCATATGTTGTAAAAGTAGTACATAATAATGCTATTTACTCTTTGCCTGAAATGGATGGGACCATGATAAAAATACCAATAGCCGGGAAATGAATCAAGCTCTTCAAGCGAAGAGAATCTTCAACTTATGAGCTTGATGACTTAGATATGAGCCCTCTACTTGAAGACAAGCTGGAAGAAAAAGACTTAGAGGATGAAGATGAAGATATATCAGAAGAAGACCCTCCTTAACCTGTAATCTTATGAAATGGCACATGCCGGAGGATGTGCAGGTTAGGAGGGGGTGAATGTCAAAGAGTTTATTGTTCATAATATAAATCATGGGATTCTTATGAACTCAGAAGAACTTCACTGGGAGTTATATGAGGAATTTGCATACAAAATTCAGTCATTGTTACCCAATAACCAACTTAGTTACATAATTTCTTTTGTATTTAGCATATAATTTTCAATTGTACCATGTATATTGATGAAAAATAAGTCTATGGGAACCTACAACTTGGTCAGCTGGAAATAATTGACAGTTTGCAAGATAAATCACATTGATTCAAGTGCAAAAATATGGTTAGAACTCAAGAAAAATGCCAAAAGTCCACTAGGTTCACGAGGGACCTGAAGTAATGGACTAATGTGACCAGCAAGTGACCTGAGTAGGTCAAAAAGTGACCTGGGCCTAAGCAGGAAGCAGCCCGCATTTTTTGGCACAAAATGCGGACCTGCACAGCCTGACTACAAATGGAGGGAGCCTGCTCTTATGTATGTCTTCTCTCATTTTGTCTACCTTATTCATGGTCCAATGAAGCCCGACTTGTACCCAAGTACTTGAGTGACTTTGGGGCAAGCAAAGGATGAGGATTTTGAAGGTGTATGGGCTGTTATGGGCTGAAATAACCAGTCATAAATAGGGCAGCCCACTGTTCTTGTCCATTTTTATGAGCAAACAAGAGATTTATGTGGTTGTAATAGAAGAAAATGACCTCTTTTCATCAGGACTTTATTCATTAATGATTAGAGGAGCTTATTCATGAGTTTATACACTCTTTTTAAGCTTGATTATGGGCTGGAATATTCTGTTTTAAAATAGGGCTGAAGTTAAAATTATGCTCCTTCAATGCATTTCATGTACCATTGGCCCAAATCTTGAATGTAATTGAAGTCTACCAACATAATACTTGTTTCCTAGAGTTGAAATCCATGTATGTACTTGAGATAAAAGCCATTAGAGCTTGCTTTTGATATTCATATTTGGATTAAGAATCTAAGTATATCCTTTATGTTATGGATTATGTATCCAAAAGCATTTGATGTAATCAAGATAGAGTTATCTATTCCATTCATGTATGCTACATGCATAGGAAAAAGCTTGAATTCTTCTTCCACATCTAAATCATTTCTAAAACCCGGATCTTGTCAAACTCCAATCTTTTTCCCTTTCCTGAACTTTGAATCCCATACTCCTAAGCCCCGGTGGTAGACCTTCAACCCTTAACACGATGACACCGTAATATTAAGAATTGTTTTAAATAATAAGGAATTCATGCAAAATAAGATAAGCTGAACAAACCCACTAGTAGGAAGAGACCCTAGACATCGAACAATGGGCAAGGGCCCCAATCATTGAATACTAAGAGACTCAAATCATCGAGTTGTTAGGGAACAATATCGATACATACGATTAGGGACGTACCTCTACCCAACTTGATCAATCTGAGCGATACCCTAGTTGCCCAAGAAACTGGCAACATCATGTTAGAAACCAACGCTAACCCAAAAAATGATGAACTTGACTTGGGAGAACTCCTAGTTGACATCCAGCAAATGATAACTCAATATGACTTGCAAACTAAAATGGGGCATCATGGTACGAACCGAAGACATCATAGCCGATCTTGAGGAAGAGCGGAAGTTGGCAAGGAGAGCACTGCAAGGCATAGCTACCTACAATCAAGAGCAATGAGCTCAAAAGATGAGGCAAGACATAGAAATACATGAGGTCTAATGTGTCTTAGTTCTTGCCAACCAAAATAGGACAAGACCAAACACTGAGAGGGAGACAGCATTGGAAGCCGCTGACCAAGATTCTTACAAAGCGACAGCATGACTGTAGAGTAGAGTAGAGTAGAGCAGCCCTTGGTAACTTCGTTTTGCTACTAGCAAGACTAGGAATCACCCCAAATTCTAGGATCTAGACCAAGGTACCTGTGATTGCCAAGCAAATCGACAAGTATCAACATGGCAATGACCTGTATAGCTTTATGGAGCAATTTGAGCAAGTATGCAAGTCTAACGGCCTCACGAACCTTGCTCAACATGCACAAGATTTTGAACTTTGCCTAGGAGACAAGGGATGGACATGGTACACTAGTCTAAACAATGCCAAATGTAATGACTTCAATAACCTCAAGTGTCTCTTCATCAAGTGATTCTCTGAGGGCAAGATACTTTGACAACCTCATCATCAAGTTGACGAACATGAATCAAAAGGACAAGCATGATATTGGAGACTATGTCACCCACGTGCGGAGTCTCTTTAAGAGAATCCGAACCGTCATAGAGCGACCTAGCGAATGAGCAGTCTCCACTACATTCATAAGCTGAATCCGAAGCAAAAAGCTTTACAAGGCCTTGGTGAGCAACTCAACCTCACAAAGGGATGTGGTAGCTAGGGTCTTTGAAGAAGCTATACGAGTGGATGATCTACTCAAGGAGAAGAGATCAAGACCCACAACCCGAGACAACACTACCTCTAGAACCTCAGAAAGAGCTACGACCATTAGTAAAAGATCTAGCTAGACCACCCAAGACAAGGGAAAGAGTGTCCAAGGACCTAAAGCTAGAGTTGGCTAGGTTGCAAGAGATGATGAGAAGGCCCACACGACCTCATGTGCAATGCGTGCATTGTGGAGAAACAAACCACCTCTTTCGGCCAAGTGCATGGATCCTAGATCCAAACCCTATGCTAATTGCGGTAGGTTTGGCCATGATGCAATACATTGCCAATTACCAAGGTGATTGCCATACTCACAACCATACAATCAACCTTACTACCTAGGAATAGATTGCAACCCTTCAGAAGGGGAGCTCCACTAGCTCTTAGCACCCAATGATTCAAAGCCAACTATCCCTACGATGGATATCAACCTCACAGGGATACCTAGACCACCTGGACTCATCGTGACTGTGGGAGCTTTCGCTCAATCGCCAAGACCCACGGACCGCTTATTATTTCAAGCGTTCCAAGCGAGCTCTCATGGCTATCTCTCACCTAGCCGACGCGCCGTCGATCCTACGAATGCAATGAACTTACCTTGATGCTTGATCGAGTACCCTCCTCTCTCTCACACTTCGGTAGCTCCACGATTCTTGATGCTAGCTCAAGCATCCTCAAGCCTCCTCCATCTCCAAGCCTCATCCTCCATAGCCGCGCGCGCAAGAGAAGAGAAGAAAAGAGAAGAGGAGAAGGGGAGAGGAGATGGTGGAGAGCTTCACCCTCTTGATTCCTCACTCTCTCACACACTCACTCCCTCACACTCTCACACTCCCTCTCTCAAGAGCATACACAAGCAAGAAGGAGAGAAGAAGAGAGGAAGAAGAAGACTAGTTTTGCCACACCAAAGAATGAGCTCTTCATGCACTTTTTAACTTTATATACAAAACCCTACTTCCCTTTTGGGCGGTCATTCCCTTTTTCCCTTTTTTACATGGCCGGTCATAGCCCAGGCCCTGTTTTCCATTGTCCTTTTATCTTCCTTGCTTCCTTTTCACTACCCTTCTATATTTACAAATCGCACGGGTGAGAGCCCGGCACTCTTTTACAAGATTTTAGGGTGCGCTTTTTATGCGCCTTTCCCTTTTCGTGGTTGCCTTGGCCTTTAACGGTTGTCCTTGCGCTTTTGGCCTTTTCTCCTTCTTTTCCTTCCATCGGGTTACCTTTTTTCCACCTTTGCCATGCGTCTTTTCCACTTTCTTTCTCTCTCTTTGTGTTGGGGTTAACATTACCCCCCTCCTAGACGAGTGCCAGTCCCATGGCACTTACTAGCGTAGGGAGCAAGTGGTAGTATGCACTGAAGAATTCGGGGGGACAGGGGCTTGGAGCCTGCACTGGTGACCGGTTACGTGGGGGTTGGTTGGGGATGACGCGTAGGATGATTTTTCCAGCTTGTCGGATGCTGGGTGGGCAACTAGCATTGGACGTTGATGAAGAACGAATGCCACTTGGGCTGTGGTTGTCAACACCTGCAATTGAAAACCTGTCAGGTGGTCTCTCCCTAGGGGTAGTGCTAGTCTCTGTATTGTGCACAAGACTTAGTTTGGGAGACAGGTCGAACTCTAAGCAAGCTGAGAGTGTTGTCCTGCACTTGAGGACCCAAACTGTGAATTAGTTCTGTGTAGGTATTATATGAGTGCCGTGCGTGTGCATACTTAAATATTACGTAGCTAGAAGACTGGGCGGCGGGGGCCGTGTGGAGCAGAATTGTGGTAATGGGGAGATGAAGTACACCTTTGACTCTTGTTTGGAGGCGTCGTTAGGGGTGTGCCATTGTCGTCGAAGCTTGCTTTTTTTTTTTTGGCCGTGGTTACATGGAGGCAGCAGTACAAGGGATAACGGGAGTTCTACTCCTCATCATCCGAATGGTGGGAAAGGGTGGGCGGAGGGCGGGGGGCCTTGTTAGGGAATTTTCGGCTTAGCAAGTAGCCTTTAGTGTGGAGGCGGGTTTTGAGGGTGGTGGTGGAGAGAAAGGGGTGGTTGCACTGTGTGAATTTGCTGTCATTCATGTCTTCCAGTAGTGCACCACAGAAGGATGGCAAAAGAGCAGCACGCATAAATAGAGGGGTGGAAGGTGGCGCTCTTGGGGTGCAGGTTGCTGGTGTACTAGGATTCTAATTAACCTAAGGAAGTTACAGGTGGTGATGAATGCTGGGTCAGGGCAGGAGGTGAATTCGTTAAGGAATTTATTTATAGAGCTGTACAAGTCGGGCAGGGTGAAGAGAAGAGCGTTCCTATGGGAAGTGGTATTGGCATTATAAATGACGGGGAAGTCAAACCTGCCGTGGATGGACGGGTTAAAATCCACTCCTACCCTTTGAGGATACGGCATAAAGGTGGGGTCGTTCCTTTCCGAAGGGAGGGTGTTGCAAAACGCCATCCATGCCTCCAGGTTGACGTAAAAAATGCGCTGCCTCCAGGTGGGTTGGCAACTATAGCCTTCCACTGTGCGAGGTACTTGGAGGACTTTGTCTTGCCAAAATTCGCGGTCCTCGGCCCCCCAAGCAGTTGGGTGGGCCTCACGCTCTTCTAACCATTTAGCCTTGAGCCAGGCCCCCATGGCGATGACATCCTCCACCAACTGAATGGGCAGCACCCTATTCAAGGTGGTGGGAAACTCGAAGCATAGGTCGAAGGGGTCTCGGCTATACTCCTGATGCTCCCAGATAATCATTTCAGCGAGGTACTCAACGGGGGAGTCTTGGGTGCGCAGCGGGAAAGGGGCAGGCTGTTTCGGGGCGGGTCTGGCCTTCAATTTTCTTCTTGCCTTCTCCACCATTTCCTTCCTTCAGGTGGTGTGGGCCGCTCTTCGCTCGGCAGATGTGTCATGGGGTGGCACTTCAGTTTGTTGGGGTTGAGGGGGTGGCGGGACATATTCCTCTCCTTGAGGCCCTAGGTCAAGCTCTGGCTCACCCCCTTCCGCTTGCTCCTCCTCCTGTGTTTTCTCCTCAGTGAACCCAAGGTCCTCCATCTCCTGTGTTGTCAGTCCTACTTGTGCCAGATATTTTCTTTGTTCCTCTAGGCTCTGCGGCGGGCCTCCTAGCTGCAGTGGTACGTGCAGGCCTGCCGTGAGGGCCCTGCGCGTAATGGTTAGCTTTCTCTGCATCTGATCATTGGCCTCATCTGTTTCTGAGTGGGTGGTGTGGAGCAGCGTGTTGATAAAAGTGCGCTGCTGAGCTATCATAGCAAGCTGGGCTGCCTCTGCCTAGTTTTCAGCCATCACTTTGTCTCCCTCAGCCTTGGCCAGCCGGTGTGCTAAGTCCCGCACTCTCTGCTCGTTATGATTTGACCATTCCTTTGCCCACCTCTCCATGTCTTCCAGGCTTTCCCCCTGTCGGAGGGTCATCGCCATAAATTGTTGTTGCTGGGCTTCGAGCTCATGGCGCAAGCGGGACTGCTCTCGGTGCTCCTCTCCGATTTGCTCGTTGAGTTGGTCCCGCGTCGCCTGCAACCTGCGCACCTGTTCTGCCCTTAACTGATCCAGCTCTGCAACGTCTTGTCTAATTTTCTCAAGCTGACTCTACGCCTCCAAGTTGGTTGCAAATAGCTGGTCATTCCTACGCTGAAGGTGGGCATTTGTCTCCCTCTCCCTGGTGAGACGCTCCATTAGGATTTTCCTTCGTCCCTCCCAGGTAGCGTCGCGCTCCTTCAGGGTTTTCAGCTCCTCCGCCTCCTTGGTGCTGGCCTCCTCCCTAAGCACATCGATTTCCTTTTGATATTTTGTTATTTGCCTTACTCTGTCCAGTTGGAGGGTAGCTTGTGATTCGCTGTCCGCTGCCAGCTCCTCCACCGCCACCCTCCTTTCTTGCCTGGCTGTTTGCAACTGCGCGAGTAGCTCCTTTACATAGTCATCATAGTGGCCTGTTGGAGGTGGAGAGTGGGACATGATCGTAGTGGTGGCAAGCTCCTCCACTTTTTGTCTTTTCACTTCTGGCCCTGGCTCCAGCTCGGCCGTCGCTGCTCTTTTGGCACTTGAGACTGGGGTGGCCCCGGCTGCTTCCCTTGCCAACTCTCTTTCCACCAAGAATTGCAACCACGTGACTACATTGCTTTCATCGATCTTTGGGGTGTGCATCAGGGCGGCTGTGGTAGGGGGCGTCACCTTGAGGGGAGTGGCTTGCATGGGTGGTACGAGGAGAGGGGAGACGGGTCTGACTGGGTCTTTCCTTTCCCTTCTGTAGGAGGCAGCGGCACTGGTTCCGGCGTACCAGTGCTGGGGCCGGGTGCTTCAGGTTGGTATGGTCTGCTCGCTCCTTCCACGTCTTTCCTCCGCTGTTCCTCGATGGAGCGATGCGTCGCCAGCTCCAATTCTTCTTCTTCCCTCCTCCTCAACTCTTCCTTAGCCCTCTTTCTTCTTTCCTCCTCTTCTCTCACCGACTCTCTTCGGGCCCATTCGAGCTCCTCCTTCTCTTTTCTCCTTTGCTCCTCCTCTCTCTTTCCGTGCAGGGCTTTGGTCCGTTGCTCCGCTTTCCTTTCTGGTGTAGCCTGGCGTTCTCCCTTCTCGTCGGTGTCCGTTTCTGTTTCATCCGACTGTTCCTCTGCCTGGGATTGGGACTGCGACGACGATTCGCCACCTTTTCCGCCATCTCCCTGTTTGTCCTCTCCCGCACGTCCCTGCCCTATTGCCTCGTGGAGGATCGCAGTGAGGGCACCTCCAAAACCTACCGTGGAGGCCTTGGAGGATGAGGCCTTGCAGGTTGATCGAGGTGAGGGGGATTCTCCTGCTACAGCCCTTCCTCCTGTTGCCAGGGCCTTTGCTGAGGCCTCAATCGTCCTTCTCATGAACCCGTTGAGGTTCACCTCATCCAGTGCCTGAGCCGCGATGCTTTCGAGTAAAGGCACATTGATCCTGGACATGATGCTATTGTACCATTGACTCGAAAATAGGGTATGCATCATTTTTGCCTGCAGTTGAATCTCTGGATCAGGGATGTTTGCCAAGTTGACTCCGTCGTTGGTGTGGACTTTCACTTTGTCCATTCCCAACATGGCGTAGACGTCCCTTTTCGGCTTCTTCTCCACCTTGTTCGGAAGCCCCAGTGCTCTTTCTATCAGTTCAGGGGTCAGTTCAACCTGCACCTGTTTGGTGGCTTCCGCGTCCCGCACTGTGATGGTGCCCCTGTTTTTGTTGAAGGTGCATAGGAACTCGGCGCACAGGGTATAGTTTATCCTCTGGCCCACTGCTTCCAGATACCGTCGTAAGTGGCATTGCTCCATGATCCGTCATACCGCTGGTTCCTCAATAACCACATCTTCCAAGTTGAATATGTGGCGGAACTTCAGCTGATTGAATGCTCTGGTTTCCACTGTGAGGCCGTACCGCACCTGTTCTTCCTCCGAGAAAGGGAGTTTGCCAGCTTTGTCTTGACCTGCCATGGTCGCCATCTGTACATTCAGTCAATTCACTTCTTAGTATTTTTGGCAACCAATTCGTACGACGACCATAGCAGATTTTATCATTTATAACTATGATTTTTTCATTTCAAACTTCTATCACCTATTTCTGCATGGCATTTTAATTTGGAGCCTTTTCATGCTTGGTTCACTTTTTAGTTTTAACTTTCATGCTTGGTTTGCTTTTTAGTTTTACTGCCCCATCCCCCTTGTGGAAAAGAAAAATCCGTCCCAGGATTGGAGGGTGTGGGTCCAAGGCGTTCAAGTTGTTTTGTGGAGGAGCCAATCGTAGAAGTTGGGGTTATATTCGAGGTGTGTAGAGTAGTCCAGGTCACAGGGTCGGATGCCTACGTGGGTGATGTATGTGAGGACATCGGTGAGAAAATCTCTGGAGTTGACCCGACTTGCGATGTGGAGCTCTTCTTTTGTCAGGATGCGATCGAGATAGGGGTGCCCTAAGATATGATCGTCCATGGTTCGACCTCGAAGAGTGGTTAACACTCGATATGAGGTGGGCGCGACGTATGTGGGATCATACTCGGTTGTCTTGATGGCTTGCCGTTGTTCGGCATTGGTCATTATGCGGCATCCTTCCACTGCCCATTTTAATCGAAGAGTGTACCACTGCTTCAAGAAGGGAGATTCGGTGTCCGCTAGGTGGGACAACCTTGTTGTTTCTTGGCTAGTGAGGCCGGATGTCGTGCGCGGGTCAAATGATGGGATGAGGCGTTGCTTAATGGCTTGCTCTTTGGAGACCTCGCGAGCGAGTAGCTCAGCGGCAGAGCGTGAAGCTTGTGCGAAGGAGAATTCAAAAGTCTCCCAAGAGCAAGGCATGGTGCGCACATTCGTTGCAAGGGGTTCCGCTAATAGTCCCAAGTCTAGGCGGTCATAGCTGAGGGCCAGTGCCACAAAGGTGGCGTCGAGCTGTTTGATGCAGTCCACAACGTCATCCCCCGTGTCCTCGGCAAGGTGAGCGGCCAGCGTTAGGAATGACTTCCGTTCATAGGAAGGCTTAAGGCCGGCGGGTGGTTGAGGTTTGCTGGAGCTGGAGGTTCTGTTGGTACAGAGCTGCAGCTGGGGGCCTGTTTGAGTCAGCAACTCGGGCGTTGGTCGGATGGATGGGTCGGGTTTGATCTTAGGGGCTATGCTAGTGCGGTCGGCAGGGTTGCTGGGTTGTGGGCTGGGTTGGTTGGGTGATATCTCCGGTGGTGGTGGCCGGTGCTTGGGTCGTTGGGCGTGTGTGACGCCCGTGGGGTGACTCACAAAAGAGTCGGATGACTGCTAAGAAGCATTGAACTCCCCTGTAATTACTTGGGGGTGGGAGGTCCACGATAACCTTGACCTTTGAGAAGTCCGTGGCAATGCCGTTCTTGGATACCACGTGTCCCAAGATGCAGCCGTGCTTTACCCAAAACTGACATTTCAGGGGGTTGAGAGAGAGACGGTATAAACGACACCATTCAAAGACCGCGCCGAGTTTTTCGAGATGTTGGTTCCAGGCCGAATGGACACACAGGTCATCGACGAAGACCTCTAACTCCTTGCGAAGCATGTCCTTGAATATGGTGCACATGAGGTGTTGAAAGGTGGCGGGGGCATTGGTTAGCCCGAATGGCATGACTACATAGGCAAAGACGCCCCACTCAGTGGCGAAGGCGGTCTTGTGCCTATCCGCAGGGTGCACTTGCACCTGATTGTATCCCGAGAAGCCATCCAGGAAACTGTAGGCTTCCTTACCTGCCACCCTCTCAAGCATGTGCTCGGTGTATGGTAAGGGGTAGTTGTCTCTCTTTGTCGCGGCGTTTACTTTCTTGTAATTGATGCATACTCGAATCTTGCCGTTTTTCTTCATCACAATGACTATGGGTGATACCCAGTCCGTGTGCTCAATTTCGTAAATGAATCCGGCTCGCATCAACTTGTCAATTTCCTCCTTGACAGCATGGGCGTGCTTTGGATTCATGGGGTATGGTCGCTGCTTGACCGGCGTTGCATCCGTTGTCATGGGTATGTTGTGAGTCACAACACTCGGATCTACCCCTCGTAGCTCATCTAAAGACCAAGCAAACACATCCCGGTACTCCCGTAAAAGAGTGATGAGGCTGGATTCTTCCTCCCTGGTCAGGTCCTCGGCAATGAACACTGGTCGGGGTGTTTCTCGTTCCAGGGCTAGGTTTACCTCCTTGACCTTGGCTGGCCCTTCGATGGGTTCGCGGGTTTGCCCTTGGCGCTTGGCACTTAGCAGAACCACCACCCTATCCCCTCTTTTGAATTTTGAAAAGCGCTTAGGGAGGTCTTGTGGCTTCCTTTGTTCCTCTGATCGCACATCATTGGGATGCTCTGCTTCATTCTGCTGTAACCGTCGGCGCCTCAGGTGGATGGGTAAGTCTCCCCTGGTGCGTCTGGTCATGGGTGGCCTAGGGATTTCTGGGTCATCCTCTGAAGTAACTTCAGATTCAGAGTCGAATTCCCCATTTTCACTAGAGGAGGTGGTCTCCCCTGGCGGCCGCAGTTCGGATGGCGACTCGATTCTAAGCATTGCTGCCGTTTGTGGTTGGGTCAGGCCGGCCTGCTTAAAATCCACAGCTCCCATCTGTTCCAACCAAGCACGATCGCATTTCACACACATGACTCCTTGGTCCATTCTAAGGGCCGGCCTCGGCTGCGGTTTTGCATCTGCTCAGATTTGCTCAATCTCTCGCCCTTCGGTGTCATATTCTACGGTGTCCATCTCACCCTCACTTCCTTCATTGAAGGGTTGGCAATCTTCATATTCGTCGCCGGAATCCGCCTCGCTGAATTGCTCATCGTCCCCCAAGGCCTGCTCTGCCTCATTTTGTTGGTTGGGGACCAATGCCCAGTTGTATCTGAGATTTAGTTCGTGCACTCTGGTCCACTTCCATTCGGGTTCTTCCAAGAGGTCTTGGAGCGGCTTGAGATTGACGGCTGCGTTGCGTGCCAATCGGTCCGTTAGGTGCCCTAGTATTCCTTGGAGTTCTCTCCTGTTGGTTGGCACTTGGGAGGCGACAGGCTTAGGCCCATCATGGAGGCTTGCTGCCATCATGTAGACAGGTGTAGGCTGTGTTTCTCTTGGCTTGCCAACTGTTTTGACAGCCTGCTCGTACGCTTCATGATCTGAGAACGGCAGATCAAGTGTAGCGAGAACGTGCATCCAATCCCGCTCGTCCTCTGGGCAAGGGATATACTTCGTCAAGGACCCATAGGGTTCCTTGTTCTGGGTGGTTCCTTTGAGTAGAGTAGAGATGGCATCCAGGTCGACTGGTGAGGTCTTCCAAGTGTCCATCTCTATTCTCACAGCGTTAGTTCGGTTGCCCAGGAAGATCAGGCTGTTACCCCAGTCTTCGATAACTCTGGTATTGCGCATCCAGGGTCGACCCAATAAGATATCATAGTCCACTCCCTTCATGACGATGAAGTCGACAGAGAACTGGACTCCTGCAATCTTCACTGACCAATTCTTCAAGACCCTGAATGGTCTCACTCGCATGCCATTTGCTAGTGTGACGTTAAACTGAGTAGCTTCGACAGGCGGGTTTCCCCACTTCTGTAGCACTGCATGGTTAAGCACACTGACCCCAACTCCTGTGTCTACGATCCCCTTTCTCGTTGCGTCCCCCAGGGCTAGGACTGGCAAGACTGCGTGCATTTCCGAGCCCTCCCAAAAGGCGTTGATGTGCAAGGATTTAGGGTCTGAGTGTAGCGTCAAACTTGGTAAGTGCGTTTCCGCATCCTGGTCTTGAGCATTTGCCGGAGCTTGCTCGTGTGGTCTTTCGACCCACTGTTTGAGGTCCTGCCATAGGGTAGAGTGCTGCCTGAGCAGCTCTCCTAGTCCAACCGTTACAGGGGTGGTCACTAGTGTGGTTAGGAGATTGCTAAACACTCGTCCTTCCCTTTGTTCAGACTGTTCGGGCCAATGGCCACGGCTGTCCTGTGGGTTTGTTACGTCTAGGCTTGGCCTTGTCAGCACTGCTTGTGGCATAGCAGCCTCGGCAGACTTAGGTTGGGGTAGCGATAACGGCGCACTCATGCTAGAGAGGTCCTCAATCTCATCCTCCGTGATGGGTTTGACATCCTTGAGGTGTTGTTGAGCCTCCCTCACCCATTCCTTCACCTTTTCTATGGCTTCTAATTGCCGCCTGGGGTGTGGGTATTCCCCTACCTTAGCGCTTTCCTGTTGGGCAGTTCTAGGAGCTGAAGTCTCTGCCTCTGCGTTTGAGACTTTCTTTCCGTGGGGTAAGGTCGTAATGCTGTCGGTTTTTAGTGCGACCTTAGCCTCTGATCTCTTCTTTTTCCGCCTACGGCTTTTCTTTCCTATTGAGGTAGCGTCGAGATTGCTAGGTCTTGGCAGAGAGACGCGGGCCTGCTTCGTTTGTGCTCGGGTCATCACTCGTAGGGGGATAGGTGTGGCCTCCCCATCGGGGTTTTCAACACCAAACAGTCCCAGCGGGACAGACGGCAAATTAGCTGAACCAGAAGGCAGCTTCCGTTTTGGGCAATCTATGAAAAGATGAGTGATTCCGCACTCTGCACACCTTTGGTCAGCTTTGTCCCTACTTTGCTGCTCTCTTTCTAGGCAGCGTGATGAGACGTGACCGGGATGTCCACACGTCCAACAAATGACCGGATCCTGTGGCTGCCCTCCCAGGCCTCTACCCCATCCTCGTCCTAGTGCCATCACCGGTACTGGTCGGTAATCCATAAGGATTGCATTGCCCTCGTCGTCATGCGAGACGTAAGGGTATATGTAGGTTTCTTCGTCACTGGGCTCCTCTACGTAGTGCACGGGAGCATCGCTCGGTGGGTGGGTCACATAGGGACCAGGCAGTCTAGGAATACCGGTAGGATTTATGTCCAGCCTAGGGGCTGCTGGCTTCGTGTCGTTAGGTGTTGGTAGGGCAAGCGGGGCTCCCCTTCCGTAGAATGACTGTGGCCTGTTAGCCGGGTAGAGTTGGCCGTAGGGCTGCGTGTATGGTAGTCTTCGTAGTAGTCTGCAGTGTGCGGCATCATGGCCGAACCTTCCGCAGTTAGTGCAAGGTCTTGACCTAGGGTCTTGACATTCTGCTGGCAGGTGGTTTCCTCTGCAGTACACGCACTGGACATGCGGACGCGTAGGTCGCCTTAACATGTCTTGTATTTTGGCCAGTTCTGTCTTGACCTCGGCCAAGCCGTGGTCCGTCTTGGCGGCCTTTCCCTTATCGTGGGACGATGCGTTGGATCGCTCGCTAGAGGTTGGCGTTCGTTCTAAACTCCGTGGGTTGATTTCTTCTGGGTTCGAGCTCCTGGAGCTCCGCTCTCTCAGCTGGTCATCGACCCTAATGGCTTCCTCAAAAACCCTAGCCACTACGTCCTATTGCAAGCTCGAGTTTCCTGCTAGTGCTTTGTACAATTCTTCATCCCGAATCCCGCTGATGAACACGGTTGACACTGCCCTGTCAGTCGGTCTTTTGCCCAAGGGGATTCTCTTAAGGAGGCTTCTCACGTGGGTCACATAGTCGCGGATGCCCTCCTTCTCCTTCTGCTTGACATTCATCAGACGCACTAGCAGGTTGTCAGAGTATCCGGGTTCAGGAAACCTCTTGACAAAAAGGTCCTTGAGGTTATTGAAGTTGGCTCGTTCTATAGCATCTAGGCTCGTATACCACGTCCTACCCTTATCGCTTAAGCAAAGTCCGAATGCTTGCGAACGTTGGGCTTGGTCGTTGAGGCCATTAGCTTCGCAGACCTGCTCAAACTGCTCGACAAAGCTGTACGGGTCGTCCGGTGACTGGTACTTGTCGAGTTTCTTAGCGACGATAGGTATTTTGGCTTGGCTCTTTGAACCCTGGGTTGCCCCTAGTCCTGCAAGTAGCGAGGTTGCTAGCACAGCGGCATTTTGTTCCACCGCGGTGTTATCGAGCAGCCGTTTCATGAGGAGCTTGCCCAGCATCAGGTCTTCCTCGAGTGCTGTTTCCTGGTCTGTTTGGTTTCGGCCAGCCAAGTTCAACACTCGCTGCACCTCATGCAGCTCCATGGTTTGCCTTAGGCTCCTGGCTTGTTGGTCCCTATTATAGTCTGCTATGCCCTGCAATGCCTTGCGGGCTAGCCTCCTCTCCTCCTCTAGGTCCGCAATGATTTCCTCCGCCGTCCTGCCATGGTGTTCGTACCTGGCATGCGCATCGTAACTGCTCACCATTTGCTGTATGGCTTCCGGAAATGCGCTAACATCTAGCTCCCCTGCAAACTGATGATCCGATCCTCCCTCTATCATGGTGGAATTCTCGCACCTGGTCGTAAGTCAGATCCTTGTCGTTGTCGCTCCTTGCTTGATCCTACCTTGTGCTCTGTGCGTTTGCTTACCCTTGGGTTTTCTCCTAGTGGTGGGTTTTTTGGGTAATTTATATGAGTGAGTTCTTTTTAATTTTTGAATGCAGTGCTCAACTTAGGGTCACTCGCGAGTGTGTTGTTCCTCATGCACTCGTGCTCAATCAGGCTTTCGACTTTCCTAAGTGTTCTTCAAGTGCGGAAATTCAATCAGAGTGCTGTGAGTGATTCCCCAGTGTCTTACTCACCCTTGCTCGTTTTGGGCCTGACAGGCTTTGCTACTCTAGTCCTGGCCGCCTTACGGGTCCCAGGGTCCTATGCTGCTTCCTGTTGCTCACGTGGGGGTGGGTCGCTGGGGGAGTGCTCCAGTGTGTCCCTGGATGGGTCAGGTTTTGTTTTGGTTTGACTCTGGGAATCGGACGTCCGATTTACCAGTGGTCCAATTGTGGGGATCGGACCAAGTATGTTAGGGCGGAGTGGGGGTCTTAAGGTCCGCGTGTCCGATTCTCAAGAATCGGATGGACGAGTGTGCGAGGAATCGGTCCGATCGGACCGGTTGATCCGATTCTTACTAGTCCAATTATGGATGGGTCCGATTCTAGGAATCAGACCGACTGGTGACGTGTGTTACTTCGTCCGATCGGACCGGGTGGGTCCGAGTCGGAACGTCCGAGTGGTTGAGTCGGATAAGTTTGTCTGAGTGCCACGTGGCACGTCCGATCGGACCAGTTGGTCCGAGCCTAGTGATTGAACGGGTTGTTCCGATCGGACGGTTGTCCGAGTGTCCGATTCTGGGAATCGGACACTGGGTCGGCCGTCCGATTCCGCCGGTCTGATGAGTTACGCACACCGATTTGCTCGATTCTCACTAGGTGTATTATCCTATTGGTCGTGCGATTACCCCGCAATAGAGCTGAAGTGGTGCGGACGAGGTCGGTTACCTGAAGTCGCCGAATGCGATGTCCTCTTAGCTCCGGTCGATCGGACGGCGGCCTAGCTCGCTTACTCACTCACTCTCTATCTCTCTCGCTCTCCGTTGGTTGGAAATGGGGTCCTCTTGCCCTCCCACAGTTTGTACCCTGCTAGCTCTGCCCTACACACTACAGGTTCCTTCCCTGGCGTTTTCTATGCCATTATCTTGCATCTACTCCATTTTTTCCCTTTGTTTCCTATGGTTTTCCCCCTGTTTCACAGCAGTAGCCCTCTGCCTTTTCGTGTGTGATTTCCTACTGCTAATCTATCCTAAACACATCCTGAATCGAAAACAAAACACTGAACTAATTTCTCCATGTTTTCAAGTCATTAATAACCAGATTGTTCCAAAACACTTACCTGTTCTGAAGATAAAAAACACCCGACTTCCTACCTATCTCAAGCTCCGTTTCAGGGTGAATGCCCTACTTCGATGCTCAATATGGGGCGCGCGAGTGCTCGAGCTTGAATCCGTTGGTCCCGGCAACGGAACCAAAATGTGGGAGCTTTCGCTCAACCGCCAAGACCCACGGACCGCTTATTGTTT
This sequence comes from Lygodium microphyllum, assembly GCF_053477565.2. Classification (NCBI taxonomy): domain Eukaryota; kingdom Viridiplantae; phylum Streptophyta; class Polypodiopsida; order Schizaeales; family Lygodiaceae; genus Lygodium; species Lygodium microphyllum. Next base: position 90,636,171 of record NC_141143.1, read on the forward strand.
CAAGCGTTCCAAGCGAGCTCTCATGGCTATCTCTCACCTAGCCGACACGCTGTCGATCCTACGAATGCAGTGAACTTACCTTGATGCTTGATCGAGTACCCTCCTCTCTCTCACACTTCGGTAGCTCCACGATTCTTGATGCTAGCTCAAGCATCCTCAAGCCTCCTCCATCTCCAAGCCTCATCCTCCATAGCCGCGCGCGCAAGAGAAGAGAAGAAAAGAGAAGAGGAGAAGGGGAGAGGAGATGGTGGAGAGCTTCACCCTCTTGATTCCTCACTCTCTCACACACTCACTCCCTCACACTCTCACACTCCCTCTCTCAAGAGCATACACAAGCAAGAAGGAGAGAAGAAGAGAGGAAGAAGAAGACTAGTTTTGCCACACCAAAGAATGAGCTCTTCATTCACTTTTCAACTTTATATACAAAACCCTACTTCCCTTTTGGGCGGTCATCCCCTTTTTCCCTTTTTTACATGGCCGGTCATAGCCCAGGCCCTGTTTTCCATTGTCCTTTTATCTTCCTTGCTTCCTTTTCACTACCCTTCTATATTTACAAATCGCATGGGTGAGAGCCCGACACTCTTTTACAAGATTTTAGGGTGCGCTTTTTATGCGCCTTTCCCTTTTCGTGGTTGCCTTGGCCTTTAACGGTTGTCCTTGCGCTTTTGGCCTTTTCTCCTTCTTTTCCTTCCATCGGGTTACCTTTTTTTCGCCTTTGCCCTGCGTCTTTTCCAGTTTCTTTCGCTCTCTTCGTGTTGGGGTTAACAGTGACCCATCCCCACTGAGCAACGCTCCGATACATTACATAGAGAAGCCAAACAACAACGAAGCATACATGAAACCTTACATCTTGTGGCATACAACAAAGAGAGTATTTCAAACCAATGTCGGTGGTGGCATTGGGAAGGGGAAGAGGTAGAGGTCTAGGAGGAAAGAACTAGGAACCATGGACTTGTGGTCACCCATGACACATCTCATCTCGATGCCTTGAAAGGGAGCAAGCCAATTGAGATAAGGGCGACCTGAGATGCCTTGAGTATGGGATCACACACGTGTATGCCGAGTGCCCTAGGTGGAAATACTTGATGGTGGTGAAGCCACGCCAATACCATTGGGACTATTCGGAGTTGAAACACTTGATGGCTAAGCCATGCCAATTCTGCTGAATGTCATGACCCAAGCATAGGCAAGCAAGCTAGTATTTCATAACCAAGACAGCTTCAACAAGGAAGAAAAGTTGTAGAAGAAGGAAAAAGAGGGCTGAGACGAAGATTATACTTAAGACAGAAAGTGCCACCACGTTACCAAAGGGGAAGCAAGCCATAGATGCAAAAGCAAAGATATCTGCTCCTAAGACAATAGAAAAAGGAAGTGCCAAGATTGGAGAATACCCCAATCCGAGGCACCAAAGTGGTTGATAAGGTCAAGGAGTGGGTGAGAAAAGCCCAAGCTTACCTAAATGATGCAGAACCCATTATCAAAGACGAGATCGATAAGCTCTCTAGCATAAGCACACCAGTCTCACCTACTTGGTTAAAATCAAGAGACGCATCTGCATCCCATGTAGCACTGCATGGACATACCCTAGATGCCATAGGTGGGCAAACTACCCAAGATCATTGGAAAAAGAGCATAGAGCAATTTTCTCACGATGTTTATATTGGCCCTTGTGACCCTACCTTTGGGAGAGTTTCTTAGGAAGAACCCGACACTATGACATGAAGAGCCGGAAGAAGTCAACCTGCCTGTATGATGTAGCCACATAGATACCTAGCATGACCCTAAACTCAATGCCTAAGTCCTTACACGTGAATGCTTTTTGGGAAGGCAAGGAAATGCATGCAGTCCTACCAGTCATAGCATTAGGGGATGCCACATGAAAGGGGATCGTAGACAAAGGAGCAATAGTTAGTGTGCTCATCCTTGCAATCCTACAAGCTTGGGGTAACCCACCTATGGAGAACGCAAGGTTTAACGTCACGCTGGCCAATAGAATGAAAGTTAGGCTATTTGGGGTGCTGAAAGATTGACCCCTTGAAGATAGTGGGAGTCCAGTTCTCAATGAACTTCATAGTCATGAAGGGAGTGGACAATGACATGCTATTAGGCCGACCTTGGATATGAAATGCATGAGTGATCTTGGACAACAAAGTGGAGGCTATAAGAGTCAAGATGGATACCTGGAAAACCATGCCAATCAACCTAGACGCCATCTCTGCTATCTTAAAAGGAGACTCACAGGTTAGGAACTCTTACGGGCCACTAATGAAGTATATCCCTTGCACCGAGGACGAGTGGGATTGGATGCATGTGCTAGCCACCATCGACCTGCCATTCTCAGATGAAGAAGAGGATTATAAGCACGCTACAAGGATAGCCAATGAGCCCCATAAAGCCACAACATCTCAGTTGATGAAGGGTAAGACCTCACCATTAGTACTGCTTTGCATGATGGCCAAGAGCCCTAGCAAACAACCAACGCATGTCCCTTTCCACATTCTGTCTAACAAACTCGAACTCCAGGGGACCCTTGAATACTTGACAAGAGGGCTTGCAGGTAACCCAACTGCCAATCTCAAACCCCTCAAGGATCTCATGGAGGGTGAGTCAAAGTGGCAGTGGACCAAAGTGCACAACTTGAACTTGATGTACAATTAGGTACTGATCACGGACAAGAAGAAGGTTTAGGCTAGAAGCCTAGGAGACAATGAGCAGTCAAAAGATAATGAAATGATTTTGTAATAAACATGCAAAATCCACAATATGGTGATTTAAAGGAAAATATGCAGGTTTTAGGGTTTTGTCATGCATATAGTGATTGTATAGGTTGAAATATGATAGGAAAATCATCTTGAGATATCAATCTCTCTAAATCAGTAAATCAAAAAATATATATATTTATCTATAAATAGATAGTAAAAAATTAGAAAAAATGGATTTTTTGTATCTAAAAAATAAGGAAATTTAAGATTTGTGTTTTTGAATGTATGGTAGAGATGAAGCATGAGATTTAGCCTCAGCTCAGCCCTATCTCCATGTTAGAGTGGGTTTTATTGCTTTTATGAAAGAAAAATACATTTAAAAATATACCTTAAACCTACCAATGAATGCACAATCTTAAACAGTAGGGAGAAGGGGGTTGTTGAGTATTTAAAGTACATAGAATTCTAATGTTTTTATGATGCATGGCATATAGAATACGTGTGGTTTAAAATTTAAAGAGTCTAGTAGCACGAGGAAGCTCGGTACTAACCCTAGCAATGAAGCACTCGCAGTTCAGAAGAAAAGCATGAAAAGAATTGTCTTCGCACCTTCACAATGCTGATTGTTAATGAATAAACTTGTTTGAGCACGGTGCTCATACACAATTGCATTTGCATGTACCATATGGTATCATCTCTTGGATACATGGTAATTGTTTTCATGAATGATGATCTATGTGGAGAGTGCAAGGTACCTTAAAACTGTAGGGCTAGATATTCGTTTCTTTGGGGAATATTAAGTGAGGATTATCTATTATCTCTTGGATCGATTCATCAAAAAAGTGGAGTTTTTTTAATTGTGTTCTATGTTCACGGTGCATCTTGGAGGAGAGTCATAGAGTGAAGCCGTCGTAATCAGTCTCAAGAGATGCTTCCTTTGTGTGTGCTTACATGGTGTATAATACTAGCATGTTTAGGGACTCCCTCTGAGGAGTGTGGGGAAAGAATTATCCGCTGGACTATAAAACCATACAAACATAAAAGGTCTATAGATTCTCCTAGCTGTAGGCCATGTGGGGTGGTTTGAGGTGTAGTAGAGGCCTGGTTAGTGCCATAGAGCTAGTGTCGGGCCTGTTTTAGGTCCCGCAAAAAGTGGTGCATTTGTTGGGAGCTGCTAATAAGTAGCGATTTTTTAATCTTGTTCAATAGGGAGGACTGATTTATTAGTGTATGCCAAAAGGTAGTGAGATAGACTCAAAAGACCGTCAAGCCAAGCTTCAGAAGCAAGAACGAGCTAAATAGGCTAGGCAATGAGCCAAAATTATTTGAAGATATTCTCCTCAGAGGAGTGGTCTAATATCCCTACAAGGGAGGGGTTTTAGCAACCCTAGCTCCATGCATAGTCCATTAGGAGGAGGAAGTTCTAGTACTTCCCCTCTTCCGATTAGTTAGTCCACTTCAAGTGGAGTAATAGTTCCCATCGTTCAAACTCCTTTAGTGAATCTGGTTGTTACCATGGTGCAACCCATTGCAATCCCAATAGGAATGCCGGACTTGCTAGCCTTAGGATTTTCTCTACCTATTTTTAATGGGTTAATAGAGGAAAATGCAAAACTTCATATCAATGTATTTCAAAAGTTAATGTTTAACTGTCAAATCCAAGATTAAGGACAATTGATTATGTTCTTCAATATGACCTTGAAAGGACGAGCTACATTATGGTATCACAACCTAGAGCTTGAACCATAACTACAATTGACTTATTCTTTACAAGTTCTACACTAGGCAACGAAGTTGTACTACACAGGACGAAGGCAAAGCACCAACACAAGGCGATGTACCAAGACGTTGCTAGGAGGACCTGGTTAACCACCAGGGCTCGGCCTGCTAAGGAAAGGCGAGCAATACTCTAGTAGGTTAGCTTCCTTCGAATAGATTCAAGGACTGGAAGAAACTGTTGGGCAGGAGTGATGTCGAGTCCCACCTAGAACCCTAGGTAACAGATGATCTACCCTCTGCACACCTATCTAAATCTCAAGTGAACGCCCCACTCTATGCTAGAGTCTGGGTCTGTAAGGAAACCAACCGAATTTTGCATGTTGATTTTAGCTCCCGCTGCACTACAGAACACTTCGAGGGCTAGTCTCATTCCCCTTCTTTTCATAAGATAAATGGCATCTTTATCTACAAGTCTCTATAATGAGAGTTTTCCCTTGAAAGGGGAGGCCAGTACTGGTTACATGTTCTTAATCTCACACGTCAAGAACCTCACAAGAAGGTTTGTAGTTATGCCAAGAAATTGAAGGGATTATTCCATAAGTTATAAACCTATATTTCTATTCGAGCTACTGCTCAGATGCAATACTTTTCGAATGGGCTAGACTTTAACATTCAAGTATCGTTGAGCAGTGTTGCTCTTGCTGACATTGATATGGCTATTACATAAACAGAGGAGGTAGAGTCATGATTATAAGTGGCCTATACCTCTAGGAAAAACCCGAATCTGAGTTTAGGGTTTGGAAATACTTTGGCACTAACGAATGGAGATCAAGGGATGCCCATGAGTACTCCTAATGGGAGAGGAAACATGATTCAAATTGTGCCCATGTTGCCAGCTACTCCCAGTGTGACCATGCATGGCTAGTCAAAGAGCTCCACCAAGTGTTGGAGGCCAAGCTATAAATCCTAATGTTGTTTTAGGGAGTCAATAGCCAATTCCTACTCAAGTGGTTAGACCAATGGAATGATAGGTAGACGATTGCCGCTATGAGTCAAGTGCCTTGAATGTCCTTGGCAAAGTTAAGGATATGATGAAGCACTATACTAACATGATTAGTGAATAATATAGACAAATAGCTATTGATGTCAATTTTCTTAAGAAGCAGCAAAATTTGATAGGGAGTCAATGCCCTGAAGAGTATGCCCCCTCAAGATTAAGTTGTAAGTGGTGTGGCGACCAACATCCCTAGAAATTGTCCAAATGTTAAATGTGACATATGTGAGAAGTCTGACCATTTAGCTAGTACCTATTGGAGTAAGATTAGTTCTCTCCAGCAAGTAAACAACAAAGTCCAATCAACCATTGAGCACAAGGGAATAATCTCCAGTAAGATGAGGGATTGAAAAAAATACTACAAAGAGGGAAAGCTATGGTAAAGGAGCTACCTAGTGGTAGTGGAATGGAAGATGTTTGTGTCAATGGCACTAAAGCTTCTAATTTACGAGTTATTACGAGAGGTCAAAAGGGTAGAGAAGCCAAAAAAGACAAGGTAAAACCCATCGACGAAAACTCTAAGCAAGATGATAAGGGAACGCCAGTCCTTAATCCTGATATGGAAGGTGGACCTCTAAAGGCCCTAGATGGTAAAACTAGCCCCAATAACGGGTTGAAAAAGAAGAGGGAAAAAGCCAAGAAAGAGGCAAAAATGCCAATTCAAAGACCAAAGGAAAGAATGGTCTAGTAGGAAAAGAGAGCTCTTGCTAACTATCATGAATTTGATTTAGCAAGTTCTCTTTGCGAAGTTAAGCCTGATGACAGTTTAAGGCAACTGAAGGTTACATCACTAAAGTCCACGTGACTGTCGCGAATGTGGAATGCATTCTGGACTTAAGGGTTATCAAGTTCATGGGGCAGCCTAGCTATCAAGTATTACTAAGTACGCCATGGATCTTACAAGCAGACTATTAGGTTGATATACCCACTAGTTGGTTGATCTTTGGTAAAGGTGCTAGATGCGTAGTAGTAGATGCCTATCCAGAATCTTCTCAAAGTAAGAGAGTTTCTTTATCTTCGTTAGAGTTTGATACATTAGATGCTCCATCTGCTAGTGAGACATCATTAAGTGATGAATCCAATGAGGATCCACTACATAGGATATCTATCAAGTAACTTTGAATGAGCCAATAGAGGCTCAGGAGAGGATAAGAGATGTAGATGTAATTGAGTTAGACCTTGGTACGATGAATGATTCACATCCAATAAAATTAGGGTCCATGCTCAGTTTGGAAGAAAGGAAGAACTATGTGTCCTTGATCCAGGAATTACATGACATCTTTGCTTGGAGTTATGACAAGCTGAGAGATATTCCTCCCAACCTGGCTATTCATACCATTCCATTAAAGGAAGTTAGCCGCCTTCTGCACCAAAAATAAAGGCATATGCCTTTTGAATTAAGGGATGGGCTATTTGAGGAATTGACAAAACTATGAAAAGCCGGCCTAATATTTTCCGTTCAACACACAAAATGGTGTTCACCAGTTCTTATAAGACTTTTGGTGATATCTCCCTAGAGGAGTTAAAAATGTTCATCAATGATTCGAGGGCACCCACCACAAGGGAAATACAATTGATCATTTTAAGGAAATGTTTTGAGTGATGTAGACAATTCTACATTGCTCTTAATCCATGAAAGTGTGTCTTTGGGGTGCCCTATGGATTGTTACTAGGCCATGTGGTTAGTTCGGCTAGTATCCCAAGCAACTGACCTTGAAAAGATAAAGGTTATAATTGCTATGAGCCCGCCATGTACTCCGAAAGAAGTGCACATCTTTTTGTCATCAGTGGGATATTATTGAATATTTATCAATGCACTGGTAGAAATACCGTTGCCATTGATGAACTTATTATCATTTAATTGTATGTTTACTTGGAGTGAAGCTTGTCAAGTATCTTTTGAAGATGTGAAGAAGGAACTAGCGAAAGCACCAATCCTAAAAGCACCCAAAAGAGGTGAAGCTTTCTATATATTTTCAACAGCAACAATGCATAGTATCAACTATTGTTTAGCCCAAATTTGGAAAGAGAAATGGTATCATCCGATAGCCTTTGCTAGTAGGAAATTGGGGATATCTGAAGTTAATTATACTTATATGGAGAAAGTGTGCCTTTGAATGGTTTTTGCGACTAAGAAATTTAGGCACTATATTCTTTATGAGAAGGTGGTATTCTTTATAAAGGCGGAAGGACTTAGACAGTTGATGAAAATGTTGCAGCCACTTGACCATTTAGCAAAGTGGTTAATCACTTTGCAGGAGTTCGATTATGAGATTAAGAGTAAGCCATTGAAGGTGCATGGTATTGTGGAATGTCTTGTGGATTTCGGGGAGCCAAAGGAAATTCTAGCCGAAGGAAGTGACATCGAAGGTCTATTCAAGATCGACATAGCTTCCATCCCTTCCTAGTATGCAACTATAACGCATTGTCTATCTACATGAGGTTTTGGGGATGCTCTCTCAAAGTCAGAAAAGAGGAAGATTAAGCAACAAGCACTACACTTTTCGATTATAGTGGGTGTCTTGTATCGAAGAGGAGTAGACAACATCTATCACTAATGTGTAGTACCATATGAGGTACCATTCATTCTTGAGGAATGCCATGACTCAGCATGTGGGGGACATTTTGCTAGACAGCTTACCCCCCAGAAAGCTCTCCGTATTGGATATTGGTGGCCCAATCTTCCAGGATGCTTTCAATTATGTTAAGCGCTATGATGTCTACCAAAGACACGATGGCAGGGAGAATCAAAAAGTGACCTCGAAACCCTATTTTAGTTACATTACCCTTTGAAAAAAGGGTTATCAATTTTGTGGGACCAGTATACCCTTCATCAACTACGTGAAAGCTTATACTATTGTAGTGACAGATTACTTTACAAGTTGATCTCTGAAGCTCAAGCAAGGATGAAGGATCACACTAAAAAATGGCCAGTTTATGGAGCAAATTGTTTGCCATTTTGGTCCACCTAAGGAGATAGTGTCTGATCGAGGAACACACTTCTTGAATAAGGTTATAGTAGCCTTGATGAAAGCTCTAAAGATTAAACACAATAAAACTACCCCCTATAATCCACAAGAAAATGGTCAAGTGAGAGTACAAATAAATAGCATCCAAGATAGTGTCTGAAAGTAAGTGAGATTGGGATAAGAAATTGTATGTGACAATTTGGGCTTACAATATGACATTCAGGAGAGCTACTAGGCCACACCCCGTTTAAGTTGGTATATGGGGAAGAGTGTGTTTTACCATTGGAAATAGAGCTTCCACTATGTGATTCACTCTCAATCATTCGTCGGGTGAGGCAAAAACATTGTAGGAAATATTTATTTCTCTTGCGCATCTTGATGAAATTCGATTGCAAGAGTTATTACATCAAGAGATAGGGAAGAAGAGAATGAAAGCACTTTACGACCTTTGAACTAAGAAATATAAATTTGTGAAGGGTCAATTTGGTGTTGTATTATGATGCTCGTCGTGAGCTATTTCTTGCTAAGGCTCTACAACCCTTTTAGCAAACTTGCAGGGAGCAAAGTTTAGGAATAAAGTTAACTTTAATAAGCTAAAGCCTTACTATGTGTAAGGGCTGGCGTTGGGCTTAATGCCTGTGCAGGTCCTTCATGATTTAGCTTTAACTTGCATGTACCAAGACGATTGGATGGAAAGAATCATTCCTTATGTGGAGCATCCATATTTAGAGCAACATTAGCACCAAGGTTGAGTGATTTGGTAGAGTAAAGGTTATCAGGTTATTGAGTGGCAAGACGGATCTTTCACGTGGGAGATTAAGGTCTAGTGCCACCATTATGAAGAATTCTGACAAGTATTCCTATCGAGTTCAGCAAGACATGAGGGATTATGATGGTAATACATCCTCTCTCACAGCTTGACTTTGATTATCATAAGTATGACTGAGCTGCTCTCAATATGGTGTGGCCTGTCATTAAAGACTGGATCTATACTTTGTATTTTGACAGAGCTTCTAGAGGGCCCGCTAAAAATTCGAGTGTTGGTGTAGTCAATTAAGATTCCCAACGTAGAGTTGTTATGAAAAGGGGAGTATATTTAGGACATTCTTTTACTAATAATATGGCAAAATACAAGGCCTTGATTATGGGGCTACCGGGTGTGGTGATATCGATCGATTATTGGTGAAAGGTGACTTGCAATTAGTGATCAATTAGTTGAATGGGACCTATAGTGTGCGGGATCCCATCCTACAAATGTACCATTGTGCAGCCTTGGATATGTTGCATATTTTTGAGAGGGTGACTAGTCAGTTAGTTTCTCGACACAGGGGAATCTCTTTGTGGATTCCCTTGCCGATTATGCTTTTGTTGAAGATGTCTTTTTCAATTGTGGTCCGAGGGAGCTCTTACAAATGCCTTCTAACATCAGTCTAGGACTACTTTGGGGTCTTCTTGCTAACACTTCTTATTTTGGTTGATGATGGCTAGTTTGGGTTATGAGACAAGTAGCAATTGAGCACCTTCCTATTCTGTCTTGGATGCATAGGATTTTTTATCATCATATTCATCGAACACCCCTTGCTATTTATGCAAGGGGGTTAGCCAATAACCTGAAGCATTTAGTGTAGGGCTTAAGGATCCATTCTCCTTAGTTGGTTTTGTGCTGTAGTATAGTTATGTCATGTGTAACCAAGGGTTTGTTTCAGTAGTATGCTGCTGAGTGGTAGTGAAGTGGATTATTTCATAAGGCCAAGAGGGCCAGTCATTCTGTAGTGAAATGTTGTATTTCGTTAGGCCAAGATGGCCATGTGTCTGTTTAGTGTAGGTGCGATTAATGGGTTTTGTTTTAGTGCTGTGCTATGTAGATTTGGTGGGACCTGAAGGGAGCCTCTTGCTACACAGACGCTTCTTATGGCCAGTCCATGTGATGTTCTTCCTTTACGAGTACTTTTATTATGTGATGTATGTGTTTATGTTCTTGGGGAGAACTGTTCTTTTGTTGGGGACTAGCAATCAAGGCATGAAGTCCTAGGGTTAGGTTAGATATATCTTTTGAGTGGTTGTCTCTATCTCTTGTCAAGACATTGTTAGGCATTAAAGACATGTTTTAGAAGGCAGTCCTAGTGACCCTATTCTACTAGCCTGCTAGGTGGTTGTTCTAGGAGTCCTTGCTAATGTGAGGCAATTAGAGAAGCCTACTAAAATCAAAAAAACAAAAAGTTCTAAATATATTTTGACAATCAAAATATGGAGGTGTGTAAAAAGGGGTTCTAACCTCTTAAATAGAAAAGAAAAGAATGAAAAATCTCAAAAGTTTGATTGTCGCCTTGCAGAGGCTTGGTAGGTTCCTAGGGACAAGTCACGACTAGGGGCATGATGCCTTGTCTTCCTAGGGGTGGTAGCTAGACACAATAAAGAAATAAGGCAGGTTGGAACAAAAATATAAATGAGTGGAAAAGAAAAGGATTAAGTGCCACCTTGCAAGAGCTTGGTAGGTTCTTGGGTGCTGAGTCAGGACCTAAGGCCGATGCCCCTATTCTCCTTGGGTCACTACACTCACCTCCCTCCTTTTTACATATCCGAATATGGAAACATTGAAAGAACAATGTATCAAAAGACAATATATGCTGACCAGGCTATAGGAGTCCTCACCTAGTAGAAGTTCATAGTCAAGTTGTCCTAAGTTAGGTAGATAGTTCAAGCCACCACTAGGATGATTTTTTTTTAATGGTTCTTTTAGCCAGTCTATATTGATTCAGTTGGTTAGCGACTCGCTCTCTATTTTTGCCAAATTATGCTGGGTCTATCCCTTCTAGATCTTCATGCCTTGGTTTTGTTAGGGGGTAGGGTGAGAGATGTTCTTATGCTTTGTTGTGTATTTTGTTTTGTGGTAGCTTGATGCTTTTTATGGTTATTGCTTGTGCATATCAGTTCCTAGGATTTGACAGGCTAAGTCGCCCTATCCCATGGCTACACAATGAGAGCAGATTTTTAGAGCCCAATTTTAAGCGGAAAAAAGCCCAAGAAGTCGTAAAATACTAATTTTTCATGAAAAATGAAACGATTGTGGATTGATGAGCTAGAGTTTTCCTAGATGGAGTTTGATGCCAAGAACCCAATGCAAGTTTCACATTATGAAGCATTCGGGAGCCAAAAAGTGCATGACGGAGACCACATTTATAGATTTTGATGCTATGAAGCCAACTGGCCAAACAGATCTCGAATCCGAGCTCATTCGCCCCACCAAAATAGAAAAATCCACTTTGCCAAAGTGTGAACATGGACAACTTGACCTAGTTTTTCTATTTAAAAGCTTAAGCTTGGTTTAAGCTTAAGAAATGAAGAGCCACCAATTCATTTTTTGCCCCGGTTGAATCAAGATGAGGGAAGAAGGCCATGAGATCTTCGATTTCTTTGCCATCTATCACTCCAAACTTATCAGAAAATGATGCATTAATTGAAAAGATCTGATTTTAGCCTTTCTCTCTCCTCTCTCCTCTCTCCTCTCTCCTCTCTCCTCTCTCCTCTCTCCTCTCTCCTCTCTCCTCTCTCCTCTCTCCTCTTATTGTGTATTCTCATTGATTAATGTATGAGAGAAGGGGGTCGGCTAAGATGAAAGATTTTGATCATGTGATGATGCAAGAGTGTAATGAAGAATAGATTGAGGTTGGATGGATCATCAGCGGCTATTGGGAAGCATCAATGGGCCTCTAATTGTGAAATACGTACGTCGTAATAATGTGCAGTTTTATGAGCAAGAGATAGATTTCATTGTTTTATGATAAATTTTGGTTGAAAATGGTTCAAAATGATTGGATTTGGTTGGCAATGCTTTGATTTATCAATCATGTTAAAGAAATCAAGAAAAATGAGTCATCTAGTAATTTTATGCTAAACACACAAAACCCGCAACATGGCGGTTTAAAGGAAAATATACAGGTTTTGGGGTTTTGTCGTGCATTAGTGTTCGTATGGGTTAAAATATGATTAGAAAATAATTTTTAGTAAGATTAATCATTTTAAATCAGTTAATTGGAAAATATCTATATTTATCTATAAATAAATAGAAAAGCCTGAAAAATAAGAAAAAATAAGATTTGTGTTTGTGAATGTATGGTAGAGCTAAAGCATGAGGTTTAGCCTCAATTCAGCCCTATCTCCATGTTAATGTGGGTTTTTATTGCTTTTGTGAAAGAAAAATACATTAAGAATATGCCTTAAACCTACCATAACGAGTGCACAATCTTAAACGATAGGGAGAAAGGGGTTGTTGAGTATTTAAAGTACATTGAATTTTGATGCTTTTATGATGCATGGCATATAGAATATATGTGGTTTAAAATTTAAAGGGTCTAGTAGCACGAGGAAGTTCGATAGCCTTAGCAATGAAGCACTCTCACGGTTTAGAAGAAAAGCATGAAAAGAATGTTCTTCGCACCTTCACAATGCTGATTGTTAATGAATAAACTTGTTTGAGCACGGTGCTCATACACAATTGCATTGCACGCACCATATGGTATAATCTCCTGGATGCATATCAATCGTTTTCATGAACAATGACCTATGTGGAGAGTGCAAGGTACCTTAAGCTGTAGTGCGAGATATTCATTTCCTTCGGGAATATTCGGTGAGGATTATCTATTATCTCCTCGATTGATTCATCAAAAGAGTGGAGTTTGTTTCGATTGTGTTCTATGTTCACGGTGCATCTTAGGGTCAATCCCTGAGGAGGTGTAGGAGAGCCGTAGTAGTGGAGCTACGGTAATCAGTCGAGGGGTGCTCCCTTTGTGTGTGCTTACATGGTCTATAACACCAACATGTTTAGGGACTTCCTCTAAGGAGTGTGGCAAAAGAATTATCCGTTAGACTACAAAGCCATAGAAACACAAAAGTTTTGTATACGCTCCTTGTTCCATGAGGCCGTGTGGGATAGTTTGATCTGTACTAGAGGTCTAACTAATGCTATAGAGCCAGTGTTGGGCCCATTTTAGGTCCCGACAGTAACCTATAACATCCCAATGACTCCTGATGCAACACCCATTAAGCAATGGCCATACCTAATGAATCCAAAACACGCACACACTATCAAGAAGGAGATAGATAAGATGTTAAAGGCCGGATTCTTCTATGAAATTGAGTAGACGGACTAGATATCACCCATAGTGATTGTCTTGAAGAAGAATAGAAAGATTCTAGTGTGTGTAAACTATAAAAAGTCAATGCTATGACAAAGAGAGATAACTATCCACTATCCTACACTGAGCACATGCTTGAGAGAGTAGCAAGAAGAGAGGCCTACAGTTTCCTGGACAACTTCTCAAGTTATAACCAAGTAGGAACAAACCTTGCACTACAGGGCACATAGCTAGGTGGTTACTTCTGCTTCTAGAATTAACTTCTCTGTGGTTGTACACAAGAGTAAGCAACATTACATGGCAAACCATATGTCCTGCATACCCACAGGAGAAGCCACTGGATAGAGCATCGTAGACTACTTGCCCAATGCACACCTATTTAGCATGTCTAGTGAGAGAGACCTTTTCAGGGGGTGGCTAATCTAATGTTGTATTGGGAAGCAAATGACATAGTCCAAGTCCTAGAGCATGGAAACAACCTGAGAGACCTATAGAGAAGGCTAGGCTAAAGCACCTTGTCCTTAAGATTTAGCCCTATCAGTTAATTGCCGACTAGCTCTTTAGACTAGGACCAAGACATGGGTTATTGCGAAGATGTGTGTGTGAGCACAAAATGCATGAGATGCTTGATGAAGCACATGGTGGAATTATTGGAGGACACTTCAGTGAAGGCACTACAACACACAAGGTGCTACAATCTCAGCTATGGTGGCCCACCCTATTTGCGATGCTACTAAGTTTGTAAAGCATTGCGACGAATGTCAAAGGACCAAAGTACCCATCCGTAAGGACAAGATTGAGTTGACCCCGGTAATAGCGCAACAACCCTTTGAAAAGTGGTCATGGCATGCACTTTTACCGTCCACATTCTTGATCATCCATAGAAAATCATCACCATACTATCCTCAAGTGATTGCCCATTTACTGTCCACATTCTTGATCATCCATAGAAAATCATCACCATACTATCCTCAAGCTAACGGTCAAGTGGAAACCATAAACAAAATCCTAGTGAACGTACTAACTAAGGTAATCTTTGCCTCACACAACAACTGGGACAATAAACTCATGGCAGCGCTATGGGCCTATAGAATAGCCTACAAGATGGTCATAGGGCAAACATCATTCAAGCTTACCAATGGGACCAAAGTGATCCTACCATTGGAGTTTTTTCTTCCAAGCTTGAGAGTGGCAGTGCAAGAGAAATGGGAAGGAAAGGAGGCGCAGACAAAATGTCTGGTAGATCTAGAATGCCTTTCTGAGATTGACTCCTAGCTACCCATGTGCTAATCTTGAAAAATGCAAGATGCAAGAGCTGGTTTGACAAACATGTCAAACAATGTGACTTTGAGCAAGGTGACCTAGTGCTACTGTACTTTGTATGTAAAGGGCCATAAGCAGAAGATGAAGTTCAGAGGATTGGGGTCTTTCAAGGTCTATATAACATTAGTCAAACTAGCAACGTAGAGCTTGAGACCTTAGAAGGAGAGGCGGTAGGCTTCTTCAATGGCAATAGCCTCAAGAAGTACTACCCTCCAACGCATCCACTGCTCAAGCCTCCAATGTTAGAACCCCCTATGAACGTAAGAGTTTCCACTATTAATGAGATAGGGAAGAAAGATGAGAAAGTGATAGAATCCGCCTACCTATGCATATCACTGACTGCCAAAAGACACATATATGTGATGCACTTATTGACGAGAGAGTTGACTTTAATATTCTTACACACAACCATTGGACCCTCATTTTTCAACCCCAACTACAACCTACTAACGTTAAACTCAATCCATTTGGGGGACAGTCCTAATCAGTGCTGGGGAAGTGCAAAATAGCGGTGTCTGTCGAGGCTGAAAGCCTGTTTATGATCTTCTATGTGATGCATAACATTAAGGCCACCAATAAGAAATAGCTGCTAGGATACGCATTCAAAAAACAAGCACATCACCATGTCAATTATTACTTGCAATGCATTCACCTTGCCATCAGCAATGTTCTGATAGTGATGGCTTTCAGCAAGGGTAGTGCAGCTCCATCGCAGCAGCCTGTAGTGCCAGCGGTAGAGGAACCAAGTGCAAAGCCTAAGGAGGGGGGTGGAGACTTGTCCCACCCTACCAAAAAAAAATGGGTGCAACGCAAGGGAGCCACACCCAAGACCACTGAGCAACAGCTTAAATGGGTACCCAAACACCCACCGCAAACCCCTAGCAACCAAACCACACAAACTTGCAATCACAGAACCTCACGCCCTAGGCCTAGGAAACAATGTTGGTGCTACAGAAGCACATGAATGGTTTCCCAAAGATCTATTAAGCATCCAAGGCTACTACAAAGGCAACAACTGGATTTGGTTGCCCAAAACTATGAGCAACATGCATGTCCCTCCATCCAGGTCCTCCAACCCATCTCCACAAAACGGCAAGCCAATAAGGACTGAGAAACCAATTGATTTCAAAAGCACCAAACCCATAGAACCTCAACGAGTCTATCAATCAAAACCACAACTAGCTGCCCATAGACCAACTCAACCTAACTCTCCTAGTGTCCCAATGACTCCACAAACAAAAAGCAACACATCACCTAAGCCCCAAGACTAACTCATCGCACAAGTGGTTGATAAATGCCCCATTGGCCAATCCACCAAGATGGCATCCGTTCCTAAGTTATCCAGTCCCCAACATCCTAGGTAGACCCTCCTACGAGTGCAGTATATCCTTACATTGGCCTTGGACCTAGCCACTAATACGGGGGATGACTTTGTCACCTGCATTAGATGATTTGGACGCTACCTTCACCACACTAGCCACCAGAAGCTATGAACAACTGGACTTAGGGCTCCTAAGAAGCGAGCTGTTCCACCAAAATCTCTCGAGAGCAGGCTCACACCCAATGACTGATCACATCCTATAGTAGGAGCAAAGTATGAGCAATAAGCCAAGAGCTAAAAGAGCTGAAAAACCTAGCCGACTCCAACTCTTCTTTTCTATGCAAATGATACACCCTTCATCTCCAATGGGAACAAGAGGGCTACTAAATTATGACCAATTCCGAGCAAAGACTGGCAATCAAAACCTCTGAGTACAACCCAGCCTATGTGGCTCCTACCTCTTTTAGAGTATTGGCTATGGGTCGCAATCAACCATTAGAAGACCACATCATGGCCCACCACTATTTCAATCTAATCCTGATAGAGGAAGAATTGCATATCGCTAGAAGGATGAACTCCAGTGACTTCCTCACTAATGTCCTGACCTACATTACACATGTAGGCATTAGACCTCATGACATGGACCATCACGCCCACTTGGAGTATAACCCAAACTTCTATGATTAGCTCATGATGAAGTAAAATATAGCAAATGCATGCGCTTCATGCCCTTAACCCTTCATTCTCCAATCCTAGGAAGGATTTTTTTCACTCCCAAGGGGGAGGGGGTAAGGTCGAAAAGAAGACACGACTTGAACCTTAAACAAAACTTTAAAAAGCAAAAAGGGCTTATAAAAGTCAATTCGTACTTGAGGAAAATATTCATGAAATTTTGGGTTGAATTATGTGGACTAATTGAAGCAAAAATTTTCATTCTGTACTTGAGCACTTCATCTTTCCATAGCATATATTCATAAGCCCCTCATCTTTTCACAAAAATTCATTTCAAGTAAACTAATAGTGAGTTATTGCATCATGGCAGGAACCCGAGATGGTCGGGCACGACAAAGGCAGTTAGCTCCCATTCATGGAAGAAGAGTAGAACAAATATGACCTTGCAATGAAAACAAGGGTCTTTAATCAGCTTAAATTTAGAAGCATTCAAAACTTAGAAAGTGTGGTGATGAAAGAGCAAGTGGTAAAACAGATGGTTGACAAAGGTAATCTTGGTAAATATATGGAGAAGGTCAACCAAGCCATCAACTGCAGCAAGTATGTGAAATTCCTATGAACTTTTGTTGCAAATAGGAACCGTGACACTATGACAGTGAGATAAGGAGGAGAGACTCACAGAGTAGAAGTGGAGTTGAGCCCCGAAATAGTGGAAAGAGCACTAGGGCTAGTCAACAAGCCTGAGAGAGGTGGCCCAAAGGGATGTTTACAGTATGCTAGGCATGGACAAGGCTCATAGTCTTTGGTCTAACCTTAATCCAAACCTTAATCCAATGCTTAGTTCTATAGATTGGATATGTAGCATTACCCATCCTGTAAGTACACTTAGATCATGTTTCTGGCTACATGGGATAAGGTGTTGTCCTTTCAAATTACCTTGCAATGTTTGTAATGATGGTTGTAAGCATAAAGCACATTTGAGCTTGAGATGCTATCCACTACTACCATCTGATGGTAGACTATTGATTGTAGGTTGTCATTACACTTATTTGCTCTACTGATCTTTTGTGATGCAAAGTATTAATATGGGCCTACTAAGCTCTTGCAGTAATGCTCTAAAGTTTTCCACCTTAGTCTTGATGGCTTTAGGGGCCTTGATATGCACTATTCTTACAACTATGGATGGCTTAGTCTTAGGTCCCTACTGAATCCAATGTATAGTCCTATAGATTGGATATGTAGCATTACCCATCAAGTACTCTCATGTCATGTGTCTAGCTACATGGTACAAGGTGCTATCCTTTCAGTTTAACTTGCAATGTGTTGCCCCAAGTTTTATTGGTAGCAAGCAGCAGTCGACCTACTAGTACTAGTAATGGTGGGTAACATCGGTACTATCAGTAGCTATTGGGATAAACTACCAATTTGATAGTATGGGCAGGCTTTGAACCATGCCTTTGGATTATTTAAATCTAAATATTTTACCTTTAGACTTGATTTCAATCATAAGGCCCAGACTACAAAAGAAGAACAAGACTGAGATACTTATCAAGCCTTGGAATTCTTCTTTGACAAGGTAAAATGGAACTTGTGTAGCTATCATGAACTTGCTCCCTCTTTATAATGTGCAAGCTCTTCGTGTTTCCTTCACAAGCCTTGAACTTTGTGCTCATCAAAGTGTTTTTTTTCAAAATCCGTTTGGACATTGTTCACTTGTCATGTAGACAAGTGATAATCAACGTGAGACTAAAATTGAAAATAATGGTTATTGTCATTTTTAGAGATATTTAAGCCATGCTTATGCCATCACTCTATGAGCCACTATAGTATGGAAATCAAGTATTGCTACACGCTAATTAGAGGGGCCTAAAATCTGACAAAGATATATGCAACAATTTCTAAGAGAAACCTTAAATTTCTCCTTTCAAATCCAATGCTTAGTCATATAGATTGAATACATAGCATTTTCTATCAAGTAAATATATGCATGTCATGTATCTTACCTATCAAACCTTGGAGATACATGACCTACCAAACCTTGGACTTCTTACTGACGAACCTTGTACTTCTTTTCTTGACTAGGAAAATGGGATCCTCTGTAGTAGTTGTCATGGACTTGCCTCCTCTTTTTGATGTGCAAGCTCTTTGTGTTTCCTTCACAAGCCCTCAATATTGTACTTCATCAAAGTGATTGCTAGATGAATTGGAAAAAAGGATTCTAATCATAAACAAGCCATGCCAAAAGTTTATTAGAGCTGTCAAATTGACACACAAACTAAGATGCTAAATCTAAGCCAAAAGGCCTATCAAGCCATTAAGGACTAAGAGGCACACCTCGTCCTAGTAGTAAGAAGACTTTGGAACTCCTAGATCTCAAAGATAGAAACCTCAAGGCATCTTTACAAGCTTTCTTTAGGAAGCGTCCATCCCACTCTTGATCAAATTTGTAGAAATCCATGTCAATTAAGAAAACCATATTAAGATGGTGGAAGAAAGTACTTTCAACTTCTTGAGAATATCAATATCCAAATCTAACTTATAGACTCATAAGATCCACTACATTTGTACATGTGGAAAAAGTAAAAGCAGAGACAGAATAGCTGCACATGAAGGAAGAGGAAGATTTAGCTCAAGCCATCTGTATGTCGGTGGGGTAGCCTTCCAGGGAGGAGAAGTTAGCTGCTATGAGACCATGAAGGGAGCACTAGCATCAAAGTACCATAAATGGAACCAACACCAATGGCAAAAGGCAAAGGCAAGGGCCTATGGTATCCAATCCCGCCTGCTCTAGTGCCCCAATTTGTAGCTCCCACAACCACTAGCACAATGGATGCAAGCAACTTCCTCATGATGTGTCTGCAATACCTAGTGAATAAGGTGCAAGAAATAGCCCCGAATTCGAGTGGGGGAGCTTTGATGACTGGAACGAAGAGTCCGATAGCTGTGCGGATGTTGAATCTAGACAAGACCCCAAGAAGTAGAGGATCAAGGCATCTACAACGACCATACCTATAGCACTGCCACCGTCCATGGGCTATGATGAGTACGTTTAAGAGCTTCTTACAGAACTGGACAGAGGGCAAAGTCCGAGAAGAAAATAGTGGTAGCTAAATTTGGAAGTCGAAAGAGAAGCATTGGCAGCCTTCTAGTTGGAAAGGGCTTGCCACATATAGTAGGATACTGAAAAAAATCTATAAGCTGAAGGAAGAACTCAAGGCTAAGAAGAAAGAAGAAGATAATTGGCAAGGGAGGCTCGAAGAAGAATGGCATGAATTGATAGGGTTGCAAAGGGAGTACAAGCTCGTCCTCGTGCAACATGAGGAACTAAGAGAACAATTGAAGAGGATAGAAGAGGCAACAAATAAACTTGAGGTTGCGGATGCAGAAAAAGCTCAGAGAGAGGAAGAGCGTCGAAGAGACATGGAGAAAATGGAGTATAAGTTACTTATGGAGCTGGAAGAGCAGGGAAGGCTAGAAAGGAAAATTGAGCACATGGAGAAGGAGAAAGAAGAAGCAATCTAGAGGTGGAAAGAGCTAAAGCCGAGGATGGCAGCCTTAGCAAAAAGGAAAAATGAAAGCCTAGAGGAAATGAAGCGAGAAGTAGAGGAATGGGTCGCCAAAAGTGAGGGAAGAGTGAGGGAACTGGCAAGCCGTCTAGCCCATGCTAAAGGCAACAGAGTGTTGGCAGAGAGCAAGGCAAAGGCCATACAAACAAGCATGAAAGCCCGACAATGTGCCTTCCTTAGCACTATTTTAGATATCATGCATCCAAAAGAGGAGGAGGCTGTTAAGAAACCCTATAGAAGAAGCTGGAGATTACCCGCAAGGCCATAAGGCATGGCTTGTGTGTCCAGGCGCACGAAGCAGAAATGAACCTGAGCCAACGAGAGCAAAGGGAGTACTTGCTAAGGGCAAGACTAACAGTTCAAGAGATGGAATGGTTGTTGTGCTATGGCCAGGCTCATGATGAGAGCCACCCTCCTCCCATCCTTTTGCATGGCCCTACTAGAGGACATGAACAACAACCGATTTACTAGGTGTAGTCATCCATTTTTGTCAACAACCCCTTTGAATGTACGTATGAATCTAAAGGACTATATGCATGGTAGAAACTTCCTTAGTAAATTGCATAAGCCCTAGTCTCCTCCTCTCACAAACATGAACACGAGGACTAGTTCCTCGTGCATATTCAAAAAAAAAAGAGAGAGAAAAAGAAAAAAAAGGAAACAAAAAAAAGAAAAATAGAAAGAAAATAGAAAAAGGAAAAACAAGAGCAAGGAAAGAGAAGAAAATCAAATAAGAAGAGGAAAAAAACACCTCACTTCATGAGTGCCACAATCACTGCACCTAGGGGTCCTCAAGTTAGGCATGTTTGATGGACTTGGTCAGCCGGCTCCGTTCCTAATCCCCTAACCCTTTTCCCCCCCACTTTACGCTTAGGGCACATCAAGGGCAAGACACACCTAGGGAGGTCACACTCACCTATGGTTAGATAGGTCTCCCTAAGCTACACCCACCGCACTTTCCCTATACATGAACTAGGTCCTCAAGTATGGGACAACACTCTAGGCTTGTGGTTCGTGACCTAGCTCCTAGTTCCACTAGCACGGACACAATGCATGGCATGGTGAGGTAGGCATACCTCCAGGTATTGCACTCTCTTTTCTTTTTCAGGTGAATCCATGAGCCAATTTAGCAATCCAAAAGACCCAACTAATTGCCTTTATTTCAAGCCTCATATGGCTATACAAATACTTTGAATTTGGACTACAACAGCCCACAAATTGAGCTACAATGGTTTCCTTAATCAAAACACGTGTTTTACTTGAATTAAAGAGCTTAGTGAGATAAGATTTGTACCTCTTCTAGATTTATACAACAAGCATTGGTCTTGTGTAAGCATTGACTCCTCCTAACACTCCTCGTTTTAACCATGAGCTTCCCTAAGCGAGATCTCCTCTCCTCAACATCCCTACAAGAAACATGGGTGGAGGCCAAGTACAATGGTCCTAAGAGAGGAATCAATAAGTACTAATGCTCTTTTTTTCTCATCATTCCAAAGGCTAGCTTTCTTAGACTTCTTTGCAAGATTGTGAAAAGTCTCTACTGAAGAAAAAATATTATGTAGTTTCTACCACACAAGGTCACAATAGACTTGATCGCTTCACAAGAGAATGTCTTCACACTTTGTAAACAATGAATATTTGAGTAGTAAATGATACATTCATTTCAATAGAATGAATATGGTTTCTACTTTTATCTTTTTAGACAAGTGTCCTTGATGTGCATAGGACATGTGACTTTGTCCCACTAAAAATTATTATACCGACATGAAAGTATGAACAATTTTTTTGCTTTTGAACTTCACTCTCAATCTTAATTTGAGCCTTCTTACTATATTTTTGTGCTATTCATTTAGAGTATTGCTTTGATTGGTAATTTCAACATGAAAATCGTGTGAAAAGTTATCATACTTTATTATATGCTTTACTCTTAATGCCTTTGGAGAGTCTATATGGTGTGCAATATTCTAAGGATTAATAATTACAATGTTAATTCCTCAATTATCGATCCATCCATACTTTTGAAATGGTAATCTTATAGCTATATTAGAAACAAAACTTAGCATGCACATTTGTTAAGTGGCCAAGAGCATAACAAACTTTTTTGAGCAAAAAAAGTGCTAGCAAGACCTTCATCCAAAGTCTAGTATATGGCATCATTTTTCTTGCCAGAAATCCAAATGGGCACAAGGGATTGATACTTTGGAGAATTTCTAAACCTTGACCTCCAATACACCCAATCCATCTAGCATAAAGGAAGAACTCATCACAACAAAGTAGATTGAGAGCTATATGCTTCAACTTGTTGAAAAACACGGATCTACAGCTAGCTAGCTATGGTGGATGCAAATCAAACACACGATACATTATCAGAATGAGGGATTGTACCTCAAGTGAAATAAGTTCCAAGATAGGTTAACTTGGACTCATAAAAACCATCTCGAGTAACTCAAACTGATAGTTCCATTGTATTGAAATGAGTGTCAAGTACATGCCTTTATAGCTTTTTGGATAGTACCACTTTTCCTCTCTGTGCTATGGGATTTTAGATATCTCTTCCTAAAGCATACATCATTGTATCTCTCTCATACAAAGCCACTTATGGGCAAGCCTCTTTTGGGCAGACATCTAGCCTCTAAGGGCATTCATGTTAAGCATCATTTACTATTCTCAACACCCCTCCTCAAATGATGAGTTCCTACCCTTGCTGGCTTTTGCCCCCCCCCCCCCCCCCCCCGCATGTAAACATGGACTAGGAGACTAGCTCTTTGGTAGCCTAGTCAAGTTAAAGCTTGAAACTTTACATATTGGTAGGGTTTTTTACATCCACTATGGAAAACAATATCCACTATGGGTAATTCTTTGTTGTCAGTTAACAGAAAGTATCTTCTTTATCTTCTTTGTGCTTCTTTTCCCTTTTGTTGGTGCGTGGTACTTCTCTTTTTGCTTCAGTATTCTTGACACGGTTGTTTTGCGTCATGCTTTTACAAGTGAACACACTAATTGGTACATGGTCTTGGTTTGACAAACTCTCATACATGAGATAAATTTCAAAATACATGAATTTTTGGATTTTATTTGGCTCAATGGATATACAGTCACCACGAGGTGAGACTCTTTTAAATGTACCTTTGGAGGTGGACTAGGAGAGGTAGGAATAACTAAGATCTCATCATTCGTTAGAAGTTCATTCAAAAGCAACACGAGCTTCATTCCGAAGTTTAAATGCATCCGCTATAAGCTCAGAACTTGTTTGTATGGTAGCATTCACTCGGTTAGAAGTTCCAGGGCCCAAAGAAGGCTTCACACTGTTGACCCACTATTCATGATTTGTCTTAAACTCGTACCGTTGAAGTAGTTGCAGTGCATTTCTCAAAGAGTTCAAACTAGAAACACCACTTTTAGCTTTCTCACTATCTACATCTACTTTGAATCTTTTAAGGCTTGGGGTCTTGGATGATATGTACTGTCTAAGCTTAATGCAGGTCACAACTTGCCTTTCGTATGTACTTTCCACATAATTAATAACTATTGGCATTAGTGTGTCCTCAGCATTCAAGCTCAGCCTAAAACAATCATCGGCAATGAGCACACTTTGGCTGCCTTGGTTCACAGCATAAGGTTGCTAAAATAAGACATGGCCCACAATGCACAATACATCTAGGTCCCTGGCAAACCAACCCACTATGTCAAGACTATGTGACATAGGAACAACACCAATACACGATACAACTCCATGGGATGGACTGAATCCCATAATACCATAGAATGCTACTGGTATCTTGACACTAGCACCAATATCTGTGCCTAAAGCAAAATCCATGAGACATGCTGCGACTGTAATAGCTGAACCACTGGAAGATCCAGCAGGCAGTCGAGATGATGCAGCTAGATGACTGGAGTGCCATAATGCTTATTCTGACCCCATATACTGTAGGCCATTTCATCCATGTGAGTCTTGCCAATGCATGTGGCTCCAGCCTGGACTAGAAGTGAAACAGCAGTTGTTGTGCGAGAAGTAGGTTCACGAGTTCTCTCCCAATCAAGATTACCAAATCCAGTGACAAAACCTTCGATATCAAAGATGTCTTTAGTTGAGAATGTGAGTTTACTGAGAGGATGCGGGGCGCTCGGAGGAGTAGGTTGAGGAGGAGGGAGGAGGAAACGACAGCATTTAAAAAGAAAGATTTTAAACAAGCACTTGTTCTGGAGCCCAGTAGCTACCTAACTCAGCCACATGGCTCTAATACCATGTTGAAAAACACGGATCTACAGCTAGCTAGCTATGGTGGATGCAAATCAAACACACGATACATTATCAAAATGAGGGATTGTACCTCAAGTAAAATAAGTTCCAAGATAGATTAACTTGGACTCATAAAAACAATCTCGAGTAACTCAAACTGATAGTTCCATTGTATTGAAATGAGTGTCAAGTACATGCCTTTATAACTTTTTGGATAGTACCACTTTTCCTCTTTGTGCTTATGGGATTTTAGACATCTCTTCCTAAAGCATACATCATTGTCTCTCTCTCATACAAAGCCACTTATGGGTAAGCCTCTTTTGGGCAGACATCCAGCCTCAACGGGCATTCATGTGAAGCATCATTTGCTATTCTCAACACAACTAAACCTTGTATTGCACCTACATGTTGATTGAATATAGAATTTTAATGAAAACCAAAAATAACTTCACAAAAATTATGGTGATGCAAAGGAGGAAAAATCTACATATATGCGAATTCACAAAAGACAAGATAGAATATTTGGTCTACCCTATGTTGATTGATGTAAGAACGCTAGATTGTAAAGTTATGATCATTAAAACCTATTGAAAATGATAAATGTTAGAAAACATCAATCCCTCTTAACCAAAACTAATTAATCAATCACATGAATTTTAGCAACACATAAAAGGGAAAATTATCTTGTAAGTTGATTTGCAAAATAGAAGATAGGGCCTTTGCTCTACCTTGTGTTTATTGATGCCATCAACAATGGATTCTAAAGCTAGAACCCGCATTAATCTCTACTATAAAACTAGTAGAAAAGGGAAAACACACACATAGAGAAGGAGAGAGATAAGCATCTATGCAACGTTGTCTTGATCTCCACAAGGAGACAATACCAAGAGTTAGAATTAACATGAAGCTTTGCGATTGAGAACACACATGCATGCACACACACAAACACAAAGATAAGCACCTATGCAATCTTGCCCAAAATAATCTCTACAAAGAAGGCAATAGTAAGAGTTAGAACTAACATTAAGTTCTATTGAGAGAGAGAGAGAGAGAGAGAGAGAGAGAGAGAGAGAGAGAGAGAGAGAGAGAGCACCTATGCCTCTTACCCAAAATATTATCTAAAACATATGATTTGCTCATGCCTTTGTCAATCTCTAATAGCCCATGGGAGAAAATCACTATGGGCTTTATGATTATTCTTTCTACTACATGTTCTTGTCATGACATGATTTGGACATTATTGACAGATTTAGTAAATAGGCTTTTTTCATTCCTTGTAAAAAGACTATCTACTCCACAAGCTGCCAAGTTGTTTATTGATACAATATTTTCTCATCGTGGATTTCCTAAGGTTATCCTATTTGACTGAGATGGCTACTTTTGCAATCATTTTTTGGTAGCTCTCTTTAAGAATTTAGGTTCTAAGATGGATTTTACTTCAACCTTTCATCTCGAGAGTAATTGTCTGATTGAGGCAACCAATAGTATGATTCTTGACCTTCTTAAATCCTACACAATTAACTGACTTAGTAATTGGGACCACAACATATACCTATTCTTCAAATTGCTTACAACAATACCCCACATTCAACAGTTGGTAGAGCTCCTTTTGAAGCAGTTTATGGAAAGAAATAATTGTTCATATGACCACTATTGCTAGTGATGTGCTAACTACTGACTCTTTAGCTCTATTGAGACCATATAAAATTTTTAGAAGAAGTCATTGACAAAGTTAAGCAAGCTCAATTGAGATACACAACCCAAGCTAATAAAAGACGGAAGGCTATTAAATTTTAAGAAAATGATTTAGTTTGGTTAAGAATTAAAAAGAGTAGGCTTTAATCCATTGAGAAGCATTAGAAAATTAAGTTAGCACCCTAATAATATGTCCCATTTAGAAATGCTCACAAGATTAATGAGAATGCATTTAGACAGGTATTCCTCCTCACTGGCAAATCCATAAATCTTTTCATATTAGTTTATTGAAACCATTCAAGAGAATGCCTCAAGTTACACATGTAGTTGATGATTCACCTTTGTTAGAGGCTAATATTGAAATCTTAGTTCCTAAAATAACCCTTGATCCCATGACCATACAATTACTAGAATTGAAAATCAATATCATATATATTTAGTCAAACATAGAAATCATTACGTAAAATAATCACAATGGATACGAAAATCAGTGCTAACTCTGCAATATGACAATCTAATTAATGCCTACCCAAACAATCATACTAAATATCCCACGGGCACAAATTTACCATAGTAAGTAGTGTTCCATGTAAAATCCATCAAATTTTATAATGCACCTTTATCGCACAATAGGTAGCACCTGCATGTGATCTGCCCTTGCCTATTTTTTTCTTTGAGTCATCAACTAGGGGATGGTTGCTTTTTAACCCCTAGGAAATTTATGGAATTATTTTTTTCATGGTATTTTATCAAAATCATAAAATTATGTTTATCACTATAGTTTACTAAAATTATGAAATTATCATGATATTTTATCAAAAATTATTGTGGATTTTATTTATTTATCGCATGATCCGTGACTTATTGTGCAGTATGCGCACATGTGATATTGGTCGCATTATGCCTGGTAAATAGATGGAAGGATACTAATGTGTGTTGTGCTATGGTGAGCAGATAATTAGATAGAGTAAGTGGAATTATTATTTTTGGAGTGTGCAATTTTGTGCCTAGAATTTATTTGCTCTACAACATGAAAAAATATTATTGCAAGCATTATATTTTGTATGCACCTATTTGCACGAGAATTTTGCATGCGTAAATGTACAATAAACATATATTTTTATACATTTATTGGAAATAATATAATTTTTATAAAGCTATTAGAATAGAGTGTGTTTTGATTTATTTCACAAAAGCAAGTTGTGTAAAGTGAGGAAAAGCAAGGAATATAAAAAGGATGCTTTTAATGTATTTTAAATACAAAAGCTTACTTTAATATTATAATAAATTACTTGCATGGGGAAGGTGCTCACCCATGCATGGGGGGAGATTATACCCAATCTTGTGTCATGCAAGTTCTTGGTGTTTTCTTACCTCATGCCATTTTTTCACTCTTATTTTATTCTCAAATACTATTTATCTTATGGTGAAGGCAAGCAATAGTAAAAACTCATGCCTTAATTGTTATCTATTAAATATACCAATGATCCCACACATTTGCTCATGTATAACAACTAAAGTTGAAATAGCATACGCTTATCCATTCATATTCCAAGAAGAAATGAGGCATGCATTCCTTACCTACCTAAGCATTTCAAGAGGGAATACATGAATAAAGATGACTATCAAAGATCTTAAAGAGGAATTAATCGCTTGCAAATGAGATGTTACCAAATGGATTACTGTTTGTAGGCTGTTTTAAATTGTCTCCTTGATTCTTATCATATCTTTATATCTAATTTTCATTCGATAGTTTCTTTTTCTACAAAAATACCAATCTTCACAAGGTGGTTTCATTATGCATCTTATAGATTAAGCTCTAGTAATGTAGTTAGAAAGTACATGAAAAGCTACATTTTATAGTAGTAAGTAAAAATTTGAAAATATTATTCCAAAAAAGAAGAATTATAAGGATATGAAAAGAAATGAAACTGAAAGCTTTTACAAGTATTATAATGCTAAAGATCATATCAGTAAGTGAGCAGTAAGTATTGCCCTAAATTGGATAAAAAGGGGTGAAGAAGAAAGAGGCTAGTATGGCTATTCCAGATGCCTCTCCTTCTAATTGAAAATCTACAAGTGTTGTGTAGGAATAAAATGGGCATTTAGTGCACCAATGCAATTATGAACCTTTGAAACCTGATTCTTACATGTCTATTGTGGATTCAAATGTGTGGTACTTTGATAATGGTGCCACTAAGAATAATAGCTTGCCATGTAGCTTATTCACCTCTCAAGTCTACCCCAAAGTGTAATCTTAACAAGTGCCAATAAATCCTCTTATCCACTTAAAAGAGTTTATAAGTTTATGTTGGCTACTACTAATAATAGCAATTTCACACTTTTTGATGATTCATATGTACAAGATATCAAAAAGAATTTTCTATTAGTACTTCACACTTTTCAATGATTTATATGTATGAAATAAATCATGCATTAAGAATACACTTTCCATGGACAAGTCATATTCATATTTGTGTGCATTCTAGGTAATAAGAACTTAATCTCATATACAACACCTTGGCAATAATATTGTAACATGAAGCATTGTAATTAGTCTCAAGTAATCAATCACATTTGCCTATTTATGGACTTTTGTATTAGCTTGATTAAACAATGATTTGACAATGCCTTGAAATCAACTTTCTTCAAGTGATTAGCATATGGATATATGTTAGGACCACACACATCCTAGATTGTTAAATAAAGTTCCATTGGAAGCCCAAACCAAGGATTTCCCCTTCTTCATCTAACTCACCACATACTCTAAGTCCTCCACCAAAAGAGAGTTGTGTAAGAAATTGGCATTACTTGAGACCTTACCAATGCATGGAGCAAGGAACTCATTCAAAAGTCCTGAAATAACCCAGGGGCAATCAAAGGGCTTGCTAAGAATAGAGGAGAGACAATGCACAAAGACATTTGTGAGGGCTACATATTAGGTAAATTGTAGCATGCTTCCTTTCCCAAAGATGGCTCAATGAGAACCACTTTACAAACTACAATTTGCATACAGTGATGTTTATGGTCCAATGTAAACATGATATTTTGGTGGCTTTGTGACTTTTATTGATGTATGCATGGGTAGTACTTATTCTGATTGAGTGGTGGAGTATATACCTTAAGAGTTTAAGCATTTCTAGTTGAACATGACATAAAACACCAATGTTTCTAATGTGAGGTTGTTATGTGTGTAGCTTATGTGCTAAAATGTGGTCCCACTAATAAGGCATTGCAATTTGTCACTCCTTATGAGGCTTGGCATGTAAAAAGCCATATATTGCTCTTTTGTGTAATTTGGGTTTCATGGCTTATGTATTAATACCTATGTAATATTGCAAACAATTTGATGATAAGACTATGAAATGTATCTTTATTGGTTACAGTTTTAAAAGCAAAGGTTATAGTTAATATCATTCACAAACTAAGCATATTACATTCAATTGTTATCTAATCTTTGTGGAAAGTCTTATGCCTCCTTTACTTTCATGTACCAAGGAGAGAGATGGATACTCATGGGGTGTGTTATAATTTGTTCTCTCTTCTCAAGATGGGAAGTCAATTGTAGCATCAAATTTGGTAGTTACTAGCCTATATAGGTTTCTAAGGAATCCACAAATTAGCCTACTTTTAATGTAAATGTTAATGATGCACTTGTTGATGAGGGAGCAGATTGAGAAGTCTTAGAATATGCCAAAGTAGCTAATGCATACACTATGTAATAGAAAATTGGATGCAACTTTCTATATTTGTGCTCATTCTAACTCTTACAATGTGTCTTATGCATAAAATTGTTATGCACTAGTTGATTCCAAGATGTGCGATGAGGAAAAAAATATCCTTGTAAGGGAGCATGACCAAAATATTCCCTTAAACAATGGAAGCACGATGATATTTTTGCATTTGAATTCCAAAATTGTCGGAGATTGCAATTTTAGAACTGACACTTCAAGAGCTTTCTATTGATGTTATAGGGTTTGAAACTGGGACAATGAAGTTATACCAAAGATTTCTTTTTGTCTATCAATAATATTCCCCAGGCAAAAAAGAATCTTTGGTATAGCTTCATTGTCCCACTTCCAAACTCTAAGTACCCATATATCAATGGAAAGCTCTTCAAGATTAAGTTCTAAAGCTGTAATCTCTAACAAGTTTGGAGTTCATTTGGGAAAATTTTACCACTTCCTTACAATGCCATTTTTGGACCTCAGATTTTTCCTAATGTCTAATTGCACATGGTATTTAAATTAGTCCAATTGAGAGTACCTTATCTATCAAATATGAGATTGATGTACCTCTAATCATTGTGATTTATATTAATGGCATACTGCTCATTGGTCATAGTGAAACACCTATTTTTTATTTGAATTTAAATTTTGAAAAGTTAGATTTGGACTTATCATCGATTTGAATTTAACCTTTGATAAGTTACATTTGGACTTATTGCATCATTATATGGGCATTCCATTTAAGCAATATAATGGAGGCATTACTTTGTATAAAACAAAGTATGTTAGGATATGGTTCCGCAAACTTGAACTTGAGAATTGCAAGTCTATTACCACTCCTATAAAGATGTGATTGAAGCTTAGCCCTCACGATACCAAAGACCGCTTTGATGTATTTCTCTAGCAACAAGATGTTGGATGCTTGATTTATGCGTGTATTATGAGGGATGTCATTCAGTTTTTAGTCTCATAAATAAGCCAATCTACAATTACCAAAAGCATTGATAGATAGTGAAACATATGTTTCACTTTGTGAGAGTGTTACTTGGCACCTTAAGTTGTTTTATCTCATTACCATCGAATTTACACACTTTTTTGGATTCTAAGTCGATGGATTGTTGTGACACTCGTACACAAATGACCTTTGTTAGTTGATTTGGGTGGTAGATAAAGAGTGCATTGATAGTTACATGCAACCTAGTGCTTCACACTAATACTATATTAGGAAGTTTGGGAATTTTCATATACTTTGGGAATTTATAGGATGGTCCAATATTTTTTGTCACATGGTCAAATTGTTACCCCCTTACTTGAGGGTAAAACTTTTTCTAGATACTATATAGATGATAATACCAAGTTCCATCTTCAAAAAATGGATTAAGATTTAGCCACATGGTATAGATGGTATAGATGGTATAGCCACATGGTATAGATTTAGATACTATATAGATGATATGCATGTATGGAAACACTCCTTCATCATTAAATAGTATACCAACACAAAGGAATGGCCTCAACAAATTTCGGGCCCTCATCTCTCAAGCTTATAGGAATGGAATAAAGTTAAGGCATCTCAAAAAATCATCTCCACACCCTTGGAAGTTTAATCTTATTGTCCTAAACCCACACCACATGCCTCCCTACATGAGGCCTTGTAAGCTTGAAAATTATGGTATATTTTTCAAACTTTTCAAGCTACGATGTTGCCCACCCAACCTTAATGCAATACCTATTTGGTTATAATATGCCAAAATAAATATGTTGGGATATGCTTTTAGGGAAATAACAAATTCATTTGTTAGGCAAGCAAAGAAAACATGTGTGTGTGTGTGTGTGTGTGTGTGTGTGTGTGTGTGTGTGCGTGTGCGTGTGCGTGTGCGTGTGCGTGTGCGTGTGCGTGTGCGTGTGCGTGTGCGTGTGCGTGTGCGTGTGCGTGTGCGTGTGCGTGTGCGTGTGCGTGTGCGTGTGCGTGTGCGTGTGCGTGTGCGTGTGCGTGTGCGTGTGCGTGTGCGTGTGTGTGTGTGTGTGCGTGCGTGTGTGATCTATAAGACAATTCCACCTCATATCCAAATTTTGAGATTATTTACTTACATAAGGAATGATCATGTACATTTAAGTTTCCATCTTTATTGGTTGTGTTTTAACAAGTGATCCTTGAACTCACTTTTAAGTAACATAAAAACATATCACACACACACACACACACACACACACACACACACACACACACACACACACACACACACACACACACACACACACACACACACACACACACACACACACACACAATTGCTAGTATTTCAAAACCCCATTAATATTTTAATCCATACAAGAAAGACTTGGATTGTGATATATGGTGATTTTAATCCTCAAGTTGAGCTTAGAATGACCTATATCACATGATGTTTAGTAGTTCTTAAAGTTTTTTTGCATTCTAGGCTCAAATTTGAGGTCAAAATCACATTTTCCAAGCTCTAAAGTGGTTGTAGGGCTCAAAGAACTACATCCTTAACACTTAATCTAGAGCTAAAATAGGTCATGTTTACAATCATGTTTAAAGGACAATGAGAGAAAATGGGAAAATACCATGAGGTTGAGCAAAATGGAAAGTTTACACATGAAAGGTAATGGGGATCTTCCATAAGGGAAAAAAGAGCGGGGTTCCTAAAATGAAGGCTCTCTAAAAATCAAGAAAGACCAATCAGGGGAAAATCCACTCTTGAAAGAAGGGAGGTGTATATATTGTAGACCTAAATTGGAGATCAAAGAAGATAGCTCAATTAAAAGTAGAGAAATAGCTCAACTCAAATCTTTGATAATCCCAAAATCTCTCCTAAGAAAGCTGCCAAATAATTTCCTTCTATATCAATATAAGTAAACATATCTACATAACATATCTACATATAATGACATGCATAAATACAACACTTAGCACACATGAATTGAGAATGCATATTTAACATACATTTTTAAAGAAATTATACTATCTAAGACATGCTTATATTTACATACACACATATATATAAAAGACTATTACTAAAATATATACAAACCTAAATAAATTAAAGATATGTTGCTATCTAGGACATTCGCAAAGATGCTCACCACTGACATATGCCAATAACAAATGCACACAAATATGTGTGCAAGAATCCAGCTCATTAGTAAATCTCTATTGCTAGGCCAAACTAAGCACTACCAAACATAATCTAATCAATTGAATTGTGAGGGGCCTTATTATATGCTCTAGTATTCATAATAGGCTCAAAATGGGCCAAGATCTTAATATATCACTTGGCATCTTAGATGGCCCTAGAAATGTGATGGAATTGTAGTTATATCGTAGACATTTTACAGCTTTAATGCTCTATTGTGCAACTTTTCCTTCTAGTTATATATTAATGCTTTCCTATGAGAGTTTCTCCTCTTGTTTGTCCTTTGGTAGTTATATTTGCCATTCATTTTATGATTGCTTTTGTTTGAGTG
This sequence comes from Lygodium microphyllum, assembly GCF_053477565.2. Taxonomy (NCBI): domain Eukaryota; kingdom Viridiplantae; phylum Streptophyta; class Polypodiopsida; order Schizaeales; family Lygodiaceae; genus Lygodium; species Lygodium microphyllum. The sequence continues at coordinate 90,669,787 of NC_141143.1, forward strand.
TAGCAAATGTAGAAGCATAAGATCGGACTAAAAGAAAATAACTAAAGAGAGAAAAGGGAGAGAGAAAGAGATAGTAGCACACAAAAATCTATAATGAACGAATGCTAAAATGAAGGATGTATATACGTACAACAAATTGTAGAGTGTATCTTTGCTAAGGATATCTCTCTCCACCTGCAAAACTCAAATGGGAATAACTGAGGGCATGCCAACCATATATGGGCAATAAAAAATAGGAAAAAATGACTAGGTCGATAGTAACAAAAAAGGCTAACTAGTGCATAAAATAATTGAAGGCATAGAAAATAATAAAAAATGCTATGCAAATATGTTGCATGACACATGGCATCCTACTTGACCTACTCGACTTCTTGTGTCCAAGGGATGTCAAAATCTTTAACACCCCTTCTTAGAGCATGGGTGTAGCATAAGGCTTAGGGATCTAGAGTGATATTGAAGAATGGCATGAGGAAGAGCCTTCATAAACAAATCTACCAAGGTATCCTTCATCTTGCAATAAACCACATCAATAATCTCATCCTCCCAAATGGAATGGTATTGTATCTCAATGTGTTCAATCTAGCATGGAATACAAGACTCCATGCCAAAGTAATGCAACTCTCATTATCACAATGAATTGTAGTAGGACCTATCTACAGATAGCCAAGCTCTCTTAACAACCTCTAAAGCCACAGTGTCTCACACAACTGGTTGAATATGATATATATACTCCACCTCTATGGTCAACATCTCCAAGTTAGTAAAACAAAAGTTGAATTCACTATAGTATTCACTAATTCAGTGATGTTGATGCTCAGCCTGTCAATTTTGATGCTTGTATAACATGCCTCGACTAGCCTTTTCCATTAATGTATCGCTATTGATCATCTTCTCACACTGCTACTACTATTGAATCGAAAGTTCAGAACAACATTTATCAACACAGCCAGAACCATGCTGAAAATCATGCATTAAAATAGCAAGGTTTAGTCTTGATGCATTAAAATAGCAAGGATTAAAATCATGTGTTGGAATAGTCCACTGGGCTTCTCTGCAGTATGATGCTATCTTAGAACAGTCTACTCATTTTGACATGTATATGCTCTCTTGATATTTATTGGATGCAGTTACCCTATCGTGTGTTGATTTGATCTCTTGGCTTGGACTTGGTACTTATGTCTGTCACGGTGTTGTTAGTGGTATTAATGTGCTTCTGGGTTATGTATTGAGCTTTTCTCAATGGGTTATGCATCTAGCAGTTATCTTCATTTACCCTTGAGATCTACCCTGTGCATGACATCTATGTCTATTCCATGTATGGTTTCTGACACATTGCAATTGTGATCGTCTTCAATGTGCCAATTGTTCCTAGCTTCTTACTTCTTGGTGACTCACAGTTAGTTGTTGGCATATTGCCATAATTTATTGCAACAACCTGTCATGTCAATTTTATGTATTTATTTGAGGATAGTCACCTAGACTTTACAGTCTTTTTCTCACAGGTTGTGGATAGCTCATTACATTGGCAGTATCTCCTATCTCCTTGCTTGATTTAGCAATGGTTTTGGGACTAATTTGTAGGCTATTACAATAGCCCATCTTACCCTCTATGTACTTTCTTGGTCTCATTATGCCCGGTGGTTCTCATGACAGTGCTATTTTCAATATTGAGAAATTGGATGGGACCAATTACAGCTATTTGAAGACCCAAATATGGTAGGTTTCACTACAGAAATTGCAGGTTAAACCACTCAAAAATGAAGGTGCCAAACCCAAAAACATTGCAGTTGAGGATTGGGATGAATAATATGAGCTATGCAAGCCCACGATTGTTTTATCACTCTCCAAGAAGGTTCACTACAATGTTGTAGGCTGGAAATTAGACTGTATATGAGCTTTAGACACAAATTAAGAATCTTTATGACAAGCAGGGTCATGTCTCTCAGATGTATTGGCTGAAACAATTCATGGACCTTTGCATTAGGGAAGGGAATTCTATGTCTGCACACTTGAATGAGTTTCACTCCATCATCAACCATTTAGCTTCGTAGGAGATTGAGTTCAAGGACACTTTGCATCCTTTATTTCTGCTTGGTACTCTACTTGAGTCATGTGACACTTTCCATATAGCTCTTTGTGCTAAGGGGATGGGCTAAAATTGCAAGATGTTGAGAGTGTCCTCTTGATCAAAGAGGTGAACAGAAAGAATGTGGATGCTTCCCTAGCATGAAGTACATGGGTGAGCCCTAGCTCTTGTTCATTCGGATGTATGTGATCCCATGCCCTAGGTGGTGCGAAGTACTTTGTCACATTCATTGATGATTACTCACATAAGGTCTAGGCTTACCCTATTAAGTAGAAATTGGATATCGTGTCTACCTTTCAATGTTGGCTTTCTCTTGTTGAGAACCAATCTGGGTATAGGTTGAAATGCCTAAGATCTAATAATGGAGGTGAGTATGTCTCAAAAGCTTTTGAGTAGTTTTACAATGAGAAGGGTATTAAGCATCAGTTGATTATCCCCTACATCCTTCCCCAGAATGGTAAATTATTGAACACATGAACAAGACGATTCAAGAGTGATTCCGTAGTTTGCTTATCCATGCAGGCTTACCACAACACTTTTGGGTTGAGACGGTTACTACTTCCATACACTTGATTAACTAGTCCCCTTGCTACTATTGATTGCCATGTTGCAGAGGAGATCTAGATTAGGAAACCTCCATCATATGCTCATTTGTGTATCTTTGGTTGTGAAGCATTCTACCATATTCCCAGACAAGTGCAATAAGCTGGATCCTGTCTGTGAAATGCATCTTTCTTGGTCATGGAATGCAGATGAGATGGGCTATTGCCTATGGGATTCATAAGCTCGCAAGGTTATCCATACCCATTATGTCATTTTCCATGAGGAAAATATGCATAAGCAACTTGAGCAGGTGGTTGAGATATGTAGGGTGATCTTTCACGAGGAACCTCTTACTCCAGTATAGCTAGCTAGACAGCCTACAGCAATTGATGCTCCAATGGCCCAAGCCCCATCTATTGTGCAAGATCAACCTGCTTTTAGATGCTCTACTAGAGCTAGATGTAAGCTTGAGTGCTTTACGTCCTCTATGGATTATGTTATGGTAACAAATGCAAATGAGTCTCTCTCTTATGATAAGACCATGCATAGAGAAGATAGTCACTCATGGGACACGGCTATGCAGTCAAAGTTTAACTCCTTATAGACTAACTATACATGGGATTTGGTTCCTTTGCCTAGTGGTAAGAAGGCATTGCCATGCAAGTGGATATACAAGCTAAAAAGTATCCTTGGATGCCCCAAGCCTGTTTATAAGGTCAAATCAATAGCTAATTGCATGATGAGATCTATATGCAGAAGCCTAAGGGCTTTGAAAAAAGAGGCAAGAAACACCTAGTATGCAAGTTAAAAAAGAGCCTTTATGGCTTTAAGCAGGTACTTAGGGAATGGTACCACAAGTTTGATTCATTTATGCATCCGCAAGAATATAGTCGTGGTGCTATGGATCCATGTTTGTACACAAAGAAGGCTTGTGATGGTAGCCTTATGATTTTGGGACCCTATGTGGGCAATATACTTATTGTTGGGAGAGCTCATGATGAGTTGGATGCCTTGAAAACACACCTCAAGAAGAGCTTTGAGATGAAGGACATGGGACAAGTCTCACACATTCTTGGGATGCTTATCACGTGCGATTGCTCTAAGGGGCTTCTTTATCTATCACAGAAGGTGATTTCATATGTAGGATGGTAAGCCTATTGGTTGTCCTATATCTTCTCATGTGAAGGTTAGTCATACCAGTGCGATGAGGAGAATGCCAAGATAGCCAAGATCCCTTATGCATCTGCTGTAGCCAGTTTGATGTATGCCATGATAGCCACTCGTCTTGACATAGCATTTACAATGTGGCATGCTATGTTGCTACATCTGGCAAACAACATTGGGATATTGTCAAGGGTATCATGAGATACTTGAAGGACATAGTAGCTATGTGCATATGTTATGGTGGCCAAGATACAAGAGTTATGGGATACACTGCCTTTGATTATGCAAGACATGCAAACAATAGGAAGTCCACCTCTCACTATGTCTTCACCTTTGATGAAGGTGTCGTTTCTTGGATATCCAGGGTGCAAAAATGCACGGCCCTCTCTACTACCGAGGTCAAGTATGTTGCAGTCATCACTGAGGTTTGCAAGGAGGAACTCTGGTCCTCATCCATCTAGTGATAAACCTTGGTATTATTGATGTGGTCCCTACACTGCATTTGGCTTCTATGAGTGCTATCTAGTTAGCTAAGAATTTGATCTTACATGTGAAGACAAAACACATTGAGATGCATTACCACTTCATCATGGAGGTCATTGAGGACAAGTTTAGTGATCTTATTAAGATCTCAATTGACCAAAATCCCCACTTCATCATGGAGGTCATTGAGGACAAGTTTAGTAATCTTGTTAAGATCTCAATTGACCAAAATCCTGCAGATCTGCTATAGCATTCTTTATCACTTGTTTCCCTTCCTCCTATGACATATTTCCTTCTTGATCCACATAAGTTGGTTAGTGGCCACTCTGATTTTGATTTGTAGATTCCTAGATGCAGAGGTTGGAGTCATAAGGATTTGTTAATGGGTCCTCAAATAAATTGGCCTATTATTCTAGGAGTATGGGATATGCCTATACAAGATTTTCACAATTATCTATAGTTTACATAGATATACCATAAGTCTTCTAATCCTTTAGCACTATTGACTACACATTTTTTGTGATGCTTGGTGTTCATGCACCGCCACTCACATAGTGATCAAAAGTTAGTACCTGAGTTGTGCCTTAGTACCAATGTGGACATTGATTATTAACAATTGGATATCTTGTACTTCCGTGCTTATTGTTTTTCCTGGAAATATATTATACTTGTGGAGAGAATGTGCTGCTTGCAGTTATTTCAGAATCCTCCCAAGACATTTGTTGATGATTCTCTCTTTAAAAAGATTTAGGAACCATCAAGATTTTAAGTGAGATAATCTCCAATGATTCCTAATCATTGTATTCTTGATGCAATATCATTATATGTTCTCTTTTTGGAGGTGCCATTCAAATTTATGTTTTGTGTTTGTGTTAGTGTATGTGTTGCGTGTGAGTATTACGTTTTAGTCGAAGTATATGATGGGGTCATGATTTGAAGTTAAAGATGGTCACAATTGCTAAATCCTTGCTTTTAAAGTCTTGAAGATTTGAAGCGAATAGAAGAAACCTCTTATATCCTTTAAGAGTTTATTTTCATGAGTTTCTATATTTTTAAGGATTGATTAATGGTTGAGTTGTTTTCCTCCCATTAAGATTGTTTGATAGACGCAAGTTTTTAGATGGGGTAGTGGATTATGCTATTGAAGTGTTGTTTGAGACTTTGATTGAAGATCAGTTGTTTGTAGGAATGATGATTAGCTTTCTAGATGTTGTATTCTTTGTTTTCCAAGGGTGCAAGGACGCTCTCTAATTAAGTGTGGGGATATGTTGAGAGAGAAAGAGACTATGTTCTTTTTTGTTAGATTTTGGGTGCTTTTTGATTGATTTGAATGCATTTTTTATTGGTTTTTTATGAGTTTAGATGTCAAGTGTTTTGGAGAGCTTGAGTATTGGTTGAATGATTTTGGTTAATGGATGTTGGTTTTTGATTGGTTTATGATGAGCTGAGATAATATATCGATATGTCTAATTGGTTCTTGTAGGATTGATTTACATCTATTTGGTACTATTTTCTTTCTATTTGAGATGGTGAGATTGTGAATGATTGAGTTTGAGTGTGATTTACTATATTTTGAATGATTTTTTATGAGTATGAATGGTTTTGGTTTGAGCTATGAGGTTTTATGGTGTATTATTGGTTCTCTCTGGTGTATTATTAAGCTTCTATATGTCCTCTATTTGCTTCTGTGAGTGTTCTTTGGGATGATTGTTTAGCTTGGGAATTTTTTCCAATCTTGTAAAGAGAAGAATAAGAACTCAAAAGATTTTAAAGGAAGTGAAATATAACTGATGAGGACTAGAGTAAAGAGTTAAAGTAATAGTGATAGTGTTGAGCTATGAAGGATTACTGTAGTGTCTTTGGTGTCTTTTTGGATCCATCATACCTCTTAGGAGGTGTATCCCCATGACTAAGAGAGGAATTGAGTGTCATTCTATTTTATTGTATGTGGCTATGATGTATGAGGGATTGAGAGAGAAACATAGCCATTTCAGAGATTGAAACTATGTATTTGTGAGAGAGATTGTGAGAGATTGAGAGGTCGAGAACGATGAATCCTAATAAGTGAAGCTTGTGTGATCAATTTCATTCAAAATTTAGTGGATCTTTATTTTTTCTTGGTTGTTGATGCATAATAATGAAGATACTTTGAATATTTGTTGAAGATAAACTCGTGGGAGATTCCTTTTATGATGTTGCATAGAGTTGTTGCTATTGTTCTTATTGTTTCTCTTGTTTGGAATTATGAAGTAGTGAATATGTTACTTGTTGATGATACAATATATATTTTCTTGCGATGTTTTCCTCGTTTCCTAAGGTTCTCTAGAGAGCTCCAACAATGAAGACCCTATAAACCACCTATGAATTGTCCTTGAATCTTGAGGGCAAATAAGCTCTATGTAAAGCAGAGCAAATGCACCTTCTTCAAAAAAAAGATCAAGTACTTAGGATTCATTGTTTCAGTTGAGGGGATCTTGGTTGACCCTACAAAAGTTATGAATGTCAACGAGTGGCCACATCCCTAGACTGTATAGAAAATATGATGATTCCTAGGGCTCACAAGATGATACTGTATTTTCATCAAGGACTAGGCCCTTGCTACCACTCCCCTGACTAAACTTCTCAAAAATCAAATCAAGATAAAATTGACTCCTACAAAGCAAAAGGAATGTCTTATACTATACCAATATTAAAGCTCCCTGACTTCTCTTAAGAATTTGAAGACATCATTGATGCTAGCACTATACTCATGGGCTATGTGATTTCTCAAGAAGGCCAACCCATAGTCTATTATTCTTGAAAATTCAAACCTTACAAGAACTATGCTACACATGATCTAGAGCTTTTGGCAGTCATTCATACTCTTAAACTATGGTGCCATTATTAACTTGGTCAAGATACACCCTCATTATCGATCACAAAAGTCTAAAATAGATCTTCACCCAACCAAATCTCAATATCATGCAAAGAAGGTGGATAAAAGTCTTACAATAGTTCGCCTTCGAGATCTAATACTTTTCTAGCAAAGAGAATGTGATAGCTAATGCTCTTAGTTGCAATGCCTTCTTAAACACCCTAATCATTAAAGACCCTACAAGGTAAGAGTGTCTTGCAAGCCTCATCTCAATACCTAATAACCGCATTTCGGAGGCAATGGCTATAATGAAGGTCCTAAAGATCCAAATTACCTAAAAGTGAAAAGGATTAAATGTCTAAAAAGGAAAACCTCAAAGGAAAAAAAGCCAAACTCAAGAATTATATCCTACAAAATATAATACTTTATTATCACTACTAAGGCTTTATGTGCCCAAAAGTTGAGAGCTGAAGAAGAGGATTTTTTGGAAAGCTCGTGACATCCCAGTAGCTAGACATCTAGGGTATGCCAAAACTCTAAATGTAGTTAGAAAAAGCTACTATTATCCTAGAATGAAAGTAGATGTCCTTAGGTACATGACACAATGTTTGAGATGTAAAGAATCAAGATTGAAAGAATTAAAAATTTTAGTGAATTATATCTCCTTGATATTCCTCATATGAAATGGGAATATGTCAGCATGGATTTTATAGTTGGCCTACCCACTATTCAAGGAGGATATGATACCATCCTAGTGATAATAGACATGCTTACTAGGTGGCTTATGCTATTCCAGTAAATTATCAACCCATAAAGCTTCCAACATCACTAGAATCTTCATTAAGGAGATATTCCATCTACATGGAAACTTGAAAAGAATCATCAGTGATGGTAACACTCTCTTTATCTCCAAATTCTAGACTAGACTCTTTTAAGCCATCGAGACTTAGTTATGCTTCAATACAGCATACCACCCACAAACTGATGGACAAATAGAAAGAGTAAATCAAGTCTTGGAGGATATTTTTAAGGGCTTATTATAGTTGAGATCCAAAGAAGTAGATTGAATAGCTTCTATTGGTAGAGTATGCCTATAATGCATCCTTCCAATAGAGCATTGGAATGACCCCGTTTCAAGCATTATTTGGACAAGAATGCTAATCTCATCTTACCTTCTCTTATCCATCTATAAATATGGAAGTCTCAGAGATGTAAAAGTAGGTCAAGGCAATCTGGCAAGATATAAAAGCAGTAAAGGATGGGCGAAAGGCCTACAATGATTCAAAAAGGACTAATCAAACCTTTAAGAAAGGTGATATGGTCTCCCTAAGGGTTTGACCCAAGAAGAGCTCTCTATCTCTTGGGAAATTCAAAAAGCTTAGTCCTAGGTATTGTGGGCCTTACAAAATCATAAAATATCTTGGGATTCATGCATACAAGCTTGCCTTAGCTCCTCATCTAAAGATCCATAATGTATTCCACATAGGCCTACTAAAATCCTATGTTCCCAATTTAGAACACATCCTTGATGATTAACAAATTGTCTACCAACCCAAGAAATCCTTGAAGTCTAACTTGATAGGATCTTGGAAATCATGGAAAAGCCCTTGAGAAATCCCACCTTATGGAAATATCTAATCCAATGAAAAGACTTTCCAGAGCAAGATGCAACTTGGATTGAGAAATCTATCTTCCAAAAGAAACACCCCAAGGTTCTCTCAAGATGAGAACATTTTGATTTCTCTAAGGAAAGGAGAATGTAGCATATCTAAAAATTTCACATTTAAGTATACTCAATTCAACTTATTCGCCATCTATTCTACTTGAAATAGCTTAATTAATGCTTTTTCAAAAAAATTGAATTTTTACTTATTAACTAAGATTTCTCTAAATTCAAATCAATTATTTTAGATTTATTTTAGAATCTTTGAGGATTAAAAATTTGTTTTTTCAAATTACTTTATTAGCTAGAAAGCTTTTTCCCATTACTTTTTTTAATTTTTTAACATTTTAATGAAGTTTATAAAAATTATTGGGAATGAATCCAATTTTCTAATAGTTTTTCAATTTTTATCTTAATCATATTTTCCTTTAAATAATCTAGATATTATTCTAAAATTTTTATACATTTTTTTTAAAAAATAAGCACCTTATGAAATAAATTTAAAATTAAAAAATTGAATTCAAAAATTCAAAAAAAAACTAAGACTTTAAATTCTTAAGGTTAATAAGAGGGCTTAATAGGGGGGGCAAAGGGACCACCTTGTGGCTACGGCTTTCACAACGTTGATCTCCCATCCCCTCCCGTCCTCTCCTTTTTTTTCATATAAAACAAAAATATAAGTAAAAATTTTTGCACTATATCAATTTTTATTTTAAAAAAACTTATAAAATAAGAAAAATTCCTTAGATAATAAACAAAAATAGTTCCTTCTTACTAAAACCTCACTAAAATATGAAAAAAAAAACCAAGACATCTCCCTCCCCTTCCCTCCTCTCCCCCTCCTCCAAAAAAACTATTGAAAGCAGGGATCCTCTTATCATTTTCAATAATAACCCTTGAGAGTAAAAATAGAGGTGACAAAATTGTGCAAGGAGTTAGTAGCAATTCATGCATTGTCCCCCTACCCCAAAATCCTTTCTTTTCTCATCCTTTCCATTCACAATGGCCCCTCGCAAGCGTATATAGTGTGATCCTCGAGCAACCATGATGTTAAAATTACAATCGTTAATATGGTTGAGGTATAATATTTTATTTTTAAAATTAAATTATTATTTAAAATTTTTAATAATATTTAAATTTTAAAAAATGATAAATTTAAAAGTATTTTTTAATTTTAAAATTAAATTATTAATAATCTTGATAAGAAAATTTTTTAAAAATAATAAATAATTCCTTTTTATTTGTATTAATATATTTATCTTTTATAATTAAAATATAACTTAAAATTATCAAAAATTCTAAGAAAATGTAGTAAAGTTATAATAAAAATAGATTTTAAAATTAAAATTAATTAAGTATGCTTAGAATTAACGTTAATTCATAGAAAAATATTGATTATTTTATAAGATAATTATTTTATCAAATTATTAAAGTATAGATTTAATTCTTTCTCATAAATTAAAATGAAAAGTTGTAAAAATTGGATTTTCTTTGTTAAGATTGCTTTTGTTTTTGTATTATTTAGTAATTGCTTGGCATAAATTAGGATAAATTCCCATATTATTGTAAATTGATGTTCTTTTCGCAAAGAAAATTAGTTTAGTTTCTCATTATGTCATTAGAGTGCATTCTTGGTATACTTCCATGAACGAAAAAATACGAAATAAGTTGCATTCACAGGCATGTAAAGTGAAATACAAGCAAATGCATGAAGATAAAATTTCATTTGATTGAGAAATCATAGAAAACTTCTATTCATTGATTTTAATTTATGGAAAATGTATTTTGGAAGGAATGATTTGTAGAAAAAATTAAAATTGATTGTGGTTGCTTTAAGATGTGAAAAAATTTATACTAATTATGTCCATAGCTTTAGCAGCTCAATAAGAATGAAGTGTGATGTCATCCCTAGGGATGCCTCAATTGCTCTTCACGTAGGGTATTTATACACTACCAAATGTGGCCGACCACCTCTCGTGTATGTTTGGTCTTCCATGTAGGAAGGTTTACCCTTATGGCCGGAGAGAACCAGTGGGGCTCTGGTTTGAGTTGTAATCTTGGTCTCGAACCTAACATAGGGTTAGAAACCTATACAAGCCTAGCATGGTTGAGAGTTGGAATGCCCAAGATGAATAGGGTAAGGATGGTAACCCATGTTCGCTTTTGAAGTGATTGTATATATGAGAATAAAAGTATAAATCATCTTTATTTTCAAATGGATTGCTTAGTATCCATATCTTAAGTGTGTACCAATGAACCTTATGCAAACATAAGTTGATGAAGCTGCTTGTATATATCATCTCACAACAATATGGTAGCATGCTTGTTTAAAACACTAAAATACACCTCGACACCATGGAAAGCAAATGGACGATTTCCAAACAAAATCATCACGATCAGGTGGACCCGATGTGTCAAGTGGCTTTCCCCAAGTTTAGAGTAAAGATGAACAAGCGTGATCTTTCTAAGAGTCAGTCCTAGAACTGGTAAGCATCGTTTTAGAGAGTCTGTGTGAGATTATGCCTTATGGGTAGAGGGGTTCAGGCTTCGCTCCCCCTCATTTCTTACTCTTGTTTAACCAAGCGTGCTACTCGCTCCTCGATATTAAATGATTTATGAAATGTGTATGCTTTAAGCTCTAACAATTGCTGCTAGAGACTATAGTTATGTCTTTAAGAACATGCAGGTTGAACCTCGTGGGGTAAGGCTAAATTCTTCCCATGCAAGGTAGACCTAGGGAATGCCTAGTCATCCAAGCCCACACACTCAAAGTGAGCCTAGATAGTGATGACTAGGATTGGGCCCTAGATGACTACCAAAGTACCCTCTCAATGAGAATGAGGGTTGGGTACATTTCAAGAATAAGGAATAAAGATGAAAGCGATGGGTGGCTGACATCTACAAGTGTGCAGACACTGAGTACAAGGTAAAATATAGGTGGCTAGGTACAAGTGGTCTTTAACCCCAACAACTTGGTATGAAAAACCAAAAATCATACCATGGTTTATTTTGAATCAATATTGCAACAAGGTAAGTAAGTTGAATCGTAGTTAGCATTCATTGCAAAATGGTGAATACAACTACTCACTCTACTACTACTGAGCATTAAAAGCATCCATTGTATGCATTCCTAAACAAGAATGTTGCATATTTGCAAGTATTTCATAGACAATAAACACCATGGGTGTTCAATAGAATCCAAATGCATGGATTCAATGAGCAAACAATGCTCAAATTGCAACTAGTACAAGTTGCATAGTATGTACACATACATTATCCATGAATACCACCATAAAAAACTTTTGCAAACAAACCAAGCGCAGCATAGACATGGGCTCCAACTCCATGCCCTACTCCTTGCCCTGTTCCATGTCCAACCATCGGCCAACAACCATTGGCCAAGCTCCACACCTTACTATGCATCCGCATCCTCAATTATTGAACTTTCATTCCCTAGGATGATTTAGAGGTGCATTAGCTTAGCCTTTTATTTCCCTATTGGGGCATTGAATGTGAAAGTGGCCTAGTTGGTTACAATTATAGTAATGCGGCTCATTATTCCAATTCCTATTATTGTTGTTGTTGTAATTCTAGGGAGTACTTGCAAGATTTATGAAACCTTGCCGGGAGTCTTCTCTAGCTCTTTTGGCATAAGAAAACATGTTGAACCTATTATATCTCCTTGAAAGAGTACCCACAAGTGGTTGTGCCCTCATCAATGCATCTCACAGGTCTGTATGCATCATAGCTTCTAATTGCCCACTAAGAGGTGGTTTTAGAAATTGATAGAAATACACCACCTATTGGCTCATGGACACGTGAGGCACATACTTTTGTAGTATAATAAACCAAGAATAATAACCTTCAAGAGTCAACTCTTGCTGCTTGAGATTGAAGAACTCATTCATTTTGAGAGTTTGACAGGTAGGAGAAAAATATCAATTTTGGATTGCTACCTTGATTTGACTCCGTGTCACAGTGGACTCAGAGATTGCCTTATCACAACATCATTTTCCACCATAAATGTGCTTCTCCTATAAGTCTGAGTCAAGTGATCATTGCTCGATTCACTAGACTAGTTCTGACAGTGGAGAAATAATCCTCTATATACTCAATCTAGGTTTTGTCACTTATTTCTATCCTCATTTCTTTGCCATTAAATTCAAGCGGCTTGACTTGTTTGAGTAGAAATTTTGTTTCTTTCTCATCTGGCAGATCAGTGACAGTTGGAAAAGCTACCACTAAGGGTATTCCAATTGAAGGAAGTTGAAAGAATATCTACGAGATTCCAATTGCAAGGCTACTAACAATTTTAATACTTGACAAGCAATTAGCCTTGCATTGTTTTAATTTATTTTGTACCTTGATCCTATCCCTACATAAAGAATTGCTCTTGTGATAATGCACATTCCATATTCTTTCTAGGATCAAATCCAAGGGCATAAACCTATTGATACTCCAATAGACCTTTAGTAGTGTTCTTGGTTTCATTTGATAAATTATTTCAATGATTTTTGTCAATTCTTTATCATGATTGTACATTTATTTGCTCTAATACCATATCCAATATAACCACCACTTGATTGCATAAGGTAATATTTGGTAGTCATCCAAAGTCCATCCCATTGCCAATGCCCACACTTTTCAGGAATAATCGAGACTTTGTTCTAACTAGACGGCCCTAGGTCTACCTCAATATACAAAGCACTTGGCCTTGACCCACAAGGATCGACCTGATGGTTTCTACAAGACTTAAAAGTCTCTAACAACATTCTAGCACTCAATCCAAGCGATCACATTGTGATCCTAGGAGACTAAGAGAAGGTCAATCACCGCACTTGGTTCATAGTGAGTGACCCTTGAGGAAATGAAGAAGAGAGATGAAGGCTAGGCAAACCACAATGAGAGAAGAGTCAAAATCTTGGCGCACCGTTTGGCTCAGGTAGAAAGTGCTAGCTGAGAGCCGCCCAAGTGGTCTTGGAAACCCAACAACGCGCCTTCCTCAACACCTTGCTGGACATCACTCAAACAGAGGAAGGGGAGGTCATTGACGCTATAAAGAAAAAGCTAGGGATTGCATGCATGGCCCTTCAAGGCAAGCCTGCAGATGCCACCACAAATACCTACTGCAAGCAAGCTTAACACCACAAGAAATAGATGCACTAGGGTTTGTAGAGGGAGCAGCACAGGGAGACTAGTAAAGGAGAAGGGGTTGGACTGAGCTTTGAGTTGGGACCTTAAGAAGAGGAACTAGTCCCACAACCTCCTTCCCCACCATGGCCAGAAGACCAGCAACAAGTAGACACCTCCGCAGAAAGAAAGGCTGCACTTAGAGAAAAGAGGAAGCAAATGGTGGAGGAAGCACGGAGGAGACTAAGTGCTAAACTGGCTATAAGGCCATCCGCACCTATCCCACCAAGCTAGGATGACTTCCTAGCAAGCTTCCACGCTAACTTGATAATCTCTGAACAACATGAAACTGCTAAAAACCCCTTCGATCTTAGTTTTCAACTCCCCACCAACTTGCACAAGGTTCTGCCAATCAAGGTAGTGGAATAAGTGATTAATATCGAAAGCAAGCTCGGGGAGAAATGGCTGACGGAGAGAGAGCAAAACCCCACCCTACGGGACACAAAAGATGTTGAGTTTTGGTAGAATAAAGTTTTTGAAGTGCCTAAATCTGTGCATGGCTATGAGTGCCAACCCACATGGAGAAGGCGCATTTGTGATGTGAATATGGACACTTAGATGGCTTTTTGTAACATCCTGCCCATCGAGCGAAACAACCCAACGTTCACGTCATACCCTCGAAGAGTAGGAGTGAATTTTGACCCCAATATCCACGGCTGATACAATTCCCTATAATCTATTATGTGAATTGTACTAAACATAAAGAGGCCCTTATCTTCACATCCAAAGATTTGTATTACTCTATAGTCCACTTTTTAGATGAATTCTCCTCTTGCCCCGACCATGCTTTCATCCCTACATGTAATTACCTTAGACTACTTAGAATACTACTTAGGCAAGATCCTACTCCACAAGAACACGGCCTTCCAACCCCCTATTTTGATCCCAATGCCATAGATAGTTGCATCATGACTCGATTGATGATGCGAGCTACTTTTTCCTCCTCAAAGATATGAATGATAGCCGCTTTACATATTGTTGCAATCATCCATTTATTTCTACTACCACTCTGCAAGTCCACCTGAACCTCAAAGGGTACTTGCAAAGTTGGAAATTCTTGAATAAATCTCTTAGGTCCCCATCTCCACCCCACTCAGATGATGAAGACTAGCTCTCGTCATGACTATGTAATTCAAAAAAAAAGAACAAAGAGGAAAGAGAAGCACCTCATGAGCAAAGTAGTTAGACCACCTCACTTCACATAGGCCACAAGCACTGCATCTAGGGATTCTCAAGTTCTAGGGATTCTCAAGTTAGGTGCATTCAGTGGCTTCACTGGTTGGCTGCATCCCTAACCCTAGCCCTTTTGATTCCCCACTACACACACTTAGGGCACATCAAGGGCAAGACATACCTAGGGAGGTCACACCCACCTATGATTAGACCTATCTTCCTAAGCCGCACCCACTACACCTCCCTTATGGATGAACTGGGTCCTCAAGTGTGAGACACCACCCAGGCCTACGGTAAGACCTAGCTCCTAGTTCCACTCGCACGAGGACAATGCACCACACGGTAAGGTAGACACACCCCCTAGGTAGCGCACTTCTTCTCTTTTAGGTAATGATGGATGCTACAAACCACCAACATCAGAGGCCCCACCATCCATGCAACCTCCAACAACACAATCATTTGCCAAGCTTCTCACCCAATACCCACCCATGCAAGGCCCATCATCACCTCAGAAACCACCCTTCCAAGCACCAAGCCCTCATCAGCAAAGCCTTGCAAGTGCCATGGGACTGACACTCATCTAGGAGGGGGATAATGTTAACCCCAATTCAAGACGGAAGAAAAAGAAGTCAAGAATGTGAATGCAACGGAAGAAGTAGGATGGAGAACAGCTAAAAGTGCAAAGGCAGCCTCAAAAATCAAGTCAAAGGAAAAAGTGCATTTTTAAATGCAAGGCGCCCCTAAAACTATTGTAAAAGAGTGCCAGGCTCCCTCTTGTGCAAATTGTAAAAGGTAGGCAAGCATAGCTAAAGAGATAAGGCAAATAGAAGGAAATAGAAAAGAGGACCTTGCCACAATGGCCGATCATGTAAAAAAGGGATGGGTGCCCAAGGGACTTAGGGCATGTATAAAAGACAAAAAAGTGAATAGAGAAGCTCATTCTTTGGTATGTGGCAAAAGTGAACTCATCTTCCTCTCTTCTCTTTGCTTGCTCATGTGTGCTTGAGAGAGGGAGTGTGAGGGAGTGAGTGTGTGAGGATGAGGGATCTTGGAGGTGAAACTCTCCATCTTCTCCTCTCTTCTTCTTCTCTTCTCTTGTCTCGCGTGCGGCTATGGAGGATGGAGCTTGGAGGTGGAGACTTGAGGATGCTTGAGCTTGCATCACGAATCGTGGAGCTACCGATGTACTTGAGTGAGGAGGCTACTCATTCAGGCATCGAGGTAAGATCACTACACCCCGGTAGGATCGAAAGCACATCGGCTAGGTGAGAGATAGCCATAGGTGCTCACTTGAAATGCTTGAAGGGATAAGTAGTCCGTGGATCTTGGCAGTTGAGCGGTGAGCTCCCTCTACACTTATATAGCAACTATTTTTTGCCTTGTATAGCAAACCCCTTTGGTTGTTTCATGTGCAAATCATCAAGAAAGTTCCCATGCAATAAAGTTATTTTCACTTACATCTGGAGAAACTCCATATCCTCCTTGGAAATCAATGCATCCACTATATGAAGAGTGGTCATCTTAACTATCTTCAAAAGATCTCATCAATGTCTAATCCCTTCTCTTTCTTAAAGCCCTTGGCTATGAATCTTGCCTTATACTTAGGCTATGCATCTAGTGGCAACATTTTTAGTTTATAAACCCATTTTCATGATAATACATGCTTGCCCTTAGATAATGGAACCATCTTCCATGTAGCTGTCAAGATTGTGGGAGAGAAGGAAGGAGTCTCACTTGAAGCTTTCTTGCTTGCACAATGGGGGAATACACACAGAGATGGAGCTGAAAACAATTTTCCTCTTCTTAGTTGTGTAAGGCAAAACGAACTCACGTACATAGAAATAGAAGAACCCTATATATGGGTCTCAAACCAAACTCAACTAACTAAGGTGGCATACTAACTGAGCCACGAACTAGAGTAGATAAGGATAGTTGTCATCTAGCTATTATTCATGGGCGGTGTACCAACTGCATCTGCAACATCTGACAAGTCGGGGACATAAATACACAATGGTCACCCTGGCGTATCACAAGTGGAGCTCGATATCTCAACAGTAGCATCCTATATATATATATATATAAAGAGAGAGAGAGAGAGAGAGAGAGAGAGATGATAGTCATAAGTGAAAAATGATATATATATATAAAGAGAGAGAGAGAGAGAGAGAGAGAGAGAGAGATGATAGTCATAAGTGAAAAATGATATATATATATATATATATATATATATATATATATATATATATATATATATATATATATATATAGCATTCTCATAATACAAAGTCTCTTTGTAATTTGTCACACATGACATAATCAAGAGATGGAGTGTATCTCTGTGGAGGTCTAGAAACTCTCATAGATCATCTCAATACATACTCAACTTGAGCATTTTGTTGTCCTAGCTATCTATGTGAAGTTGCATACATGGCTATGGCACTCCCACCTTAAGATTTCTTGGTTATCATAGCCCTACATCATGTGGGATAGGCTATGCTTATGGCTCAAATGATGGCTCAATACCTACTCAACTTGAGCATTTTGCTATCCCAACTATCTATCCTACTGAATGTGAGGCTGCATACTTGGTTGTGGCACAACCATCTCAATATTTCTTGGCTATCCTAGCTCTACATCATGTGGGATAGGCCGTGTATGTGGCTCATATAGTGGTTGCCCATCCTCTTGAAACACCACCTTGCGTTTATGCATCTTCTCTTCATTGAATGTTATATCATTGTGCACTATTCTTTTGGCCTTTGGATTCCACAATTAATATCCCATCTCTCATAAATCTCCATATCTAAGAAAAATGAATTTCCATGACTTAGGATCAAGCTTGTTCCTCTTGTCCTTGGAAATATGCTTATAGACATCATAGCCAAACACATGTAAGTCCTCATAAGTGGGTTTCTTTCTAGAATACACCTCTTCATGAATATTTTCATCAAATGGTATGCTAGGTGATTTATTGATTAAGCCAACTATAATTTTAATAACTTTAGTCCAAAAACCATATATAAGACATAAATTAGATAGTATACTCTAAATTCTTTCTTGTATGGTCCTATTCATCTTTCTAAAACCCCATTTTGAGCTCAATTTACATGTTAGATATACTCAATGCCCCACCCTTGTAAGATGCCACCAAGGATTGATGGTGCTCAAAGTTGTAAGGCTCCCATTATGAGGAGAAAACATGTGTGAGTTTTGGGTCTTGACTTGTATGTCAAATGAGGTTTATGTGACTAGACAACAAAAAGATGACCTTTGTGGATCTAGCCTTTAGGTTAGATAGAGTACTTATGCTAGTAGCAACTTGAGGCACATTGCATCGAGTTGCAGGGTGTGAAAGTTATTAGTGACCCCATTTTGGGGTTTAAAGGCAACAGAAGCATCCCTTGATTGGGGGGGTCTAAAGGGGGTTGTTCGCCCCCTGACGAGGGTCTTGGGACAATGCCCTCTGCCTGACAATAAAGGAAATATTCCCTAGCTGACTAGGAAAGGTTCATAATATGCTTGAACAAGCTAACCAAACTACCTTCCTCAGCTATAAAAAGAAGGCCCCTCCCAAGCCATTATCACTTTATCCATCACCCTATCAAAGTTCTTCTAGCCACTCTTTGCTTATCATCTGTCTAGATTGCCATTTAAGCTTCACAATGGAAGCACACATGTGGACAAAGCTATCTTTGTATCAATTTTTTGGAATTAAAGAAGTTTATATTCTTCTCATACTTGATGTGTATTCTCTACTCCTTGCTCAGATTTTGTCTGCTACACTTGTTAGGGGTAAAGGGCGCCTCTGCCTAGCCGCATGTGTATTACTACATTGACAATACCCACCACTACACACTGCAGGTGGCGGGCGCCCATCACCATCACTTTATTCTTTATTCTTCTAGTGATAGTTTGAATAAAGGAAGGCCCGGTCACACATTGTGACTGTTGGAGTTCCCATTTGTGTCTCTCTCTCTTCTTGCTCTTGCTCTCCGCCATAGCTCACTTCCAAGCAAGCTTCGATCCTTCTCACCTTTCAACTAGTATCAGAGCGAGGCTTCCTGAATTTGCGAGCTTGGTTCATGGCATTCTTAGCTTTCATTCAAATACCTACAGCATTGGGTCTCCTTCCCAACAGCCATAGCCAACCTTTCCGAGCTCTTGTCACTCCCTGGCTTCCTGAGCACCTTCCCGACCTATTGAGGCACCCTTAGGGCATTGCTACACAGGTATTGAAGTGTTCTTTTAGTGCTTTTATTCAGTTCTGAGGTTGTATTCAATCAAGGCAACCATACCTCAAACCCTTGGATCTTGTATCTTCCTCCCTCTTGCATTTGGGCACTTGCGGCTTGTTGTGTGCATCCTTGGGCACCCCCCCTGGAGCCTCTAACCATTACCATTGAGGCTATGTGGATGCACAATAGCAGAAGCAGACATAAGCAAAGTTGCGCCATTTTTTTTGCTGATCTGGATAGCATACTACAACAGTTCACCTACTTCTCAGTGATGGCTATGTCATGCTTCTTCGAGCTTGGCAATGCACTTGGCAATGGTCTCTAACATGTGTTGAAGCCTCCTTGATCATTGGCATCAGATTTGGGTCTAATCTCTACATTCCCAAGACTGTTTATAGTAGTCCCACAATCATGTTATGCTGAAGTAACATTGGCATTTAATGCTATGCTTGTTTGGGCACTTCTACTTAACCAGTTTGGTACCTATTGATGCTTGATTATTTGGGGGATGCAAGGCACATGTTATGCCATCATTTTGGACTGATTTTCTTACTGAAAAGACTCAGTTTTGAACAGTAAATTACTTTTGTACAATAGTGGGCTGAATCCTATTACTTCATGTTTGGCTATGCCTATTGGTTTCGGGCTATGTCTTTGGGATATGCAATGAAGTATTGACCTTCGGGGTATGACATCGAACTTGTCTTTGGTTCCGGATCTTCATTTGAGCTTGAGCTTGGCTTTGGAATGCATTTGATACTCCATCTTGGATGTACATATGGCATGTATGTTACCCATGTCCGACCGGTCTTGACATGCTTGGCCTATGCCACTACTACATGCTAGTTACATTATTTGGAGCTAATTGCTACTAGTGTCTTGTCTTGGCTTGCATCTAGCTTCTTGGAACTTACTTGGGATATTTCTTGGCTTGCCAAAGTTGTATTTGGGATACAGTTGATACCTATGGATGCTCTATATTGAGGCTACATAGCCTATATGCTCATGATGTCTTATTGATGTCTAATCTTGGATATTTCATCACTAGTGCTCTCATATGTCTTTCTTGAACTTCTTGGCTTGATCCATACGGCTTTTGTGCCAGTGGGAGCATCGTTGGATGTTTAACAGACATTGAGTAGGTGGTTTATGCTATTGAGCTTTGAGTCTTCTGAGACTGGAATCTTCTTCGCTTGGATCTTGCATGGTTGATATGTCGTGGTCCGCATACATGTACTTGGGCTGATTTGGGCTTCGCACTCCCCAAGCACACACCTCTTTGTGTTAGGTCTTGCTACTGTTGTGTACACTTTGCCCTATTACATAGGGGGTGTGCTAGCTTACTAACAGATTTGTTTGACATGCTTAAGTGTTTGCTTGATGTCCGTATGACTATCATATGCTGATTTATGCCCGCTTGATATTGGCTATGCTTTGACAGTCAGTGGTTGACTTGGTGCATCGATTTAGCCTACAGTTTGCTCTCATTGTACCTAGCTGTAATTTATTACAACAAACAGTTATGTATGGAGTGATGTGGAATTTTCATACTGAATCATCCTGATTTTATGTACTTTTGATGGTACTTGGTGGGCAGCATCATTAGCTATCAGTCTGCGGTCATTTTGCCTTGGTTTTGGTGGTATTTTGGCTGTTCAGCAGAAAACAGCAAGCAATTTTAAACTGTCTGCACTGTTTTGGACTGCATTATAGGTTCTTCTTCCACTAACTGTACTATCTTCAACATCACTAAGCTTTATGGCATGAATTATGCCTATTGGAATAGCCAAGTTTGGTAGGTATTGGTGCAAAAATTGCAGATAAAACTACTAAGGATGCATGGCGAGCAGCCTGAAACTATGAGTGATGACAAATGGGATGAGCTTGATGAGTTATGCAAGTCCACGCTCATCTTGTCTCTCACTGAACAGGTGCATTACAATGTGGTTGAGGAAGCATAGAGTGCTTGGCAACTTTGGGATAAAATTAAGAATCTCTATGATAAGAAAAGTCCAGCAAGTCAGATGTATTGGCTGAAGCAACTTATGGACCTGCTCATGAAGGAGAATATGACAATGTCTGCTCACTTGAGCCAGTTCCACGCTATTCTCAAGAACTTAACTTCACAGGGTATTACCTTTAATGATGAGGTTACTCCATTGTTTTTGCTTGGGACTCTAAGTGAGTCATGGGATGTATTCCGCACTGCCTTATGTGCTATTGCTACTATTTTGAACTTGCCTGATGTAGAGAGTGCTCTTCTACAAGAAGAGATCAACTATAAGAACTTGGATGCCTCTCGTGTGTCACATGCTTTGACTATTAAAGGCAGAGATGGTAATGGCAAGAATGACTGTGGGAATGACCATGGCAGAGACTCGTAGAATTCTAGGTCTAAGTCGTGTGGTAAGTCACGCAACAAGTCTCCTGGGAGAAATGCTAATGTGACATGTCATCATTGCGGCAAGATGGGTCATATGCACCCACACTTCATGAGTTGCGCAATGAGAAGCACAAAAAGAAGGGGAAAGACAAAGTACAGGAAAAGTTCTCTGATCGCAGCATTATGCCTACAAAATCCAGTGTGAAAATTGAGGAGATAAATGTCATGCAGAGTAATGACTCTGATGGGGAGTACATACTTGCAGCTAGTTATTGTGATGCTACGTCGTTGACCGATGTTCACTCTATATACATGCAATGCTGGATTTTGGATTCTTGTGCTTCATTTCATGTTACACCATGTCGTGAGTGGTTTCACTCCTACCGCATTGTCTCTGGTTCAATTCGCTTGGGTGATGACAGGTCACTTACTATTGTTGGCACTGGGAATGTACGGCTGCAGTTCTCTACTAGCAATACTTTTCTATTACAGGATGTATGCCATGTACATGTGCTTACACGCAGTCTTGGGTTTCATGTTTCATTTGGGGATTCTGCATGGAAGATCACCTGTAGCAAGCTTGTGCTTGCTAGAGGTGCCATAGCTGGCATCCTCTATCCTCTTGTAGTTGATGGGGTCCTCTGTTGACCATGTTTTGTCAATGGGTTCCATCCCACATGTATCTCTTTAGCATGCCCATTTTGGCCATATGTCCTTGAAGGGAATGAAAATGCTTTCTAGTTTGCAATACTTATCACCCCTTGACTACGCATGTTTTGATTCATGTGAGCATTCTCTTTATGGCAGACAAACTAGGAATACGCATAAGAAGTCTGGTAGGACATGCATGAGTGAGCCCCTGGCATTGGTACATTCGGATGTCTGTGAGTCCATGCCCTGTCAGTCTATGGGTGGTGTAAAGTATTTTGTGACGTTCATTGATGATTTTTCACGTAAATTTTGGGCTTAACCCATTAAGATTAAGTCAGATGTCTTGGCCGTATTTCAAAGATGGCTTGCATTTGTTGAGAACCAGACTGGGTATAGGCTAAAATTCCTTAGGAGTGACAATGGGAGAGAATATGTGTCATGTGTTTTTGAGCAACTATGTGACGAGAGGGGTATTAAGCGTCAATTGACCCCGCCTATATCCCACCCCATAATGGTTTGGCTGAGCGAATGAATAGAACCATCCAGGATCGTGTATGCAGTATGCTTAACCATGCAGGCTTACACAGAGCTTTTGGGATGAGACAGTCAGTATAGCTGTGCATGTCATAAATAGATCACCTTCTAGTGGTTTGGATTTCCAAGTTGCAGAGGAGGTATGGACTGGGAAACCTCCGTCTTATACGCATCTACGTGTCTTTTGTACTAAGTTGGATCCTAAGAGTGTCAAATGCATTTTCATTGGCTATGGGGATGTAGGCAAGATGGGTTACCATCTCTGGGATCCGCAAGCGTGCCAAGTCGTCCGTAGCCATGATGTAGTATTTCATGAAAACAAGATGCATAGGTAGCCTGAGAAGGTGGTAGAGATACATAGGGTTATATTCCACGAGGAGCCATGTGCTCTTGCACAGCCAGTTGGACAGCCTACAACAGCAGTTAGTACACAAGGCCAGGGTGTTGCACCGGTCGCAAAGCCTGTTGTGAGACAGTCTACTAGAGATAGACGTCCACCTGATAGATTTGAGCCCTTGATGCATTATGTCTTGGTTACAGATGCAAGAGAGCCTCTCACCTATGATGAGGCTATGCGTAGGGACGACAGTCACTCCTGGGAGAGGGCTATATAGTCTGAGATACACTCCTTGCACAAGAATATGACTTGGAATTTGGTTGCATTGCCTCAGGGCAAGAAGACTTTGCCATGCAAATGGGTGTACAAGCTGAAAAGTACCCCTAGAAAACCCAAGCCGGATTATAAGGCAAGACTTGTCTCTAAGGGTTTTAAATAGGAGTATTGAGTTGACTTTGATGAAGTATTTTCTCTTGTGGTCAAGATGACCACCCTATGCTTGGTTTTGGCCTTAGTTGTGTAACTTGACTTGGACATGTATCAGATAGATGTCAAGACTACATTCTTGCATGGGGATTTGCATGATGAGACATACATGGAGCAGCCTAAGGGCTTTACAGAACCTAGCAGGGAGCACCTAGTGTGCAAATTGAAGGTCTTTATGGCTTGAAGTAGGCACCTAGGGAGTGGTATCATAAGTTTGATGCCTTTATGCAGTCACAGGGCTACAGTAGGAGTACTATGGATCCGTGTCTTTACATGAAGAAAGCCCGTGATGGCTCATTGCTTATTTTGGTACTTTATGTGGATGATATGCTAATAGCACGGAAAGCTCATGATGAGCTGGATGCTCTTAAATCTCAGCTGAAGAAGAGCTTTGAGATGAAGGATTTGGGACAAGCCTCTGACATTCTTGGTATGCGCATTAAGCACGATAGGCAGCATCAGGGACTACCTCTCACAAAGGGAGTACATTTATAAAGTCCTTGAGCATTTTCACACACAGGACGTAAAGCCTATTGGCTGTCCATTACCTTCTTATGTGAAGGTTTCACATGTCGATTGTCCACAGATAAATGAGCAGAGGGCCAAGATGGCCACGATCCCTTATGCATCAATCGTAGGCAATTTGATGTATGCCATGATAGCCACTCATCCAGATATTGCCTTTGCAGTTAGTGTTGTGGCGCACTATATGGCTAAACCTGGCAAAAACCATTGGGATGCCGTAAAGGGTATCATGAGATACCTAAAGGGCACATCAAATATGTGTATTGCTATGGCAGCCAGGATACAGGAATTGTGGGCTACACAAACTTCGATTATCGAGGACATGCAGATAGTAGGAAGTCCACTTCTGGGTATGTCTCCACCTATGCTGGAGGTGTTGTTTCTTGGATGTTCAGGGTTCAGAAGTGTACAGCTCTCTCTACCATTGAGGCTGACTATGTTGCCACCACCACTGAGGCTTGCAAGGAGGCCATATGGTTGGGCCGTTTGGTTCATGACCTTGGGATTGATACTATACCTACATTGCATTCAGATTCTATTGTGCTATTCAGCTAGCCCAAAATTCGGTTTTCCATGTGAAGACGAAACACATTGAGGTGAGTTATCACTTCATACGTGGGGTCGTGGAGGACAAGTCTGATGACCTTGTTAAGATCTCCACTGACAAAAATCCTGTAGATCTTCTCACAAAAAGCCGCACTACTAAGCGCTTTGCCTTCCTCAGGAGATTGATGGGCGTTGGATGAGATGACATTTTTCCTCATCCTGTTGTATATGTGTACACTGTACTATCTTTTCTTTTTCTTTTCACTCCTCAGTAGGGCAGATTCGCCCGTAAGTGGGAGGTTGTTGGGGGGTAAAGGCACCTCTGCCTAGTCGCCCATGTATTACTACACTAATAGTACCCGCCACTGCACACTGCAGGTGGCGGGCGCCTGTCACCGTCACTTTATTCTTTATTCTTGTAGTGATAGTTTGAATAAAGGAAGGCTCGGTCACACATTGTGACTATTAGAGTTCCCATTTGTGTCTCTCTCTCTTCTTGCTCTTACTCTCCGCCATAGCTCACTTCCAAGCAGGATTTGATCCTTCTCACCTTTTAGCACTATGTAATTTCTACATTCAAGAGTAGTCAACTCCCTCTTTATACCTTAGATTTCATAAAAGCTTCGAAAGAAATGAGAAGTATACTCCCCACTATGATTAGTATGCAAGAAGTTGAGTTTTTCTTGCTTGACTAATTCTCTATGTCATCTAAGAAATTTTGAAATGCTTCAAAGGTATCACTCTTTTGCAAATCAAATACACCCATTCTTTTCATGTATCATCAATAATATATGTAGCAAAATATGATGCTTCTCCCAATGAAATTCTAGGAATAGGCCCACACACATCAATGTGACTATTTCTAATGGTTCAAATACTTGGTATCTTCAAGAAACTTCTAGAAGATTCAAGAAAGTTCTAAAGCATTCCAAGAAGGTTCTATAAGATGCTTTGGAAGGTTCTAGAAGAGTGCTTGCATCAACACTTACATTAGCATTTCTTATGTTATCACCATGCCTATGATATCAAATATATCATCATCTAGAAGCTTCCTCTTAACCTCCTCAACTATACTATATGTGGGCTACAAGCCCTTCAATCTTATCAACACCAGTTGTGAGGCTCCTGCAAATAAAATTCTCACAAATGCATATCTCCCACTCATTAATTTAAAGTGTCAACATGATATTAGAGTGTGCAAGCTCATCCATTTCATCCCAAACATCTATATCCATGCCTTTAGTCTTTGTACCTTAATGTTTTATCGTCTTAACCTATTTCTTTGCACCACAACATTATAGATCTCTTCTTCTAATAAGAGAAGTTAGTGCAATCATTTCTCAATGTTAAATAGTACATTATTCAAAGTAGATGATAAAGCCATAACAACTACAATAGATGCATACCAACAAGCAACCAAAATAATGTCAACTACATCAATAAGAAGACCAATAAAGCTACAATCCAAGAAAAAGTAGCCCTCAAAAGATTGATTAGTGCTACAACACTTTCTTTGTAGCTAATAACACAAGGACTCCTCAATGTATGCTCTTTTTTTTGGTAATTTTTTGATAATTTTTCCAAGAAGATGTAGCTCTCTAAACATTGCATAGAAATCACATTTTAGCCATCCAAACTATCTAATTTCTTCTTTGCAATGTGAATGGCAACTAGTCGATTAAGAAACACGATTAAGAAACAAGCCATGACCTCTTCAAGGTAGCATCAAACTTTTTAGGACAAGAGTATGTTAACATTGTCTTCAAACTAGACAAGAATGTACTCAATTACTAGTTGCTACAATTTGAAGGCATTAAGGCTTATAAACAAGCCATACAAGTCAAGCAATCCCCTACTTCAGTAGCAAGCCATGTGGTTATCCAACAAGCTACCCCTATGCTTATTCAAATAACTTCAATTATGCTTCTTCACGAACAAGCTACCCCTATGCTTAAGCACCCTCTGTGCTTCCATACATCAACAAAGCTTGTGCACATGGCCTTGCTTATGTGGTTTTATCTATAGGTATAGGACAAGCCAAGCAAAAGAAAGGGAAAAGGAAGAAGTTGGAGTCATCTTTAGACTCTGATACAACTTTTGTAGGAAAGTGTAGAGGATATCCCACATGTCCTCGTTATGGAAAGAGATCACATTCGAGGAGAAGTACTGGAGGATATACACTCACCTTCATCCGGGAGCAAAGGGTGGATCTATATCAGAGCCTTTGTCTACCTCTACTTCGTCACTCACTATTTCCACTGAGTCAATGTTTCTACACATTTATCAAGTGGAGGAGCCTTCTTTGACTATCTCTTCCTCTAAGTAGCATTGGCTCATTTTTGGTGTTGCCTCGAGTCTTTCTTCGAGTCTTATGACTCCTGATGTGATTTTCTACAGGTTCTTCGTTCCGTTCGAGGCTATCGTCACTACTGATGATATTTCTTTGGTGCAGATTCATGGTGTTGGCACCTTGTCTCTATTATCCAACCATCCATTGAGCTTCCTTTTTGAGGCTCTATATATTCTTGACTCGGGCTTCCCTTTCATCATAGTTCATGGTCTTCCTAGTCTCGGGACATGTGTTATCTTCATTGAGCCATCCTTCTTTGTTGTGAGGATGCTTCTACAAGAGCCACTTTTGTGACAGGTTGGCCAAAGAGTGAGCTATCTATGGTCCATTCCCCTTCCTTTGTGCAAGGCCCTTTGAGGTAGCTTTCTATTGTTGCATTTGTTCTTGATTGTGCACCATCTATTCCATAGGTTCCAGTAAGTGTCCAATTCTTTGTTTTACCAACGTCGTTATGCTGAGGGGTCATCCTCACAATGGCATGATGTGTGGTACCTAGTTCAAGCAAAAGTTTCTCAAAAGTGTAAGATAAATACCCCCCCCCCCCCTCCCCCTTCTATCCATGTGAAGTGTTTCCACTCTTAAACCAATTTCAGCCTCAAGCTTAGCAACCAAATGTTTAAAGTGCATGATATATCAAAATTTTCCTTTAGTCAATATGCCCAAGTATATTGTGAGTAGTCATCTATAAAAGTGACAAAATAGAGATGACCCCCAAGTCCTTGTGTCCTCATGGGACCTCATACATAAGTGTATTAGCTATAATTTTTAGATAGCATGCATGGCACCATCCTTTTAAAAAGAAAACCTATGGATTTTACCCAAGAAACATCTTTCACATGAATGGGGAGGTGAGGTCTCCTAGGAGGAAGGCATCCACAATTTGACAACACTGAAGAGTCATCAATTTGCCAAAAGTTATATGATTGAAGTGGGCATGCCATAACATTATAGTCTACATAGTGAACATAAGAGTGTTAATAGCTAGGGCATCATGCAAACTCCTCTCATATGCATTGAATAAGAAATGGCCCTTATACAAGGTGCTTGACAAGTGAAGAGTGTAATCAAACTCTTTGTCTCTTTGACAATACATTGTCATCCTCAAAGATGACTTAAAATCTATGCTTATTGAAAGAGAAAATGGACAATAGATTTTTAATGATACTAGGCACAAACAAGATATTTAGAAGTATAAAATTTGAGCCATTTGTAGCAGTATTCAACACTGAACCAATGCTACTACATGCATCATAACAGTTGTTATTTGCATATGTAATGTATTTTCATGCAAGGGCTAAATGCAAATATTTAAACAAACACTTTCGTGATGTTACTTAGATGTCTCAATATCAAAATACCAAGTATGTAGCTAACTATCCTTTAGCACCACATAGAGGTGTTTGAGGTGCAAGCTCTCTTGATATCATTAGTGAAAGCCCCAAAGATCCTTCGCAACAAGTAGATTGTGCACCATGAAACTCCACATGGAATAGTTGGTGCCATCTAACTTATCCTCCTGTGTGAGGACTCCTAAAATGTTGTTGTGATCCCTAATGTCTTAATTTTCCATAGTTGTAAATAAATGCACAAATTTAGCGGTCAAACACTTGCAAGTTGAAGTGTGAAATGTACTTTCCCGAGTACCAAAATCCCAAGATGGGATACTAATACAAGTACAAAACTATCAAACTACTTGAAAAGCATGCCCACATTCCACAAATTAATACCCAATCTACAATTTATAGCAATTTAGTGTTATAACGATATAGTGCATCAAAATGCATACCAAGTATTAAGTTTAGCAACTTAATGCCAAAAATCCCCAAATATTACTATAATTTTTCAAAATTTTACACATTTCTTTGCCAATTCTTCTTGAATAGCAAGATAATGTTATTGCAGCACTTCTTCATTGCTTTTTTGGGATGCATGCTAAGCAAAAGCCCCAAAGTTCTTTAAAGAAATTTTAAGAACTTTTAAACTTATAGCCTGAAATTCGATGAAATGTCATCTTGGGATATGTGCAGACAGTAACCAACAACTTCAATGCTCCTCAATATGTGTACTAGACTAAAAAATCAGAAAAGCCTCAAAATTCTTGCAACAATGTCAAAGAAATTGCGCAATATTTGCAATTTTGATGGAGATTCACGCATGGATCTCAATTCAAGTAAAAGCTCAAAATTATCTTGAAGAAATTTCAAGAAATTTTAAAATTAGGGCAACTCAATCGAAAACGCCCAAATTTCTTGGCACTTAGTATGACAAATTGAAAATTTCTTTGAAATTGGGGATAATATGAGTAAGATGGAAAAGCCTCAAATTTCTTGCACAATATTTGCAATTTCAATGGAGATTCCTACATGGATCTCAAATCAGGCAAAACCTCAAAATTCCCTGGAAGAAATTTTAGAAATTGGGCAAGTTGATCGAAAACCTCCAAATTTCTTGGGACTTAGTATGACAATTTGAAAATTTCCTTGAAATTGGGAATAAGACGAGTAAGATGGATGAGAACTTGCACAAATTTTTGAAAACCCCAAAATTAAAAAAACATGGGTTTGCAATTTTTTCCAGATTTATGAAAAATTGTAGGCAGGGCGCTGAGAAAATGGTAGAGATGGATGAGAATATCATGACAGGGATATGAGAAGCTACGTGTGTAGGGTTGTATACAAGATTGTGTATGGGTCTGTATGCAAGTAACTAAAAACAACAAGAACTTATTCCAAAAAATAGCTTTTCTTTTAAAATAGTAACTCCTCCCTCCAAAACAACAACTCATCTTCCTTTGTTAGCTAAGTGGACTTCTCATGGGTGGCATCGGTTAAGCAGTGGTGGCAAGATGGGACCCATGTGTCTAGCTTTGATACCAATTGTTGGAGAGAGAGAGAGAGAGAGCACAAGATAGTGAACAAGAGTGGACAACAGTCCCACACTCAAAAGATGGAAGTACTAGAATGTTAGAATGAAAGTACAATAGGCCTTAGGTAAGTTAACTCAACTAAGTTAATTTAATTCTAGAGTTTAGTGTCACGATGTCTAGTATCACTACTATTAAAGTCCAATAGACACTATACCTTGACACTTCAATAAGTGTCCACACTACATAAGTTACATTGGGCATTGTCTAAAATTGGCAAATTCTAACAAGAAGCACAAGAAAGGAGTAAGGTTGTTGATGTTTTGCAATTTTTTATTATTCATGAAGATGAAAAGGCTACGTTTTTAGCCTTTTGCTATAGATTTTGAGTTTTCATCACCTTTGGTAGTTGCAAAAAGTTCAAGACAAGTGGAGCAAGCCCTACCAGGATGCATTTTTAGAGTTAGAGGGGGTTGCCCTTGTTTTTGTGCAAGTTATTCAAGTGAGTATGTTTTGTGAGCTTGACGTGGAGTTTTAGGCTATTATGGATTGTAAGGTCCCCATGTTACTGACTATTCCTCAAGATCAAATGCTCAATGGGGGACTTATCACATCTGGTAGGTAATGATGCTTGCCATCTTGGAGTCCTATGATTTGGCAGAGCTCATGATTGAGGCCACAAATTGTCCTATAGCTCAGGAAGTATCCAAGCTTTCTTTTGATGAGAAAGCTGAGTCGGCAAAGGTATAGGTACATTGGGACAAACTAAATACCTCCATTGGCTCGCTCCTATTTCTCTCTTGCACTCTAACTATGATAGCCTAAATTGAGTATTTGGCCATTGCTTGGAATAGATGGTTGGAATTAGATCACTTGTACAATTAGATAACCATGATGAAGCGGGTGTCTTTGGAGGTACAAATGCTGGCATTGAACTTGTCTAAGTATACTTTCATAGCATGTCAATAAGCTTCGACAATTGTAGATGCATGTCTAGAACATAGGGAAGGCGATCACCTAGTATTTCTCGTATGTGTTTGATGCAGGGTGAATTCTCATTGGTGACAGCTCTTTGGTCCTTATCAAAGGCAAAGGTGATATGCAACTAATTTCAGGCATGTTGGTGCTTACATATCCAAGGTTCTCTATGTGCTAGGTTTAGGTTATCATCTTCTTTTAGTGAGCAAGATTTATGCTCTTGGTCTTATGGTCGAGTTTGATAAGGACTCTTTTCGAGTTCTTGATGGAGCTTTGGGACAGGTTCTTTATGCAAGCCACGAGAAGAATGGAGTCCACAAGATGCAGACTTCTTCGGCCTTTACCTCTCTTCTTCTTTCTTCTTAAACATAGATTGAGTTATGGCATACTCAATTCAGTCACCTCAATTACAAGTACCTTCGAAGGTAGCTCATGGTTAGCTTGTTCATGGATTAATGAAGTTTGGGGTGAGTGACTTGCCATGTGTGTCGTCTTACATTCACGGCAAGAAACATAGAGATGTGATTCCTAGCAAGGCTTTGTGTAGGGCAAAGGATCCCTTGGAGCTTGTTTCAATGGACTTATGTGGATTGATGAGGATGGAGTCCCTTAATGGCAATTTATAGTTTATGCTCATTGTTGATGATTTTAAAAAGATGACATGGGTGTACTCCTTGGAATTGAAGCTTGAAGCATTCTCACACTTTAAGAATTGGTTAAACTTTGAGGAGAGCTGGTATGGTAGGAAATTAAAGATCCTGCACTCCAACAAAGGAGGGGAGTTTGTCTCCAAGGGGCTAGCCAAGTTTTGTGCAAATCGTGGCATTCATCAAAAGTTTGCCAACATGAACACACCTTAGGAGAATGGCATATTAGAGCGGAAGAATGGCACTGTGATCAAGATGGTGCGGGCTATGATGGAGCATTAGCAAACACCCCAATGTCATTGGGCTGAAGCAATGGCCACCACTATCTACATCTTTAATACATCTCCTATATCGGCCATGGTTGATATGACACCTTTTGAGGCTTACTTTGGTCAAAATATGGATTTGTGTTATTTCAAGGTATTTGGGTGTGATACCTATGCTCCCATCTCGAAGAAATAGAGGGATATGTTTGAGCTAGCTTCCAAAAGATAGGTGTTCATGGGTTATAGTTCATAGTTACATAGATACATGCTTTATGATCCCATTTCACGGGGGGTATACAAACATGAGTCACGATGTTTGGTTCATAGAGTTTCCAGCTATGGAGGGGAGTGTTGAGCATCCTCTACTTGGAGATCCAGGTGACAATTAGGCACTTGAGCTAATGCCTTTGGAGCCTATGCCTCTTGAGGCTCCACCATCTAGAGAGTTCATTAGAGGCAGAGTCGAGAGGGAAGTACCAGCCTAGAAAAATGGCACTTGCAAACTTGTGCCATGGCCCATTCATAGGAAGGTGATTAGCATCAAGTGGATTCTTTACGACCAAGTATCATAGTGATGGCACTTTGGATAATCACAAGGTGTGGCTCGTTGCCAAGGGATTTGTGCAAAGTAGCTAGAAGTAGATTTCCATGATCCCTTTGCACCTATAGCTTGGATGGCTACCATTAGGGTTGTCCCTGCATTAGCCAGCCACATAGGAGATGGCTGATTTACCAACTTGATGTGAAGTATGTCTTTCTTAATTATGATTTGAAGGATAAGATCTATGTTGAGTCCTCATCTAATGGAAAAGTTTACTAGTTGAAGAAGGATTTTTATGGCCTCAAATAAGCTCCACATGCTTGGAACGAGAAGATAGACTATTCCTCTAAGGGAAGTTAGGGTGTCGTCATTTCTCTATTAATCCCTAGTTGTAAATCTAAACCTTTGCTAAAGGGCATGTGTTGTTCATGCTTTATGTGGATGATCTCATTCTAGCAAGTGACCATGCCTAGAAGGTCAAGTAGACAAACAAGGCACTCCATGAGATGTTCAAGGTCACAAATATGGGCATTCTCCACTTCTTACTTGAAGGGGGGTTTTCATCTCCTAGTAGAAATATGTGCATGAGCTTTTGACCACATTTGAGATGGAGGGGTATAGGTCTATTTCTACTCCCATGGATCCTAATGGGAAGGCTACGGCCCCTGTGTTGAGAAACACGGATCTAGAGCTAGTTAGCTATGGTGGACGCAAATCAAACACATGATACATTATCAAAATGAGAGATTATAACTCAAGTGAATTAGGTTCCAAGATAGATTAGCTTGGAATCATAAACACAATCTTGAGTGAATCAAGTTGATAGTACCATTACATTGAAATGAGTGTCAAGTACATGCCTTTATAGCCTTTTCGTGTTGTTCCACTCTTCTCACTGTGCATATGGGATCCAGGACAGCTCCTCTTGGAGCATACATCATTTGTCTATTTCTCAACACCCCCCCTCAAATGATGAGTCCCTACACTTGCTGGCTTTTGCCCCCCCTACATGATAACATGGCCCAGAAGACTAGCTCACAGGCAGCCTAGTCAAGTTAAAGCTTGAGACTTTACATCTTGGCAAGGGTTTTACAAATCAAATCCACTAAGGAAAAGAAAGATTCACTATGAAAGATACAATGAAAGTTCTTCAAAACAATCTATCAGAGTTGTTGATGGTAGTGGAAGCATATTCTTCTTCTTCTTTTTCTTCCATGTATTGGTTCTGGTGATGATCACTTTGCAATTGTTGGGCTCTCTTCTTGTGGAAACATTCACTGGCTACATGGCCAGTCTTACCACAATAGTGACATATAATCTGATCCTTGTTATTGTTGTTGATGAATCCTCGACCTCTTCCTTTAGGTCCAGTAGCTCCTTTGGTGTACAAAAGATTTTCCCTAGATGATGAGACATTGTCTTTTGCAATCTTGGTTTTTACTTTGCCTTCTTCATCGAGTAGTGAGTGCTCAATATCTTTAAGTGTGAGGCTTGGAACATTACTCAAAGTGGACACAAGATTTTCATATGGATCCTTGTTTACACTTGCAAGTAGTACGGCTATTGCTTCATCTTCCTCAATATTCTTTTTAAGAGATGCAAGTTGAGTTTTTAAACTCTTAAACTTATTAATGTGTATGGTCATAGAAGCACTGTCTTTGATATCCAGTTTATAAAACTGCATGAGAAGTTTTACCTTTGAATTCTTTACTTGAGTACCAAACATTTTATCAAGTTCCTCCCAGGCGGTTCTAGCATTTCTAATGCCAGATATATGATGTAACACATCATCACTTAATCCCCAGGCAATGATGCCTAGTGCCTTATTATTCATCTTCTTCCATTCTTTGGATTTGAACTGGTCTTCTTCAACGAACCCGTCTTCATCATCTTCCTTCTTGTTATCTGCATCATCTTCAAACAAGTCCCATAAGTCTTTCCGCATAAGATGGTACATGGTCTTCTCCTTCCAGGCATGGAAGCCTTCGCCATTAAATTTTGCTATATGTTCCACTTCAGTCATCTTTAGTAGGAGGTCTTACCGCGAGAACTCTCGGGCAGTGTCAATCCTTTTACAAGAAGATTGAGGTTTACAAGGGATTCGATAACTGTGCAAACAAATAATTTCATGCGGGAAGGTCTTACCAATTGGCAATCTTGCTCAATGGCAATGTCTAATCCCGATTACAATGTCAAAAATTTATATTGAATTTTAGTGAAGGTTTGAATGCAACCAGAGGTATGTGTGAACGAGGTTCTCAAGAAGGGACTAGTATGAATTCTTTCTTGAAATGGATAAAACAAGGTGTGAACAGGGCTTTGATAAGATAGACTTCAAAACCTTTAATGATAAGGTTTAATATAGTAAAAAATATGTCATCTTCTGCATTCGGTGGTCAGCGTCAATTCAGCCGTCGATTATCCTGCCTTAATCAATGGCTTTCACAGGCATACTTTATGCTCGCTGTCTCGGCAATCTTCATTAAGTTTGAGAAGGAGAAGATCAGCAAATGGCCTACAAAAAAAACTCATACACAGAGCGCCTAAATGGCAGATTTGCAGCCCTCGGGCTTGCAGCACTCCTGTTGGTGGAATTGGCAACAGGAAAGAGATTTTTCAAGTATCATGAGGGCGTCGTTATCAGTATACAGGCCTCTAGCATCAGCTTCTGTGCCGCTCAAGGCTACCCCTTGATTCTTTTCTTTCTCTGTGTATTTGCTAATAGATGGAGGTGCCTAGAGCATGTGTGATCATGAACCCGCCGAACTCAGGTTTGCTTGGGTACGACTACGTCTTGCAGCACCACACGCATGAGACACTCAAACATCATACCAGCTCTGTTCTTACCACAAAAAAGATTCGAGCTCCTATCTTTGTGGTTTGGTCCATCGTGCGCCGTTTTGATGAGCCTCAGAGATACAAGCCTTTTGTGCAAAGTTGCATCAGCTTAAAGGCACGCCTAGTTAGATTAAGTTGTCAGGTCGCTGAAGCTCCTTATGGCTTTCTTTTGCTTCAACTACAATTCTGATCTGAGTGAAGAGCTGTGCTTCAAAGATGATGACCCTTCATAATAAGCTTTGATCTCTTCTCCACGATTTCTAGGATTGCAGCACTTCAAAAAAAAAAACAAAAAAAAAAAAAAAACTTGGCAAAGCCTCAATACTTGACCCTCCTAATCTTGAAATGAAGAGAAAACATTGGATGACTTTGAGAGATGGAGAGAATGGGAGAATGGGAGAGAGAAAGATTGGAAAAGTGCACACACACTAGCCAACTAGTTCGACCATGGCTCCGATACCATGTTGAGAAACACGGATCTAGAGCTAGTTAGCTATGGTGGACGCAAATCAAACACATGATACATTATCAAAATGAGAGATTATAACTCAAGTGAATTAGGTTCCAAGATAGATTAGCTTGGACTCATAAACACAATCTTGAGTGAATCAAGTTGATAGTACCATTACATTGAAATGAGTGTCAAGTACATGCCTTTATAGCCTTTTCGTGTTGTTCCACTCTTCTCACTGTGCATATGGGATCCAGGACAGCTCCTCTTGGAGCATACATCATTTGTCTATTTCTCAACACCCTGCAAATTCATTGGTGGTGGTGACAAATGCTACCCACTATAGGCAATTGATTAGGTTACTATGAGGATTTTGCGGTTCTTGAGGAGGACCCCTGACCTAGGTATTTTTAATCAAGCAGGTATAGTGAATTCAACTTTTGTTTTACTAACTTGGAGATGTTGACCATAGAGGTGGAGTATATATATCATATTCAACCAGTTGTGTGAGACACTGTGGCTTTAGAGGTTGTTAAGAGAGCTTGGCTATCTGTAGATAGGTCCTACTACAATTCATTGTGATAATGAGAGTTGCATTACTTTGGCATGGAGTCTTGTATTCCATGCTAGATTGAACACATTGAGATACAATACCATTCCATTTGGGAGGATGAGATTATTGATGTGGTTTATTGCAAGATGAAGGATACCTTGGTAGATTTGTTTATGAAGGCTCTTCCTCATGCCATTCTTCAATATCACTCTAGATCCCTAAGCCTTATGCTACACCCATGCTCTAAGAAGGGGTGTTAAAGATTTTGACATCCCTTGGACACAAGAAGTCGAGTAGGTCAAGTAGGATGCCATGTGTCATGCAACATATTTGCATAGCATTTTTTATTATTTTCTATGCCTTCAATTATTTTATGCACTAGTTAGCCTTTTTTGTTACTATCGACCTAGTCATTTTTTCCTATTTTTTATTGCCCATATATGGTTGGCATGCCCTCAGTTATTCCCATTTGAGTTTTGCAGGTGGAGAGAGATATCCTTAGCAAAGATACACTCTACAATTTGTTGTACGTATATACATCCTTCATTTTAGCATTCGTTCATTATAGATTTTTGTGTGCTACTATCTCTTTCTCTCTCCCTTTTCTCTCTTTAGTTATTTTCTTTTAGTCCGATCATATGCTTCTACATTTGCTACACTCAAACAAAAGCAATCATAAAATGAATGGCAAATATAACTACCAAAGGACAAACAAGAGGAGAAACTCTCATAGGAAAGCATTAATATATAACTAGAAGGAAAAGTTGCACAATAGAGCATTAAAGCTGTAAAATGTCTACGATATAACTACAATTCCATCACATTTCTAGGGCCATCTAAGATGCCAAGTGATATATTAAGATCTTGGCCCATTTTGAGCCTATTATGAATACTAGAGCATATAATAAGGCCCCTCACAATTCAATTGATTAGATTATGTTTGGTAGTGCTTAGTTTGGCCTAGCAATAGAGATTTACTAATGAGCTGGATTCTTGCACACATATTTGTGTGCATTTGTTATTGGCATATGTCAGTGGTGAGCATCTTTGCGAATGTCCTAGATAGCAACATATCTTTAATTTATTTAGGTTTGTATATATTTTAGTAATAGTCTTTTATATATATGTGTGTATGTAAATATAAGCATGTCTTAGATAGTATAATTTCTTTAAAAATGTATGTTAAATATGCATTCTCAATTCATGTGTGCTAAGTGTTGTATTTATGCATGTCATTATATGTAGATATGTTATGTAGATATGTTTACTTATATTGATATAGAAGGAAATTATTTGGCAGCTTTCTTAGGAGAGATTTTGGGATTATCAAAGATTTGAGTTGAGCTATTTCTCTACTTTTAATTGAGCTATCTTCTTTGATCTCCAATTTAGGTCTACAATATATACACCTCCCTTCTTTCAAGAGTGGATTTTCCCCTGATTGGTCTTTCTTGATTTTTAGAGAGCCTTCATTTTAGGAACCCCGCTCTTTTTTCCCTTATGGAAGATCCCCATTACCTTTCATGTGTAAACTTTCCATTTTGCTCAACCACATGGTATTTTCCCATTTTCTCTCATTGTCCTTTAAACATGATTGTAAACATGACCTATTTTAGCTCTAGATTAAGTGTTAAGGATGTAGTTCTTTGAGCCCTACAACCACTTTAGAGCTTGGAAAATGTGATTTTGACCTCAAATTTGAGCCTAGAATGCAAAAAAACTTTAAGAACTACTAAACATCATGTGATATAGGTCATTCTAAGCTCAACTTGAGGATTAAAATCACCATATATCACAATCCAAGTCTTTCTTGTATGGATTAAAATATTAATGGAGTTTTGAAATACTAGCAATTGTGTGTGTGTGTGTGTGTGTGTGTGTGTGTGTGTGTGTGTGTGTGTGTGTGTGTGTGTGTGTGTGTGTGTGTGTGTGTGTGTGTGTGTGTGTGTGTGTGTGTGTGATATGTTTTTATGTTACTTAAAAGTGAGTTCAAGGATCACTTGTTAAAACACAACCAATAAAGATGGAAACTTAAATGTACATGATCATTCCTTATGTAAGTAAATAATCTCAAAATTTGGATATGAGGTGGAATTGTCTTATAGATCACACACGCACACGCGCACACACACACACACACACACACACACACACACACACACACACACACACACACACACACACACACACACACACACACACACACACACACACACACACACACACACACACACACACACACACACACACACACACACACACACACACACACACACACACACACACACACACACACACACACACACACACACACACACACACACACACACACATATGTTTTCTTTGCTTGCCTAACAAATGAATTTGTTATTTCCCTAAAAGCATATCCCAACATATTTATTTTGGCATATTATAACCAAATAGGTATTGCATTAAGGTTGGGTGGGCAACATCGTAGCTTGAAAAGTTTGAAAAATATACCATAATTTTCAAGCTTACAAGGCCTCATGTAGGGAGGCATGTGGTGTGGGTTTAGGACAATAAGATTAAACTTCCAAGGGTGTGGAGATGATTTTTTGAGATGCCTTAACTTTATTCCATTCCTATAAGCTTGAGAGATGAGGGCCCGAAATTTGTTGAGGCCATTCCTTTGTGTTGGTATACTATTTAATGATGAAGGAGTGTTTCCATACATGCATATCATCTATATAGTATCTAAATCTATACCATGTGGCTATACCATCTATACCATCTATACCATGTGGCTAAATCTTAATCCATTTTTTGAAGATGGAACTTGGTATTATCATCTATATAGTATCTAGAAAAAGTTTTACTCTCAAGTAAGGGGGTAACAATTTGACCATGTGACCAAAAATATTGGACCATCCTATAAATTCCCAAAGTATATGAAAATTCCCAAACTTCCTAATATAGTATTAGTGTGGAGCACTAGGTTGCATGTAACTATCAATGCACTCTTTATCTACCACCCAAATCAACTAACAAAGGTCATTTGTGTACGAGTGTCACAACAATCCATCGACTTAGAATCCAAAAAAGTGTGTAAATTCGATGGTAATGAGATAAAACAACTTAAGGTGCCAAGTAACACTCTCACAAAGTGAAACATATGTTTCACTATCTATCAATGCTTTTGGTAACTGTAGATTGGCTTATTTATGAGACTAAAAACTGAATGACATCCCTCATAATACACGCATAAATCAAGCATCCAACATCTTGTTGCTAGAGAAATACATCAAAGCGGTCTTTGGTATCGTGAGGGCCAAGCTTCAATCACATCTTTATAGGAGTGGTAATAGACTTGCAATTCTCAAGTTCAAGTTTGCGGAACCATATCCTAACATACTTTGTTTTATACAAAGTAATGCCTCCATTATATTGCTTAAATGGAATGCCCATATAATGATGCAATAAGTCCAAATGTAACTTATCAAAGGTTAAATTCAAATCGATGATAAGTCCAAATCTAACTTTTCAAAATTTAAATTCAAATAAAAAATAGGTGTTTCACTATGACCAATGAGCAGTATGCCATTAATATAAATCACAATGATTAGAGGTACATCAATCTCATATTTGATAGATAAGGTACTCTCAATTGGACTAATTTAAATACCATGTGCAATTAGACATTAGGAAAAATCTGAGGTCCAAAAATGGCATTGTAAGGAAGTGGTAAAATTTTCCCAAATGAACTCCAAACTTGTTAGAGATTACAGCTTTAGAACTTAATCTTGAAGAGCTTTCCATTGATATATGGGTACTTAGAGTTTGGAAGTGGGACAATGAAGCTATACCAAAGATTCTTTTTTGCCTGGGGAATATTATTGATAGACAAAAAGAAATCTTTGGTATAACTTCATTGTCCCAGTTTCAAACCCTATAACATCAATAGAAAGCTCTTGAAGTGTCAGTTCTAAAATTGCAATCTCCGACAATTTTGGAATTCAAATGCAAAAATATCATCGTGCTTCCATTGTTTAAGGGAATATTTTGGTCATGCTCCCTTACAAGGATATTTTTTTCCTCATCGCACATCTTGGAATCAACTAGTGCATAACAATTTTATGCATAAGACACATTGTAAGAGTTAGAATGAGCACAAATATAGAAAGTTGCATCCAATTTTCTATTACATAGTGTATGCATTAGCTACTTTGGCATATTCTAAGACTTCTCAATCTGCTCCCTCATCAACAAGTGCATCATTAACATTTACATTAAAAGTAGGCTAATTTGTGGATTCCTTAGAAACCTACATAGGCTAGTAACTACCAAATTTGATGCTACAATTGACTTCCCATCTTGAGAAGAGAGAACAAATTATAACACACCCCATGAGTATCCATCTCTCTCCTTGGTACATGAAAGTAAAGGAGGCATAAGACTTTCCACAAAGATTAGATAACAATTGAATGTAATATGCTTAGTTTGTGAATGATATTAACTATAACCTTTGCTTTTAAAACTGTAACCAATAAAGATACATTTCATAGTCTTATCATCAAATTGTTTGCAATATTACATAGGTATTAATACATAAGCCATGAAACCCAAATTACACAAATGAGCAATATATGGCTTTTTACATGCCAAGCCTCATAAGGAGTGACAAATTGCAATGCCTTATTAGTGGGACCACATTTTAGCACATAAGCTACACACATAACAACCTCACATTAGAAACATTGGTGTTTTATGTCATGTTCAACTAGAAATGCTTAAACTCTTAAGGTATATACTCCACCACTCAATCAGAATAAGTACTACCCATGCATACATCAATAAAAGTCACAAAGCCACCAAAATATCATGTTTACATTGGACCATAAACATCACTGTATGCAAATTGTAGTTTGTAAAGTGGTTCTCATTGAGCCATCTTTGGGAAAGGAAGCATGCTACAATTTACCTAATATTTAGCCCTCACAAATGTCTTTGTGCATTGTCTCTCCTCTATTCTTAGCAAGCCCTTTGATTGCCCCTGGGTTATTTCAGGACTTTTGAATGAGTTCCTTGCTCCATGCATTGGTAAGGTCTCAAGTAATGCCAATTTCTTACACAACTCTCTTTTGGTGGAGGACTTAGAGTATGTGGTGAGTTAGATGAAGAAGGGGAAATCCTTGGTTTGGGCTTCCAATGGAACTTTATTTAACAATCTAGGATGTGTGTGGTCCTAACATATATCCATATGCTAATCACTTGAAGAAAGTTGATTTCAAGGCATTGTCAAATCATTGTTTAATCAAGCTAATACAAAAGTCCATAAATAGGCAAATGTGATTGATTACTTGAGACTAATTACAATGCTTCATGTTACAATATTATTGCCAAGGTGTT
The DNA here is from genome assembly GCF_053477565.2 of Lygodium microphyllum. NCBI lineage: Eukaryota > Viridiplantae > Streptophyta > Polypodiopsida > Schizaeales > Lygodiaceae > Lygodium > Lygodium microphyllum. Next base: position 90,711,494 of record NC_141143.1, read on the forward strand.
GTATATGAGATTAAGTTCTTATTACCTAGAATGCACACAAATATGAATATGACTTGTCCATGGAAAGTGTATTCTTAATGCATGATTTATTTCATACATATAAATCATTGAAAAGTGTGAAGTACTAATAGAAAATTCTTTTTGATATCTTGTACATATGAATCATCAAAAAGTGTGAAATTGCTATTATTAGTAGTAGCCAACATAAACTTATAAACTCTTTTAAGTGGATAAGAGGATTTATTGGCACTTGTTAAGATTACACTTTGGGGTAGACTTGAGAGGTGAATAAGCTACATGGCAAGCTATTATTCTTAGTGGCACCATTATCAAAGTACCACACATTTGAATCCACAATAGACATGTAAGAATCAGGTTTCAAAGGTTCATAATTGCATTGGTGCACTAAATGCCCATTTTATTCCTACACAACACTTGTAGATTTTCAATTAGAAGGAGAGGCATCTGGAATAGCCATACTAGCCTCTTTCTTCTTCACCCCTTTTTATCCAATTTAGGGCAATACTTACTGCTCACTTACTGATATGATCTTTAGCATTATAATACTTGTAAAAGCTTTCAGTTTCATTTCTTTTCATATCCTTATAATTCTTCTTTTTTGGAATAATATTTTCAAATTTTTACTTACTACTATAAAATGTAGCTTTTCATGTACTTTCTAACTACATTACTAGAGCTTAATCTATAAGATGCATAATGAAACCACCTTGTGAAGATTGGTATTTTTGTAGAAAAAGAAACTATCGAATGAAAATTAGATATAAAGATATGATAAGAATCAAGGAGACAATTTAAAACAGCCTACAAACAGTAATCCATTTGGTAACATCTCATTTGCAAGCGATTAATTCCTCTTTAAGATCTTTGATAGTCATCTTTATTCATGTATTCCCTCTTGAAATGCTTAGGTAGGTAAGGAATGCATGCCTCATTTCTTCTTGGAATATGAATGGATAAGCGTATGCTATTTCAACTTTAGTTGTTATACATGAGCAAATGTGTGGGATCATTGGTATATTTAATAGATAACAATTAAGGCATGAGTTTTTACTATTGCTTGCCTTCACCATAAGATAAATAGTATTTGAGAATAAAATAAGAGTGAAAAAATGGCATGAGGTAAGAAAACACCAAGAACTTGCATGACACAAGATTGGGTATAATCTCCCCCCATGCATGGGTGAGCACCTTCCCCATGCAAGTAATTTATTATAATATTAAAGTAAGCTTTTGTATTTAAAATACATTAAAAGCATCCTTTTTATATTCCTTGCTTTTCCTCACTTTACACAACTTGCTTTTGTGAAATAAATCAAAACACACTCTATTCTAATAGCTTTATAAAAATTATATTATTTCCAATAAATGTATAAAAATATATGTTTATTGTACATTTACGCATGCAAAATTCTCGTGCAAATAGGTGCATACAAAATATAATGCTTGCAATAATATTTTTTCATGTTGTAGAGCAAATAAATTCTAGGCACAAAATTGCACACTCCAAAAATAATAATTCCACTTACTCTATCTAATTATCTGCTCACCATAGCACAACACACATTAGTATCCTTCCATCTATTTACCAGGCATAATGCGACCAATATCACATGTGCGCATACTGCACAATAAGTCACGGATCATGCGATAAATAAATAAAATCCACAATAATTTTTGATAAAATATCATGATAATTTCATAATTTTAGTAAACTATAGTGATAAACATAATTTTATGATTTTGATAAAATACCATGAAAAAAATAATTCCATAAATTTCCTAGGGGTTAAAAAGCAACCATCCCCTAGTTGATGACTCAAAGAAAAAAATAGGCAAGGGCAGATCACATGCAGGTGCTACCTATTGTGCGATAAAGGTGCATTATAAAATTTGATGGATTTTACATGGAACACTACTTACTATGGTAAATTTGTGCCCGTGGGATATTTAGTATGATTGTTTGGGTAGGCATTAATTAGATTGTCATATTGCAGAGTTAGCACTGATTTTCGTATCCATTGTGATTATTTTACGTAATGATTTCTATGTTTGACTAAATATATATGATATTGATTTTCAATTCTAGTAATTGTATGGTCATGGGATCAAGGGTTATTTTAGGAACTAAGATTTCAATATTAGCCTCTAACAAAGGTGAATCATCAACTACATGTGTAACTTGAGGCATTCTCTTGAATGGTTTCAATAAACTAATATGAAAAGATTTATGGATTTGCCAGTGAGGAGGAATACCTGTCTAAATGCATTCTCATTAATCTTGTGAGCATTTCTAAATGGGACATATTATTAGGGTGCTAACTTAATTTTCTAATGCTTCTCAATGGATTAAAGCCTACTCTTTTTAATTCTTAACCAAACTAAATCATTTTCTTAAAATTTAATAGCCTTCCGTCTTTTATTAGCTTGGGTTGTGTATCTCAATTGAGCTTGCTTAACTTTGTCAATGACTTCTTCTAAAAATTTTATATGGTCTCAATAGAGCTAAAGAGTCAGTAGTTAGCACATCACTAGCAATAGTGGTCATATGAACAATTATTTCTTTCCATAAACTGCTTCAAAAGGAGCTCTACCAACTGTTGAATGTGGGGTATTGTTGTAAGCAATTTGAAGAATAGGTATATGTTGTGGTCCCAATTACTAAGTCAGTTAATTGTGTAGGATTTAAGAAGGTCAATAATCATACTATTGGTTGCCTCAATCAGACAATTACTCTCGAGATGAAAGGTTGAAGTAAAATCCATCTTAGAACCTAAATTCTTAAAGAGAGCTACCAAAAAATGATTGCAAAAGTAGCCATCTCAGTCAAATAGGATAACCTTAGGAAATCCACGATGAGAAAATATTGTATCAATAAACAACTTGGCAGCTTGTGGAGTAGATAGTCTTTTTACAAGGAATGAAAAAAGCCTATTTACTAAATCTGTCAATAATGTCCAAATCATGTCATGACAAGAACATGTAGTAGAAAGAATAATCATAAAGCCCATAGTGATTTTCTCCCATGGGCTATTAGAGATTGACAAAGGCATGAGCAAATCATATGTTTTAGATAATATTTTGGGTAAGAGGCATAGGTGCTCTCTCTCTCTCTCTCTCTCTCTCTCTCTCTCTCTCCAAGACCCCAAGCTTAGACAGTACATATCATCCAAGACCCCAAGCCTTAAAAGATTCAAAGTAGATGTAGATAGTGAGAAAGCTAAAAGTGGTGTTTCTAGTTTGAACTCTTTGAGAAATGCACTGCAACTACTTCAACGGTACGAGTTTAAGACAAATCATGAATAGTGGGTCAACAGTGTGAAGCCTTCTTTGGGCCCTGGAACTTCTAACCGAGTGAATGCTACCATACAAACAAGTTCTGAGCTTATAGCGGATGCATTTAAACTTCGGAATGAAGCTCGTGTTGCTTTTGAATGAACTTCTAACGAATGATGAGATCTTAGTTATTCCTACCTCTCCTAGTCCACCTCCAAAGGTACATTTAAAAGAGTCTCACCTCGTGGTGACTGTATATCCATTGAGCCAAATAAAATCCAAAAATTCATGTATTTTGAAATTTATCTCATGTATGAGAGTTTGTCAAACCAAGCCCATGTACCAATTAGTGTGTTCACTTGTAAAAGCATGACGCAAAACAACCGTGTCAAGAATACTGAAGCAAAAAGAGAAGTACCACGCACCAACAAAAGGGAAAAGAAGCACAAAGAAGATAAAGAAGATACTTTCTGTTAACTGACAACAAAGAATTACCCATAGTGGATATTGTTTTCCATAGTGGATGTAAAAAACCCTACCAATATGTAAAGTTTCAAGCTTTAACTTGACTAGGCTACCAAAGAGCTAGTCTCCTAGTCCATGTTTACATGCGGGGGGGGGGGGGGGGGGGTGCAAAAGCCAGCAAGGGTAGGAACTCATCATTTGAGGAGGGGTGTTGAGAATAGCAAATGATGCTTAACATGAATGCCCTTAGAGGCTAGATGTCTGCCCAAAAGAGGCTTGCCCATAAGTGGCTTTGTATGAGAGAGATACAATGATGTATGCTTTAGGAAGAGATATCTAAAATCCCATAGCACAGAGAGGAAAAGTGGTACTATCCAAAAAGCTATAAAGGCATGTACTTGACACTCATTTCAATACAATGGAACTATCAGTTTGAGTTACTCGAGATGGTTTTTATGAGTCCAAGTTAACCTATCTTGGAACTTATTTCACTTGAGGTACAATCCCTCATTCTGATAATGTATCGTGTGTTTGATTTGCATCCACCATAGCTAGCTAGCTGTAGATCCGTGTTTTTCAACAAGTTGAAGCATATAGCTCTCAATCTACTTTGTTGTGATGAGTTCTTCCTTTATGCTAGATGGATTGGGTGTATTGGAGGTCAAGGTTTAGAAATTCTCCAAAGTATCAATCCCTTGTGCCCATTTGGATTTCCGGCAAGAAAAATGATGCCATATACTAGACTTTGGATCAAGGTCTTGCTAGCACTTTTTTTGCTCAAAAAAGTTTGTTATGCTCTTGGCCACTTAACAAATGTGCATGCTAAGTTTTGTTTCTAATATAGCTATAAGATTACCATTTCAAAAGTATGGATGGATCGATAATTGAGGAATTAACATTGTAATTATTAATCCTTAGAATATTGCACACCATATAGACTCTCCAAAGGCATTAAGAGTAAAGCATATAATAAAGTATGATAACTTTTCACACGATTTTCATGTTGAAATTACCAATCAAAGCAATACTCTAAATGAATAGCACAAAAATATAGTAAGAAGGCTCAAATTAAGATTGAGAGTGAAGTTCAAAAGCAAAAAAATTGTTCATACTTTCATGTCGGTATAATAATTTTTAGTGGGACAAAGTCACATGTCCTATGCACATCAAGGACACTTGTCTAAAAAGATAAAAGTAGAAACCATATTCATTCTATTGAAATGAATGTATCATTTACTACTCAAATATTCATTGTTTACAAAGTGTGAAGACATTCTCTTGTGAAGCGATCAAGTCTATTGTGACCTTGTGTGGTAGAAACTACATAATATTTTTTCTTCAGTAGAGACTTTTCACAATCTTGCAAAGAAGTCTAAGAAAGCTAGCCTTTGGAATGATGAGAAAAAAAGAGCATTAGTACTTATTGATTCCTCTCTTAGGACCATTGTACTTGGCCTCCACCCATGTTTCTTGTAGGGATGCTGAGGAGAGGAGATCTCGCTTAGGGAAGCTCATGGTTAAAACGAGGAGTGTTAGGAGGAGTCAATGCTTACACAAGACCAATGCTTGTTGTATAAATCTAGAAGAGGTACAAATCTTATCTCACTAAGCTCTTTAATTCAAGTAAAACACGTGTTTTGATTAAGGAAACCATTGTAGCTCAATTTGTGGGCTGTTGTAGTCCAAATTCAAAGTATTTGTATAGCCATATGAGGCTTGAAATAAAGGCAATTAGTTGGGTCTTTTGGATTGCTAAATTGGCTCATGGATTCACCTGAAAAAGAAAAGAGAGTGCAATACCTGGAGGTATGCCTACCTCACCATGCCATGCATTGTGTCCGTGCTAGTGGAACTAGGAGCTAGGTCACGAACCACAAGCCTAGAGTGTTGTCCCATACTTGAGGACCTAGTTCATGTATAGGGAAAGTGCGGTGGGTGTAGCTTAGGGAGACCTATCTAACCATAGGTGAGTGTGACCTCCCTAGGTGTGTCTTGCCCTTGATGTGCCCTAAGCGTAAAGTGGGGGGGAAAAGGGTTAGGGGATTAGGAACGGAGCCGGCTGACCAAGTCCATCAAACATGCCTAACTTGAGGACCCCTAGGTGCAGTGATTGTGGCACTCATGAAGTGAGGTGTTTTTTTCCTCTTCTTATTTGATTTTCTTCTCTTTCCTTGCTCTTGTTTTTCCTTTTTCTATTTTCTTTCTATTTTTCTTTTTTTTGTTTCCTTTTTTTTCTTTTTCTCTCTCTTTTTTTTTTGAATATGCACGAGGAACTAGTCCTCGTGTTCATGTTTGTGAGAGGAGGAGACTAGAGCTTATGCAATTTACTAAGGAAGTTTCTACCATGCATATAGTCCTTTAGATTCATACGTACATTCAAAGGGGTTGTTGACAAAAATGGATGACTACACCTAGTAAATCGGTTGTTGTTCATGTCCTCTAGTAGGGCCATGCAAAAGGATGGGAGGAGGGTGGCTCTCATCATGAGCCTGGCCATAGCACAACAACCATTCCATCTCTTGAACTGTTAGTCTTGCCCTTAGCAAGTACTCCCTTTGCTCTCGTTGGCTCAGGTTCATTTCTGCTTCGTGCGCCTGGACACACAAGCCATGCCTTATGGCCTTGCGGGTAATCTCCAGCTTCTTCTATAGGGTTTCTTAACAGCCTCCTCCTCTTTTGGATGCATGATATCTAAAATAGTGCTAAGGAAGGCACATTGTTGGGCTTTCATGCTTGTTTGTATGGCCTTTGCCTTGCTCTCTGCCAACACTCTGTTGCCTTTAGCATGGGCTAGACGGCTTGCCAGTTCCCTCACTCTTCCCTCACTTTTGGCGACCCATTCCTCTACTTCTCGCTTCATTTCCTCTAGGCTTTCATTTTTCCTTTTTGCTAAGGCTGCCATCCTCGGCTTTAGCTCTTTCCACCTCTAGATTGCTTCTTCTTTCTCCTTCTCCATGTGCTCAATTTTCCTTTCTAGCCTTCCCTGCTCTTCCAGCTCCGTAAGTAACTTATACTCCATTTTCTCCATGTCTCTTCGATGCTCTTCCTCTCTCTGAGCTTTTTCTGCATCCGCAACCTCAAGTTTATTTGTTGCCTCTTCTATCCTCTTCAATTGTTCTCTCAGTTCCTCATGTTGCATGAGGATGAGCTTGTACTCCCTTTGCAACCCTATCAATTCATGCCATTCTTCTTCGAGCCTCCCTTGCCAATTATCTTCTTCTTTCTTCTTAGCCTTGAGTTCTTCCTTCAGCTTATAGATTTTTTTCAGTATCCTACTATATGTGGCAAGCCCTTTCCAACTAGAAGGCTCCCAATGCTTCTCTTTCGACTTCCAAATTTAGCTACCACTATTTTCTTCTCGGACTTTGCCCTCTGTCCAGTTCTGTAAGAAGCTCTTAAACGTACTCATCATAGCCCATGGACGGTGGCAGTGCTATAGGTATGGTCGTTGTAGATGCCTTGATCCTCTACTTCTTGGGGTCTTGTCTAGATTCAACATCCGCACAGCTATCGGACTCTTCGTTCCAGTCATCAAAGCTCCCCCACTCGAATTCGGGGCTATTTCTTGCACCTTATTCACTAGGTATTGCAGACACGTCATGAGGAGGTTGCTTGCATCCATTGTGCTAGTGGTTGTGGGAGCTACAAATTGGGGCACTAGAGCAAGCGGGATTGGATACCATAGGCCCTTGCCTTTGCCTTTTGCCATTGGTGTTGGTTCCATTTATGGTACTTTGATGCTAGTGCTCCCTTCATGGTCTCATAGCAGCTAACTTCTCCTCCCTGGAAGGCTACCCCACCGACATACAGATGGCTTGAGCTAAATCTTCCTCTTCCTTCATGTGCAGCTATTATGCCTCTGCTTTTACTTTTTCCACATGTACAAATGTAGTGGATCTTATGAGTCTATAAGTTAGATTTGGATATTGATATTCTCAAGAAGTTGAAAGTACTTTCTTCCACCATCTTAATATGGTTTTCTTGATTGACATGGATTTCTACAAATTTGATCAATAGTGGGATGGACGCTTCCTAAAGAAAGCTTGTAAAGATGCCTTGAGGTTTCTATCTTTGAGATCTAGGAGTTCCAAAGTCTTCTTACTACTAGGACGAGGTGTGCCTCTTAGTCCTTAATGGCTTGATAGGCCTTTTGGCTTAGATTGCAATTTTTTTTCCGAAGTCTTCCACCACTGGGTCTTTTGCACCTTTGAGTTACTTTAGAGGTTTCTTTGAGGTCTCTCTTAGATTTTAGGTCATGGTATGGGTCTACTTGGATATTCCATTCAAGACTCCATCCTTCATTGTAGTTGGCCACTCCTGGTATGAAGCCTCTCTTTGATCTTTATTGTCCTTGATCAATGCATCTACACAAACCTATGCTAGCTCAAGATGTCAAGATATGTTGATGTACTTTCTAGCGCTCTTCAAGAGTCTTAAAAAGTCAACTAGGTATCATGAATGGTACAATCACTAACTTTAACTATTCAAGAGTCCTATAATGCACCTGGTATCAATCAAGATTGGAAAAGCTAGCTTGCGATATTTACTCCTCCAATACCTCATGGGTATGCAAGAAGTCTTAGGTGCTCAATGGGTCATATGTAGCTCAATGGTAGAATACTTAGGTTCTAGTGGATACACTCTACCCTTAAGGTGTTGACAAGGTCTAGATATATCATGTTGGAAACTAGAATTCCTTCTTAGTTGGACTTGATATATTGCTAAGACCAATGCTTGATGGTATGTTTCCAAGAGCTAAGGATTTTCAATCCACATGAGTGTTTGAGACTAGTTCTTAGAGGTGTTCGGCTATGTTATAACATATGTATGGGTTCATATGGGTCTCAAAGGGCTAAGAAAATGCCAAAAATGGCATCTCAAGTATTCAATGATCGATACCTCAAGGGTACTACTTGTGATTATGGTTCATTCAGTATTCAAACAAGGTGCCAAGTAACCTCCTAAGCAGTGGTGGATAATAAGACTTTGTGAATTTGAGCTCCTTATGAATCAAGGTGGGTTGGTTTTATGGTATTTGTCTCAATGTTTCTAGCTCCTAGATGTCTAATATGGAGCTCACGATGACTAGGCAGTGCTGGATAATAAGACTTTGTGAATTCGAGCTCCTTATGAATCAAGGTGGGTGAGCTCTTAGATGTCTAATATGGAGCTCACGATGACTAGGTAGTATCAATAATTCACTTTTTCAAGCAAGTTAAGTATTGAAGCTACACAAGGTTGGGGTATACATAGTTAAAGAATCCACAAGATGTAGGCTAGAGATATCCCTAATACCTTGAGGGTATGAAATGATGACTTAGATAGGGTTGCTTTTCCCTTGTCTCAAGTTCAAGGCGTTCCATCTTGGAAAGGAGTCCTAGGTTGAAGTGCTTCCACAAAAGTAGGGTCTTAATGCTCAAAGAGGATGATATATGCCTCCTTGACAGAATCAATGTATTTAGTTGATACTTTATATGGTTGAATTCCAAATTGAATAAATACCTTGATGGTGATATGCATACCTTGATTGTTATTTGCTATGCTTGGAAATACCCTACTTAAATTCAATGAAGTTGTGTTGATTAGTTGCATCTGGCCCATGACCTCCATAGCTCGATGTCTTAATATTGTAGGCTTTCCATCAATACATGCTTGACATACATCGAGACAAATGTCTCTAAGTTACAAAGCTTGATGAACATATTTAATCAATGCCTTGATGCCCATACTCTGGAAGTTAACATTTTTCCTCTATTTAGATTGAATTATTGAATTGCTTCCAATACCATGATGATGAATGCATGAATTGTTAAGATCCAAATGGTCAAATGTTGATTGCTTATACCACATTTTTAATTAATACTTTGACCATGGATTACAACTAGTCCCTGCTTGAAACACAAGTGTGTGCCTTGCCATTACCCATCTGTTAAGTCAATGACTCATTGTGTATCGAGAGTTAGTTAGATTATAACCCCTTACGAGTTCTTCAATCACCATAAATCACTCGAGGGCTCACTAGCAACTTGGAAGCCTAAATATAAAACCTCTAAGAGGGGATACCCATTTCTTTTACTTTGAATCTCACAGGTGTACTTCTTGTGCTTCGTTTAAAGCTATCTCTCGAGGTAGTAATGCCTTCCCTTGTAAGACTGCCCTTGACATAAAAGTGACCTCCAAACCCTTAGCAAGTTTTTGAGACTTTGCAAGTTTTTGTAGTTTTCATGGGTTTTTATTCCTTTTTCCTCCTTATCTTATGTGTTTGCTTCTCTCATATACTCTCCTTCCAACAAAACTAATATATTTGAGATGGAGAACATTAACTAATCAATCCCTTCGATCAATCATGTGTTTCTTGTTCCTTTAAGGAAGTGGAGAAAGTAAAGCAAGTTTAGCTATTCATTGTTGCCAATAATAGGTCCAAAATGTTGGCTCTTATGAAGCTCAATGGAGGGACATTGATATATACTCCTACTATATCATTCAAAAGCTTGCACACATGCAAAGCTTGTAATGCACATCTCATATGGATCTCTCTACTTTCTATTCTCACTACCTATCCATGCATAATTCTTTCCTTTTATTAAAGCAAAAAGTAAAAAGTAAGCAAGAGATGCCATTTCATACTTGTTGAAGATTAAAGTTGGAAGCATTAGAGAGTGTGCACAAGAGGGAGAGAGAGAGCTCAAGTACAAGAATAAGATCTTGCTTAGTTATTTGTTCAAGGTACGACTAGTACACTCTCCTCTTCATTGAGTGTGTACTTTAGGCTATTTATATAGCCTCTGGAGGAGTTAGGATTAGGGTTTCCCTTTGTTCCCTTGTCCTCTAGTCCATTTACACCTAGCTACCCTTATCCTCTCCAGTATAAGGAGAGTTCCCATGCTTACTTCTCAACACCCCCCCTCAATGCCAAGTGGCATTGGATAAAGCATGATAGGATGCCCCCCCTTAATCCACAATGAAATGCCTTTATAAAATAGGCTACAAAAGAAGGTTATAGGTAGAGAGTGTTACAAGACTCAAAAGAGTTAGTCATCTATGGATTGGAAGGCAAAGTTGGCCTCCAATTCCTTAGGTACTTCTAGAACACTGGGACACTTACTAGTGATATGCCCCGTCTTTTTACATTTATTGCACTTCATTTTGTCAAGATATTTCTTCCAGCAATTGCTTACAATATGCCCTTTTTTGTGACAGAAGGAGCACCTAGTAGAAGTTGTATCGACTAACACTTGCTCACGGGAAGTAAATGCTGAAGTCCCTTTAGTATGGTTTCTCTTCTCTTCATCCAGGCATGATTGGATGGTACTTCCCAAGGTTGGGTTTGGGATATTAGTTAGGGTAGTCACAAGGGTTGGAAAGACCTTCTTCACAGACTTCAGAAGGATGGCAATGGAATTTTCATCATGAATGGGCGCTTGAACGGAGGCTAGTTGTGCCATAAGCCCCTTCATATGTGAAATAAACTTGTTGAGATCTTCTCCCTGTTTATACTCCAAGCTAAAAAACTCAATCTTTAGAAAGATCTTGGAGTTTTTCCCTATAGCGTCGTAGAGCGTTTCAAGTTCATCCCACTTCTCCTTGCCAGTGGAGAGTTGGTCAATATGATGAATTAAAGATTCATCTAAATGAAGCATGATGATGGCATGAGCTATTTCATCATCTTCTACATAAAAGGGACTGGATAGGTCAATCACTTTGGTCCCTTTTATGAAGGGCCAGTAGCCTCGTTCCATCATTATATTTTACTAGAACTTGCCAGGGATGGAAATCTTTTCCATTGAACTTGTGAATTTGAGACCTTACATCTGCATAGGCCATGGCCATTATAGAAAGGTCTTACCTATTGCCTTAAGCAATGGCAGTGTCTAGTCCTTTACAGGTGGCTAAGTACAACCGAATAGCAGAACTGATAACCTTACAAATTATAACCAACTTTTAAAGTTGTAGAGTTGCAAAAGGTTGGAAATCATACATATGCAATATCTCAAGATAGGATTTAGGAGGTCTTGTTCTTCGAACAACCCTTCATTTAAGCTTTGCTATTTTCTTAGGTTTCAATGAGGTGAGCATTGACTGGACTTCAGGCTCCTCTTGATAATGTGGCCTATTAGAGGAGTCCTTGGTGGAGCACGACTTATCAATCAACTCTATGCTATGAGATGAATCAGAGGAGAGTACAATAACACTCATATCTCTGATTTACCAGCAACAAACAGTATGGAGCATTAGTTGAATGCATCAACAGTGCTAAGAAGTACTCTTACCAACATCCATTCTAGTGCTCATAATGTAGGTTGATCTTTACAAGCTTAATATTGCCCATGGATTGAGAAGCACTCTGTATTTAAGCTCCATAGGGCAGGAAGAAATCTTGACAGGTGTTTTTTAGTGATTAAAATCACTGTTGATAATGCCCAGGTTGAGAAAAGTTGAAAATGAGTGAGCTTGAAGCTCCCTAGCTATGGCTGCCAGAAACCCACAGTCAGGGTTTGGCTCATAGCCACCAGCACATGAGGAATTTCTTCAAACCCTCTTAGAGGGAGATGGCTTCTTGATATTGTATCCTCTTCTCAACCACAAGTCCACCATAAGGGAGAAAAGGAAAAGAAGAAACTAAGGGAAGGGAGAAAAAGCCTCTTCATATACTCTCTCAATTTGTCTCTTTAGCTATGGTGGAAGGAGGAGGAGAAGATAGCAAAGGCTCTTCACTTAGGTTGCATGCACAAGAATTATCTTATTCCATTAATTTAAACTCAAAATACCTCGGGCTCTTGCAAGGAGGTACTTGTGCATAGTTTCCTCTCAATTTGTGTATTTACAACACATGTAGGCATTTGTAGCTTTGTGGAGGATTTCAAATGATTGTGCATAGTCACAATAGGCTTTAGGTACTTACATGTAGTTTTTGAGAAACTTTAGAAACTTTAAAATTTGTCTTAGGTTGATAATTTTTGCCCATTAGTATTTGCACGAGAGTGAGCTTGTGCTCAATTTATATTTTAATTTCTTCATGGAATGCAAGATTTCCAAATCTATCTTTACAATTTACAAAACGTAAGGTTTTATGTTAATACACCATTTTTCGTAAGCATTGAAACCTTAAGTAGCTTCAAAACTTAATCTCATATGTTCTTAGCTCTCGTTTTGATGTCCTATGGCTAGTTTTAGCTTTCCACTACCACCATACTATTTTAGAAGTTTTTATTTTTGGCATGTGCTACTTTAGCATTTGGGTTCATTTAACTCTTCGGTGACTCTTGCCTTGCTTTTGACATCCAGCTACATATTAAATTCTCCATGCAGTACATGATTTCCAAATCTATATTTACAATCTTATAGAACTCATGATTTTACATTAACACATCATTTTTAGTAGCATTGGAGCCTAAAGTAGCTCAAAACTTAATCTATGATTTTTAAAGTTCTCAACTTGATGTTGTGTGGCTATTTTTAGCTTTTTAGTGAGAATAAATAATTTCATGGATTTTAAAATTTTAGAATGTGCTCCTTTAGCATTTAGGCTCATTTAACTCTTGGGCGACTTTTGCCTTGGTCTTTGACATTTAGATTTGCACTTGACATTTCTTAGCTCCTTGGCTTTTAAAAATTCAAAAATTAGTCCTCCCTTTTGTTGTTACTATACATTGCTTAACAAACAAGGACCTTGATGGACTTTTACATCACCATCTTAACGAATCTATTCAAATCCTGAAGATTGTTAGCTTTAGTGTCTAGCTACTCATCTGAAAGAGACGTGAGAAGTTAAATTGTGTAAAAGATCCCTCGGATGGACCAATCATTGCCTTTATTAAAATTGGCAGAAATTATTGCCCAAATGTTGTGTCATGTGAGTCCACATCTTATTGTAAGTTTAATTGTGTAAAAGATCCCTCGGATGCACCAATCATTGCATTTATTAAAATTGGTAGAAATTATTGCCCAAATGCTGTGTCATGTGAGTCCACATCTTATTGTAGCTCCTTAAGAGATGAGACTTTTGGTTGGCTTTCTTCAATGTAAGAGATCTTCCATTCAATACCATATGATTGATAAGAGCAAATCGTCAGTTAACATAGATATTTAGATTTCTCGAGCAAGATATCCCTATGAGGTATAGGAAGGATCCTATTCCCAAGAAGGGAATCTCAAGCCTACTATAGAAGTTGCACATTGTGTGGGAACAAGGATTTGCCAACCTTTTGGATATCTAGATTGAAAGAGTACAAATGTTTACTTAAATATCTAAATACACAAACGATTTAGAACTAATACAAATAGTTTAGATTTGAATGCAAGACATGATACAAATTAATAGAGAGAGTAATGAAACTTCTATTCTATGTGCTGAACTAATACAAATTTGGAATGGAATAACTAATACAAATTTATAGAGAGCGATGAAACTTCATTCGCGTTCCTTCCATGTCAAACAAGAAGGATCACCTTGACTTCCCGCAATCCTTTGTTATTAAGCCAGAGCTTGTTTTCTCGGCTCAACGACAGCATATCAGCTGACACCATGTGCGCCCTCTCCTGGCCTCCCGTTCTTCCATCGACGGAGACAAGCTTGCTCTGCGCTAAGGAGGCAAGCCTCTTCCAGGCGTCAAGATTATGGCCGAACCGACAACAGCGAGGCTTCGCATGCACAAAAGAAACTGCTAGATGCAGACGAGGCAGGAGCTCTGCGATTTTTTGTGCCGTTGTCTTAGAACAGCATGCTGCACAGCTCCGTTCGGCCGATACCCTGAGGCCCTTCAAGGTGATCGATTTGGAGAGCGCTTGCATTTCTAGAGGACTCCTGTCTCGCTGCCTCTTTTCCAATTGCCTAAGAATGAAATTTGTTCAGGTTCTCAACGCTACCAAGTGGCAACAATGGATGAATTTGAACCATTGGATAGTCAGGGACTACTGCAGGCTGGTGGAGGCTGTTAACGCTTTGGAGCCAGAAATGCAAAGGCTGTCCAATGAACAGGTAGTCGCTGTTTTTAAAAGTAAAAGGAAGGCGGTGGAAAGAAGCGATGTTTCGAGTGTTGTTAAGCGATAGGAAAAACTAACATTGAGTTCACAACGCATGCGAGACTGCGACATAGCAGAGGTGTATTAGCTGCATTTAACCGATGAGTGAGAACTTCCACTTTTAAGCACCTTGGCTATACTTTTACCTAATGTAGTCAAAATATCCATTTGTCTATACAAGTTTCCCTTTGCCTCGATGCAGCTAAAGGTGATGAGAGCATAGCAAGCAAGGGCTAGTTGATGTTGTAGATGATGTCACGGAGTAGTTGGCAGCAAAATGCAGCCACTTGGAGATGAACTGGAAGAAGGCAACTGCTGCAGTATATGATGTTGATGCTGGACAGCAGCCTGGAACTAAATATGTAGCCTTCAGGGTGGGGAGATAGCAGACAGCAGCAACTCGATGACGAGGAAGGATGCTGATAGTGAAATTGCAGCTGTCAGGGAGTGTCCAGCAGTCTGGAACAGTACTAGATTATGAAAGTGCATTAGCAGGAGTGCCACAGGGCACATTTGAGTGTAGATGACTGCTGGTTGATGAAAAATGCAGCTGTCTGAAAGTGTCAGTAGCTGGTGACAGCAGAAGTAGGAGTTCCATGTGGCAGACTGGAGTGTAGGTGACTGCTGGCTGATGAAAAATGCAACTTTCTGAAGGTGTACAACAGCTGGGGATACCAGAGAAAGATCTGCCAACTGGTTAGCAGCGGCTTTGGCAGGAAGGGTGGCTGGCTGGCAGCAGGTGCGGCAGCGCCTGGATGTTGGGCAGCAGCACCACGGAGCAGGGCAGCAGCCTGCAGTTGGCAGATAGCCGGTTGGAGAGGTTGATGATGAAGGTAATGAGGGTGGCAAGACATTGTATGAACTGGAATAAGGGATGAGAATGGTACACACATTGAGTCCTTTTATAGAATGGGCTCTGTAATGAGCCAGAAAAATGATAGAAAAATATGATAGCCTAGGAGGCAAGTTTTAGTTGTCATGTGGGCACTAGGCCTGGTATCCAATCTACCTAGCATTTATATAGGACTTGGCAGATGCTTCAACTACAGGAGGCTTGTTGGCTCCTTGATTTAGCTCATTTACCCCTAGTCAGATGTATTAGTTTGTCTTCAACTCTTTTAAGCAATGACCCTTCTATTTGATTGGAAAGTCGTATTCTGAGTATATTTGACGCATAAGCCACTTGGACACATGAGATCATACACGAAGAAGGGTGACATTGACATGTTGGTCTGATGGGCAAGTGACATAGAAACTTGAAGATCCAATATAGGTATTTTTTTCATCTTTTGTGTGACAATCAGACTTGCCTAACCATAGTGAAGAACCTAATGTGCGATGTGGTATGAAGCATACTGAGCTATAATACAAACATGTTTAAAGAAGATCTTGGATTGGCATGACCCGAGTCACTTACTGGTATTTGAGCATAGAGTTGTAGCATCTATATTGCCCTAGGAGGGGCAATGTTGGAGGCATCTTTGTGAAGGCCCTTCCATTGCCTTCATTGCTTTATCATTTGAATTTTGCTCTGCCTAGACGTTTAGATTGTTAGCAAATGTGCCATTCTATGTCTTGTATTGTGTACGCTTTTGCTTGTGAGCCTCAATCTAAGTTGAGGATATTTGAAGTTGTGGTGATATTTTTTAGTCTATCTCGTGTGTTAGTTTCATCCATTACAAGCATATCAGGTGGAAATTAGGTTTTCTAGGCCTTGATCATTTTATCCACTAGCTCTAGTGCTGCGTGTGGTGCACAGATCGGATGCTGTATGCTCGCGTAGTGAGCGCCGGAAGGTCCCCAAGAATAAAAGAACTCTACTTTTTGCACAAAACTCAAGGTAGAAAGCATGTACGACATGAACAAGAGACCAATTGGGTGCAATCTCCCCCCATGCCTTGTATGAGCGCTCCACAAAGCATGCATTTTATGTATTAATCATCTTCAAGCTCAAATAATAGCCCAAATTATAAAATAGTATGCTTTTGGCTTTTGAGTTTGCTTTAGTGCCAAATAGAAATAAAGCTAATGGGCGGGTGCCCAAAGAGTTAGGTATACCCAATACAATGTCCAAATACAAATATCATAATCGTGCGCCCATGCGCATACAAAATAATAAATAAATAACCAACTCCTTAATAAATAGGTGCGACAAAATATAGACGCCATGCCTAAGGTATGCGCCCATCAAATTATAAGTGATAACTCGAATACATGCTATTTTTCAATGCTTTCCTCCACCATTGCTGCTATCTCTACACATCAACTGAAGCATTCACAATCGTTAGTAAAATAATACAATTAAACCGACAAAAGTGAATACCTAGCAGTCTTCAGCTACATAAATAAATCAACTGGTTAGAAATCAATCCTAACCTTAATTTATCACGAGTGCGTACTCTAAACTCATAAACGTTTATTAATTTAATATGTATTTTGCGGAATCACCCGCTATGGAATTACCCATGTACACACTAAATTAACGAAACGCCCGAAAAGGATAGGCGTTCCCATCGACTTCTCGCACAAAGAATCCACTTTGTGTATGAGCCCCGGTAAATAAAGTTTACGGAATCCATCGTAAAACCTTACGGAATCCACCGTGAAATATGTCTCCTGGCATCATACCCCCGGAGTGGGATAGCAATTGTCCTCAATTGCTATTAGCTCAATGTGGAGCTAACAGAGTGGGGAAGGCATCTAAGTCTCTAGCGTGCATCCATTGGACCTCTTTAACAGGATGATTTTTGAACTTGACCAAATATCTAAAATATCTACGGCCAGTTCTAGTGGTCATAAAGTCAGTATCTATTATAGCTCCAGGCTCAAGGATTTTAGTCTCTTCATCTAACAAAGATGGATTTTCATAAACAGGGTGTACATGTAATTGGTCTCTAAAGGGTCGTAATAAACTAATGTGAAAGGTGTTATAAATTTTCCAATGTGGTGGTAGTTCTAACTTAAATGCATTGTCATTAATTTTGTGAATGATCTTAAATGGTCCATAAAATCTAGGTGCTAATTTCACAACTGGGTGTTTATCTACGCTTTGTAATCTACGTTTCTCTATTCTTAACCAAACATAGTCATCAACTTTGAAATTCATGGCCTGTCTTTTCTTATTGGCTTGTTTTGTATATGATTGCTGGACTTTGACAATCATGTCTTTAACCTCATAAAAAATAGTAGCGTGCATGTTAGTAATATCATCAGCATTCTGAAATCTATTTGATAAAGATGCAACAGGTGTAGACAATCTATAATTATAAATCACTTTAAACGGTGCTTTCTTTGTAGCTGTGTGTGGTGTATTGTTATATGCAAACTGAAGTACATGTAGATGTGTATCCCATGTCTGTGGTTTTGAAATAGTGTAAGCACGTAAAAGATCTAAAATAGTACTATTAGTGGCTTTTGTTTGACCATTAGTTTCAGGATGAAATACAGATGAAAAATCAATCTTTGTTCCTAGGTTAGCAAACAAAGTAATCCAAAAATTATTATAGAATCTAGAATCACGATTAGAAATAATAACTTTTGGTAATTCATGATTAGTAAAAATAGTTTTCAAAAACAATTGTGCTGCCTGAGATATTGTTAAAGTTTTCTTGCATGGAATGAAATATACTTGTTTACTAAACCTGTCTATAACAGTCCAAATCATATCATGGTTAGCTTTAGTGTTAGGTAAACCAGTAATAAAATCC
The DNA here is from genome assembly GCF_053477565.2 of Lygodium microphyllum. Classification (NCBI taxonomy): domain Eukaryota; kingdom Viridiplantae; phylum Streptophyta; class Polypodiopsida; order Schizaeales; family Lygodiaceae; genus Lygodium; species Lygodium microphyllum. The sequence continues at coordinate 90,729,982 of NC_141143.1, forward strand.
ATAGAAATCTGTTCCCATGGTCTTGATGGAATAGATAAAGGCATAAGTAAACCATACTGTTTACCATGATATCTCTTAACTCTTTGACAAACCAAACATTTAGAAACAAAGTTAGATACATCAGTGTCCATATGTGGCCAATAAAAATCTTCAGTCAAAGTACTCAAAGTAGATATAATACCTCTATGACCTTGATATGGAGGACAATGAATCTCATTCAAAACAAAAGATCTAAATGGAACTGTAATACATAATCTCTTTTCATAAAACATGAATCCATAATTGTAAGACAGTAAATCAATAGGAATCCAGTTATTTCCAACTAATTTATTCCAATCAGATTGAAAAGTAATATCCTGATAATAAATATCTTTCATAGGGGTTAAAGAATCAAATGATATGATAGAGATATTATGAATGGTCGGTCTTCTACGTAAAGCATCAGCTACTACATTTTCTTTACCTGGTTGATACTGTATAAGGGGATGAAAACTCTGAATAAAAGCTGTTCATTTGATATGTCGTTCAAAGATTTGGGGTTGACTAAAGAGATGTCTAATGCTTTGTTGGTCAGTCTTAATCATAAACTCAGAACCCATTAAGTAATGTTTCCATTGTCTTAAAGCTTGTACTACAGCTAACAATTCTTTATCATATGTAGAATATTTAAGTTCAGATATAATATCTCTATGACCTTGATATGGAGGACAATGAATCTCATTCAAAACAAAAGATCTAAATGGAACTGTAAGACATAATCTCTTTTCATAAAACATGAATCCATCATTGTAAGACAGTGAATCAATAGGAATCCAGTTATTTTCAACTAATTTATTCCAATCAGATTGAAAAGTAATATCCTGATAATAAGTATCTTTCATAGGGGTTAAATAATTAAATGATATGACAAAGATATTATGAATGGTCGGTCTTCTACTTAAAGCATCAGCTACTACATTTTCTTTACCTGGTTGATACTGTATAAGGGGATGAAAACTCTGAATGAAAGCTGTCCATTTGATATGTCGGTTAGAGATTTGGGGTTGACTAAAGAGATGTCTAATGCTTTGTTGGTCAGTCTTAATCATAAACTCAGAACCCATTAAGTAATGTTTCCATTGTCTTAAAGCTTGTACTACAGCTAATAATTCTTTATCATATGTAGAATATTTAAGTTCAGATGGTTTCAGTTTACAACTAGAGTAGGCTATGGGATGATTATCTTGCATAAGTACAGCTCCTATTTCAGATCCGCTAGCATCAATAACTACTAAAAAGAATGGTCTATCGAAATCAGGTAGTTATAATACAGGAGCATGGATTAATGCATGTTTCAATAAGTCAAAAGATTTTTGTTGATTATCAGACCAATGATAAACAATACATTTCTTTAAAAGTTTAGGCAAAGGCAAAGCTAGTATTGAAAAATTTCGCACAAACTTCCTGTAAAAACTAGCAAGACCAAGAAAAGAACGTAACTCATGCACGTTTTTAGGTATGGGTCAGTTTAATATTGCTTCTATCTTCTTAGGATCAACCTTAATACCTTCTGATGACACAATATGACCTAGATATTCAATTTCTGTTTGAAAGAACTCACTCTTTTCCGGATTAGCATACAATTGATTATCTTTCAACAACTTGAAAACCAAAGATAGATATTTATAATGCTCTTTTTCATTTTTACTGAATACCAAGATATCATCAAAGAATACTATAACACAATGTTGATATTTCAAGAATATGCGATTCATCATTCTACTAAATGTAGTAGGTGCATTAGTCAATCCAAAAGGCATCACTAGAAATTCATAATGTCCAAATTGTGTTCTAAATGTAGTTTTGAATATATCAGATTTATCTAATCTCACTTGATGATAACCAGATTTAAGATCTATTTTGCTGAATATGGCAGAACCTTGTGGTTTATCCATAAGATCATCTACCCTAGAAATTTGATATCTATTCTTTACAGTAATCTTATTTAGGGCACGATAATCTATGCACATGCGATAAGTATTATCATTATTCTTTACCAATAAAACATGTGCGCTAAATGGAGAATTACTAGGTCTAATTAATCCTCTGTTTAATAATTCCTCAACTTGATTCTGAATTTCTTTCTGTTCAATCTAGTTATGCCTATATGGTGCTTTACATGGTGGTTGTGTACCAGGAATTAAATCTACTTTGTGATCTTCAGGACGTGAAGGAGGTAGTCCAGGTGGTAAATCTTTAGCAAAACAATCTTTAAATTGTGCAAGGAATTCTTTATGCCTAGGGTACATATGTTTTTCTTTAGCTTGAAGTTCATTCATCCAAAGATAAGATTTACTACTTTTACGTAATGCATGTTTAGCTTGAGTATGAGTAAGCAGTGGAAAATTATTAGATACGTGCATACCATGCAATGTAATGTGTTTTCCTTGAAAATGAATTTTAATTGAATGCGTGGAATAATCTATGTCAGGATTATGCTGATGACGCCAAGGCATACCTAGGATAATATCACTGGACTGTAAAGGTAGAACTAGGAAATTCCTTCTTTCAGTGTATTCACCAATTTGAATTTTTAAATCATGCACCTCTTGTGTTCCATTATACCTTGTGCCTAAGAATGCTGCTTTAATACAATAATGCGTAGGAACAGTTTGTAATTTCAATTCTTTTACTAACTTTGCAGAAATAAAATCATGTGTACTACCATCATTATGCAAAATAATCTTTTCTTTTCCATGCACTAAACATTTCATTGTCAACAAAGAATGTGGAGTTGACATATCTGGTGAAATATCTAAAGGAGTAGCAATGTCGTCCTCATCTTCCGTAAAGTCAGGCATTTCCTCATGTTCTTCATCTTCCATTGCTCCAAGATAGTTGATATGGACAGGTGGCTTCTTCGATTGGCAATTGGCTGCTAGATGTCCAGGTTGGTGGTATTTGTAACAAACTATTGGCTTGGCTTTAGATACATTGTTGGCAATGGCAGGAAGTCTAGGAATATTAGGATTTGGCTGTGAGGATGGCTTAGGATTTTGATTGATATTTGATGGCAAAGCAGGTGGTTTTGTCCAAGACTTACGGAAAGATGATAAGGAAATCGACTTTGATTGAATCTTCTAAAATTTGAATTGAATTGCTTAGAACCATAGTTACCATTTGCTTGAAATTGTTGTGGACGTTTGTCTCTTCCTCGAATCTTGCCTTCAGTGTCATGAGCTAAAGAGATTGGATCTTCAAGGGTTGCAGGCTTGAACATATTGACTTCAGCGTAGTAATGTCTAAGTAATCCAGACATAAACTTGCGCTTGTGAGTCGCTTCAGGTACGTTTTCAAGCATTCGGAGTATTTAAAAAACGTTCGGTGTACTGGGAAATAGGCTCACGATCTCTTTGCTGAAGAAGGTCCCATTGCTTTATGACTTTTTCATGGAATTGTGGAGGAAGGAAATTCTGCATAAACTTCTTTTTTGAAACTCTCCCAGGCAGTAGGACAATCTATGCTCTTACGAACCACGATCCACCAAAGAGATGCTCGATCGACTAAGTAATTAGTGACACATTTAATTTTATCTTTTTCAGCGTATGCCTCTTCATGAAAGTAATAATCAGACTGACTGATGAATGCAAGAACAATCTTTCCATCTCGAGTTCCATTGAAAGTATGGAATTTGAAATTTCTTTTATTTATCTTTGTTTCCTTGCAGATGGATTGAGCTTCGAGAGTCGCATCGATGGTTCGTCGAATAAGATCTTCGGGTTGTGGTCCATTTTTGTCGGTAGTCGATCGTTGCAAATTGGCCAATTGAACTTGCAAAGCTTATCGGGCTCTTTGTTCTTCATCAAGCTGCATCATAATTAAATCCAATTTTTGTTCCATCGTAGGTTCGGGAAGATCGCCTTCAGCCATTAAATTGTCCATATTTTGTTTCGTCATCCTGTAAAAATTTAAAAAACCTCACACTCTCAAAATTCAATTAGCGGGATGAGCGTAGCTCAAAATCGGGTACACAAGGCTTATAGATTTTTGTTTGGCTTTCACAGTCTTTGTCTTTTGCGGTTGCGGGATTTGTAGTCTTCGTAAAATCTGCGTATGACCTTTTGCGTGTGCTGAAACTGGTTCAGCAAGTCTGCACATGCGAACAGAGTCTTACAGGGAACAACTTTGCAGTTCTGTGCTTCTGCGCAGGAACAGTCCTTATAGGAGTAATTGGAGTTAGTCTGTAATGACTTGTGGGAACTTGTTGGACTTGCAGAGTAATTCAACTAGCAGGACTTAAGTGATTAAGCCTTTGTAAAGCTTATGAGACTTAAGCTTTTAACTAGTCTATAATTGACGACGAATTTTAGGGGGGGGGGGGGCCGTTTTCAGCCGCCGAAAATCACGGAAAGATGCCGCTGCTGCCGCCGATTTAACGATTTGAAATACTGAGCTTTTTAAAAGCTTAGTTTTAAGCTTTAGCTTAAACTTTGAAGATTAGATATGAAGCTTATCTTTGTTCTTCACTGTGGAAAAACGACTTGTTGACGAAGATGTAGAAGTGGTCCTCCGCTTCCTCAGGCCGGTCCTTCGCGATCAGAGGGCTGTAGACAGAGGTTCTTGACCGCCAGGAATCCACCTGTATCGACCGTTCGTGATGAAACTGACTGTAGAGCTCGATCGTTCTAAGAGCTCCGCCTTTGCGTAAGATGGGTAGCAATTGGAAGCTCTCGATCTCAGCTTCGCTCTGATACCACTGGTGCACAGATTGGATGCTGCATGCTTGCGTAGTGAGCGCCGGAAGGTCCCCAAGAACAAAAGAACTCTACTTTTTGTACAAAACTCAAGGTAGAAAGCATGCACGACATAAACAAGAGACCAATTGGGTGCAATCTCCCCCCATGCCTTGTGTGAGCGCTCTACAAAGCATGCATTTTATGTATTAATCATCTTCAAGCTCAAATAATAGCCCAAATTACAAAATAGCACGCTTTTGGCTTTTGAGTTTGGTTTAGTGTCAAATAGAAATAAAGCTAATGGGCGGGCACCCAAAGAGTCAGGCATACCCAATATAATGTCCAAATACAAATATCATAATTGTGCACCCATGCGTATACAAAATAATAAATAAATAACCAACGCCTTAATAGCCATGCCCAAGGTATGCGCCCATCAAATTATAAGTGATTACTCGAATACACGCTATCCTCCAATGCTTTCCTCTGCCACTGCTGCTATCTCTACACATCAACTGAAGCATTCACAATCGTTAGTAAAATAATACAATTAAACTGACAAAAGTGAATACCTAGCAGTCTTCAGCTACATAAATAAATCAACTGGTTAGAAATCAATCCTAACCTTAATTTATCATGAGTGCGCACTCTAAACTCATAAACGTTTATTAATTTAATATGTATTTTGTGGAATCACTCGCTATGGAATCACCCATGTACACACTAAATTAATGAAACGCCCGAAAAGGATAGGCGTCCCCATCGACTTCTCGCACAAAGAATCCACTTTGTGTATGAGCCCCGGTAAACAAAGTTTACGGAATCCACCGTAAAACCTCACGGAATCCACCGTGGCACGGAATCCACCGTGAAATATGCCTCTTGGCATCAGCGTGCATTTTTTATTTTAGCCATATGGGCACCATTTCTCTCATGTAAGTGCTGTCTTTCCTAGCATTAAGTCTACTAGTTTTCATGCTCTTTGCCTATTTGTAATTAGCCACTTTGTAAAGAAATAGTTGACTATAGAATACAGACATAGTTGTATGACAAATACACAGACTAATAAATAAACACAGTTAGGGTTAGGGTAATATGGAGACAATGAACACAGAAGATGGAAAAATCCAAATAATGAATAAATACAATGCTCAATGTAGCAAATATACTCTGCTAGGTGAAATACTGATCCCCGAACTCCCATGTCTCTAGTAATGAGGTAGAGAGTATGATCAGAAGAGCCTGTTGCACTTCAATAGATCCCAAAATGTAGCAAGTAGCCTTTGAAGGTGTCTCCAGGTAGTAGACATAGCTCTATGATGGTTGGATTAGTGACAGACGGTGGGCAGGGTGAGGCTTGAACAACAAAACGCAGCAAAGGCTGATGACATGGCAAGTGAGCGGTAGTTGTAGAGTGCTAAACGTAATAAATCTAATGACATGGCGGCTTACAACTATAGATTGCAAAACATAGATCTGGTTGTCATGCGGCAAGCTTACAATAGTTGTGCATGTCCAAATGTAAGTTGTAGAAGGTAGATTAAAATGCTTCAATATCCTTCCAATGTATTCCTTTTGAGATAAATAGAGTATCCTTCTGTCTTTATCTCACATAATACACATGACAAGAATATAAGCGGTATTTCTCAAGTCCTTTATATCAAAGGCTTCATACTTCTTAAGTGCATCCACATCCATGAGTGACAATTCATCCACATGTGACATAGAGAATCAAGATCATAAGACTACTATAAAAGGATCAAATTCATGATACCATTCTCTAGGAGCCTGTTTCAAACCATGTAAGCTCTTATGTAGCTTACACACCGAAGCTGCTGGATGGACAAAAGGTTTTCACACCACCTAAAGTTGGGGGATATAATATACATTGTCCAACAAAGTGAGATCTTGGCCCTCGTTAGTATCAAACTTGATGTGACCTAGACCATGGATCTTGATTGAGGAGTTATTCCCATACTGGACATTTCTGGTTGTAGGGACTCCGGAAATAAAAATGACCTGCATGGAGTCATATGATGGGTGGCTCCACTATCCACGATCCAAACAAGAGAAGATGTGCATGATTGGGTAGAGTGGCCTCTATGGGCGCCTTGTCTAGAGGTAACTCACAAATGTGAACTAAGCTTGTAGCTTTTGATATCTCCAAGGAGAAGAGATGGGCCTCATGTCCTTTAGACCCATTAAACATGCCCTTTAGAGTTGAGATTGATATTGACTATGATAGCTGACTAGCAGTGTGAGTTTGGCCTCTCCACTGCCCTTGATTTTGGTTGCCACTATCTTCCTCCCTTGTTGGGGGTTACCCGACTGAAGGTTGGGGGTCTGAACCTTTTGTTTGAATTGTGGGCGTCTTGCCTTTGATCGGCACTTGTTGTCTAAATAGCTAGCCTTTTGACAATGTTGGCAATACCTATTTTTCTTTGGTACATTTTGCCACCTAGGTCGTAAGGATAATTGGGAGTTTCCTTGTGACTCACTAGCTTGGTTTTGATTTTGAGTTTTTCTAATGCAGGTGATGCATTCATCCCTCACGATTGTCCAATGTCAAAGAGAGTGTGAAAGGGTGGTGTAGTGGGGCCGATGAGCCTCACCTATGCAAGTATACATGTGCACTAGTCCCAAAGGGGGACTTCCCTTATGCATCAACTTAAGTTTGGAAAATTTTGAAATCTTAGAGCTAAGATTGACTTCAAAGTTCATGATGGGCTGTTTTTTGACAGAGAGTGGAATTGTCTCCTAGTCCGAGCTCACATGAAGGGATTCTTTGGCGGTCTAGCTAAAAATAGGGAATCCATCTTCACGTATGTTTAGAGGCATTTTTGATAGGATGGTCATGAATGCTACTAGAAAGCATTGTTGACAAATATAGAGAGTTGCTATGATTCTTCTCTATTTTCTTCAAATGTATAGACATGGTTGTACCTTCATGTGAAAGTCCATCAACCTTTTCAGCCAATAAACCTTGTTGGCTGCACTTTTCTAAGCATACAATTCTTCAAGTCTTTGGCCGCATTGCATATGCCGAATTCAGCTTCTCAATGTTAAAGAGCAAGTTGTGTGACACTGAGAGCTCAATGGTAGAGTGTGCAAGCTTATCCAAATCATCCCACTCTTCTTGTTCCATACCTGTTGGTTTTATTTCCTTTGCTTTGATGAGCTTCACATGTTTCTTCTGCACCAAGACATTGTAGCCTTGTTTTTGCCATATTGCAAAATTATATGCACCCTCAAGTTTCTTGATGTGGAAAAGATTGTTGCTATCATTGTTTCCAGCCATGATTTGCGGCTCTAAATTGACTCAAAAATCAATAAATGCAAGCCCAAATGTCACGTAAATGACCACGATATATTGCAAGTACCAACCAGCAGTGAAAATCGAGAAATTGCAGAAATTTCAGATCTGCAAATTGATTTCCAGAATTAGATAGTGTTTGCTACTGCGCTCCACAAGTAACTACAGCCACATTTAAAGGCCAATGCACCAATTACATGTGAAATCCCCAAAATTCGACTGCAATTTCTACTCCAAAAGCATTCTTGGGCACAAATTTGACAATTTTGCTCAAAAGCCCTAAACTTTCAAAAGGAAATCCATCCAAATTGCATCAATGCATGTACCCAAGTACATATACCAGGCAACTCTTGCACGAATTGATGAAATTTTGCAAAAGCCCCAATTTTCTCGGGTTGGGTGTGCATAAATTTCAGTGAAAGTGAAAAAAATTCACTAAAATGTGAACAACCCCAAAATTTCCTAGGTCAATGTGCACGGATTTTGCAAATTTTGAGTCAGATTGTCTTGTTTTGCATCAAAGTCTCCGAATCCAATAAAAGTTTTAATTTTTTGGGTCAAAATTGCTCATTGTGCTTGGGCACGCGTGGCAATGAGAGAAAGAAAAATTGCAAGAAAAAAAAAGAGACAAAGACTGTCTTTCGAATTAGTGCCATGTTGGTGTTGACTTGTTGTGTGTCACCTGTTGCCCGTTTTGTGGTCATCCAAGCTGTTGTAGCCCTCGTCGACTAGTCTGTCTCCTTTCGCCAGCCTGGTTATGTGTCGCCAACCTAGTTCTGTGTTGACCTGCCTTGTTGCCTGCGGCCTGATTCGTTGCGTGTTGCTCAGTGCTCTTACACTGCCTATCACCCCCGACCGTCGACAATCGCACGCCAGCTCCTCTGCCTGTCCACCTGTTTGCCCAGTTGAGTGTTCGCTCTTGCTTCGCTAACCATTGACAGTCCCAACTCCCACACCAATTCCTCTACCTGTTTGCTTTTGCACCTGCTCGCTTCTGCCCTGTCAATAGTCCTACGCTTGTTGTCCCGCTTGTGCCGTCCCTTGTCAGCCGCCATCTTTCCTCTCTTCTTTCTCCTCTCCTCTTCCCTCTCCTCTTCCTTCTCTTCTACCCTCTTCTTCTCACGAACCACAATGGGACGTCCTAAATTTGCAGGATAGGCAGAGGTGGAGGTTATCATGGATGAAAGTAAAAATTGGGTCTCTGGTGGGTCAAAGGTATGGAGGTGCAAGCATTGCAGCAATGTTTACAAAGGAAGTGCTCCAGGGTTGAAAGCGCATCTCTTGAACATTCGTGGGCAAGGAATTGCTGCTTGTAGTGGTGACATCCCAGACAACGTGATTGTTGTGGTGGGCGGAGATCTAGAGGCCTTCCATCGAGCAAAAAGATCTCGTTTGGAAATTGAAAGAGAAGAGGAAAATGTTCATATGAGGCAGCCCCCTTCTACTATGGATTCATCTTCCAATGTTGGGTCATCTAGAGCTACAACAACTCAGCTACATCCTATTACATTTCCCTCTCCAAATGCCAATGTAAGTGCAAATGTATTTCAGCTTTCTAATTCTCAAAGCATGCTTACCAAAGAGAAGGGGAAGAAAGGGACATTGCGAAAAAGCTGGCTGAAATTGAAGCATGAAAAGGCTAGAAGGGCTGTTAGGCAGTACTTTTTTGAATGTAATGTGCCTTTTGATCATGCAGGAAAGCCAACCTTCGTCAATATGTTGAGTGCAGTGGCAGAGGTAGGTGAGACCTTCAAGCCCCCATGCTATGAGACGCTTCGCACAAAGAAGTTGAAGGCTGAAGTGTTAGACATTGAGAGGGAGTTGGAGCCTTTCAAGACTGCATCGGTGAAGTATGGATGTACCATACTATGTGATGGATGATTTGATACCAAATGATGCCCTCTTATTAATATCTTGGTTTCTTGTTGTCTTGGCACTACCTTCTTGACAAGCATAGATGGCTTAGCGAGCTTGGATGGGTGGCTGATATGATAAATAAGGCTGAATTTTTAGTGAATTTTGTATGTCGCAAGCAACGTGCCCTTGGTATTTTTAGGGCCAATTGTGATATATAGTTGGCAAAGCCTTGTAGTACAAGATTTGCCTATCTTTTCATTGTTCTACAGAAGCTGATTGGATTGGATTCAAACACATGATTGTTGATTCTAGGTGGGTTGCATGGCCTAAAAGGGAGACTCCCAAGGGAGTCTTGTTTGAGGATCTCATCCATGAGGTTAGCTTCTGGCACGATGTAGAGGCGATCGTCGGGTTCAGGGAGCCTCTCATTGTTGCCTTCGGATTTCTGACTCAGAGGGGTGCACCATGGGTCTCATCTATGAGTTCATGGACAAAGTTGGTGGTGCCTTTGATACATGTACACTTATCTCATGCCCTAGGTAGAAATCTTTATTCTCAAGCTCTTGGTCCACTTTGTATTTTAATATTTAAGCATTCATAATTCAAATTTCAATGGACTTTGTTGATAACTTATTGCTTGGAACTAATCTTTCTATCCACTTGCAGAATGGATAAAATCAAGGAGATATGACAGGATAGATGGGATTGGTTTCATCTCCCAATCCATGGTGTTGCTCACATCTTGCATCCTTATTGGAGAAACGAAGGGCAAAAGCATGATACCGAGCTCAACTCAGGATAGACTTCTTATCTTTGCAAAGTGGAGTAAAATCCTGTGTTGCAGGACATAATTGAGGGGCACCTCGTGGCATATAAAGATCCTCTTGATCCTCACTTTGGGAGTGCACGGACTAGCATTCAAGATTTACAACTCAAGCCTGTTACTTGGTGGGAGAAGTACGGTAAGTCATGCCCCCAACTTCAACACGTTGCCTTGAGGGTTCTCTCACAAGATTGTTCATCAAGAGCTTGTGAGAGAAATTGGAGTTTATTTGCAGCCATACACACAAAGAAAAGAAATAGTTTATCTCCTGAGCAACTCAAGTGTCTAGTTTATGTGAATTCAAATTTAAAGCTTCTCCACAAAATTGCAGATGACCAAATGAGAGCAACCCCAACTCCTTCAAGGTGGAATTTCGCTTAGAAGAATTGGTGCATCCTACACATGAGGATGATGAGGTGTGGGCCTTACTTGCATTAGAGAGAGCACAGCTTCGGTATCAAACAAGATCTAGGGTCAGGGGTGCTGATGCATCAATTCCAGCAAAAGGTTCTAGTAGGATGGTAGCAGTTAGTGCTCGAGCTAGAGTCATAAATGACACAGAGGATGATTGGAGTGTGAGTGAGGAGGATGAGCATGAGGATGATGATGGTGATGATGGCGGCGATGGTGATGATGATGAGTCTGAGTAGTGACTCATGAGCCATAACTCATGAGGGTTTATGATTTTGGATTAGACTCTAGAGTCTTACCTTTTTGGGATTTTCACGGAGTCAATGTAGTGTCCATGGACCATTATTGTTTTGACAGTTTATTATATGACTCTAGTTTCATTTATGAGTTATCTATTATGTATCATGATTCATTTTGGATTTTGACATTTTGTCATTTTGTAACTTGTTTTGAAATGAGAATCATGAGATTGCCACTTCACCCATTTTACATTGCTATTTGCACATGGGCTATGTAAAATGACTTCCAATTTTCTTTATGTGATATGTATGAATCAATGATCATGATGTTCAAGGTTTGATTATAGTATAGCTTGTTCAAAGATTAATCTTTGACAATAGTCAACAATGGATTATGGATCATGGATGTGTAACGTGTTATTTCGAATTGACTATATTGTTTCATGTTTTATCACTTTTGCTCAATTCACTTGTTTTTGTTTAACAGAAAGTTCCATGGAGGTTTAAAATATCTTTCCCTAGTTTAAAACTATTAAAAAACCCTTTATAAAAAAAGTCTCGCGTTTCTTATTTTACCCCCTCTCGAAAGAAACTTACAAAATACGTTTCTAACGTTTCGTTTCTAAACGTTTTAGACATTTCTAGTTGCTATGATAAAAATTACTCTCATTTAGATTCTAAAGACTATCTAGAAATACTTGTAGCTTATAAAGAAGTTGTAGGACGAGAAATACTTCAAGCAACATCTTGAGGACAAGACAGATGTCATGAGGACATGTATTTTTGAAGCCTCACTCAACATGTCGATTAATTTTTAATCACATGGTTAAGTAAATGTTACACATGTAAGGTGTAGCTGGGGTTAGAGTAAATTTATGAGTCCGGGACCTGAGGAAATCACGGGATGTCAAAGGCAAAGGTTTCTATAAGTTATGCTGCATAGATACTTGGTGGTATCTGGTGTTAGTTGTTGGCCTAGATTATTCATTTGGCCATAAGTGTCTGTTGGTGACACTAGGGAAGCGGCGTTTAACAGTAGCTAACGTCAATCTGATGGTCAAAGATGACTCAAAGACACTCGAGAATGGAAGTTGCCTAGCTAATTTAATTATTGGCCAGTCAGATGATTTTTTAGGGCACCGAAATATTTATTAGATTAATTTTTAGTATTTAAAGATTGAAAATTAATATTTAATCATGGATAATATTGGAAAATGCCCATGCAAGACTAAAAAAACGTCTTTAGAGGTTGGAGAGAGGCATTTTTAGTGTATTTAGCGTGTAAGAGAGAGAGAGGAGATGCTGCTGGTCTGATTTCCAGCCATTGGAGGACCTTCTGAGGCAGGCAGGGGTAAAAGAAGACCAATCAATAGCAGGTGACAGCATCTATAGGCTATTGAGATAGGGTAGTAGTAGTAAATGACTGGTTTTTTTCAGTTCTTTGCATCTATAAGCTGTTGAGATAGGGCAACAGTAGTAAATGACAGATTTTCTCTAGTTTTTCGCAAAGAAAGTTTGAATTTTCTCTTTCCTCAGCATTCTCTCTCATCTACCAGCCTTTCTATAGCCTTGCTTCGAAGATTACAGCGTTGAGATCACCAGAGGTTGAGAAATTTCAGATTTCTCTGTTGTAAACCCTAATCAATAGCAAAAACTAGGGTTTAGCAGCAGCGTCAGGAAGGGTGCCAAGAATTGGAAGCTCCAATCCAAGACTTGGATTCAATAGGGCTGAAGCTTTTTTTATTTAAGTTTAGATGGAGGGACCAACAAATCAATGAATTTGGGGCATTTTTCATCTCCATCAAAGCGAGTGAAGACCAATTGATTACCCGAATCAAGGGGCAAATCAGATTGAAGACTTGCTGGTCATTTTGGACAGCAAGGGGAGTTGGAAGACCGAAAGGGATTGGGAGAATCCCATTGTACATCGACTTCTTCTTCAATTAAGTTAAATAAATACCAAAACGGGCGCCAATTTTGGGACCAACAAGGTGTCCAATGTCCAAGATGATATGGTAAAGTGTGCATTTCAGTTTTGTGAATTTTTTTATTGCTGTAAATAGTGCTTAATCAGGTTATTTACCACCCTATTCGAGAAGGAAGGATGGCTTCAATAGATTTCAAGAGGGAGTGATGTAACCAATCTTTTGTATATCAATTGTTACCAAGATGCATTGGCTCAATGATTCAAATTAATTTGATGCTCATATACCTTGTGATTTGTATATCATTTTGGTATTTTACAAATATGGCTAAATGTTTATCTTTTCACAGAAGGATGCCATATAATTATATTTGGGTCGTCATCGCAATATGCCCAAGAGGAATCAAAAAGTTTAGTTGAGTGGTTAGATTGACGAGAATGTTGGAAATGGAGAGAGAGAGAGAGAGTGTGCGTGTGTGAATAGAAGACAATGAGCGAGAACTAGAATTATAGAATGAAAGTACAATAGATCTTTAGTAATTTAGACCTATCGCTAACTCAACTACAGTTAATTTAACTCTAGCGTCTAGTGTCACTACTTTTAAAGTCCTAGATGCACTATACTTTGACACTTTAATAAGTATCCACACCACATAAATTACATTGGAAACTACCTAGAATTGGCAAATTCAAACACCTCCTTGTAGTGCCAATGTGATGCAGTACAAGGATCATCAATCACCAAAGGGTAATAAGTTTAAGGACTTGTAGAAAGCCTCAAACTGTTCACGTGGTAAAGCCTTGGTGAAAATGTTTGCAACATTTTTCTATGTGGGAACATTCATCAAGCTGATCTCTCTTGCATAAGATTTCTCCTTGACATATGAAACACAAGATTTTGTGCTATCGCAATAGCAATCTGATTGTTTGAGAGAAAGGGTGTTGAACCCTTTAACAAAACTTGTAGATTAGCTAGCAATTTGTGCAGGCATACACATTCGATTGTTGTTGTGAAGGCTGTCCTGTACTTAGCCTCACAAGATGAGGTAGCCATTGTAGGCTGTTTCTTACCAAGTCATGAAATGCATGAACAGCCCAAAAAGAAACAATATCCACTAGTATATTGCCAAATGTCTAAGTCTCTTGCCCAATTTGAATCGCTGTGAGTCTTATTAGAGATTTATTGATCCCCTAGACAAGCATTGTCAGGTTATTGCTGTACAGTTACCACTCTTCAGTACAGTAACACATTTCCTATTTATCAGGTTGGACAATTCTCTGCAGTCTATAGACCATTGCCAGCATTTTTAGGCAGTTAGGCAAGCTACATATGCCACGTAGGGTGCCACATGGCAGCTTGTATTTGTTGCGCAACATTTTAGCATTATTTTATTTGGCAATTGTACTTATGCAATAGTCGGCAAGTTTTTTGCTGGCCGACCTGATTATTTTATTGCTTTTATTCTTGTCTATTTATAGGTAGCTTGCCTTAGTCATTCTTCACTTGTCATTTAAGGTGGGGAGAGAGATTGGTTCGCGGAGATACATTCGACAGCCCATGTGCACATTTGCCTTCTTTATTTTAGCATTCATCTATTGTAGATTTGTGTGTTTTACTGTCTCTTTTCTCTCTCCCTCTTCTCTCATATTCATTTTCTTTCAGTCCGGTCATACGCTTCTGCATTTGCTACACTCTGACATCGTATCAGAGTAATGTTAAAGGGCTGATTGATCATGGGTAGATCTGAAGGAGAGATTTTAGAGCGACAAAAGTTTGTGTTTTCAGCATTAGAAGGCTAAGGCAAAGAGGTGAAGCATGGGAAAGGAACGAAGTTGTTTTTTGTACGTTTTTCTTGTTCATGAAGGAGAAAAGACCGTGTTTTCAGACTTTTGGAGCAGCTTTTGAGTTTTTATTGCCTTTGATAGTTAAAATAGATTCGGGGCGAGTGGAGAAAACCCTAGTAGGCACCATTTGTGGAGTTAGAGGGGGTTGCCCTTGTTTTTGTGCAAGTTATTCAGGTGACAATGTCTTTTGATATCGACATGGAGTTTCAAGCTATTATGGATTGTAAGGTCCTTGTGTTACCAACTCTTCTTTCCGTTCAGAAGCTTGATGGGGAGACTTACCGCATCTGGGGGGTAATAATGCTTGCCATCCTAGAGTTATATAATTTGGTACAGCTTGTGACTGAGGCTATAGACTGTCCTACAACTCGTGATGCCTTTAAGCTTTTTGCTAATGAGAATGCTAAGTTGCTCAAGGTACAAGTATATTGGGATAAATTGAATGGCCTCTTTCCCTCTTTCCTCTCTCTCTCTCTCTCTCTCTCTCTCTCTCTCGCACTCTAACCGTAATAGCTCACACCAAGCATTTAACAATTGCTTGGGAGATATGGCTGGAGTTAGACTAGTTATATAATTGGATGACTGTTATGAAACGGATGTCTTTGGAGGTATAGATGGAGATGTTGAACTTGTCCAAGTCCGGTTCCATATGGGAGCATGTCAATAAGCTTCGATAATTGCAGATGCAGGTCCACAACGTAGGGAAGGTGATCAACTTAGACGATATGGCGATAACTTCTCTTTCACAGTTACTGCCCCGATTTAGTGCTTTCTATTCTGCCTTGGTTGCTTTAGGACTTACGGATACCCTTAAGTGGGAGGAGTTGGTTCTGATGCTCATGGACCAGGAGAAATAACTCAAAGGTCAGAACACTCTCAAGTTGGAGATGTTGATAGGACAATCTTCCTAACAGAAGGAAAAGAAGAACAACAAGAAAAAGAAGGACGAAAAGACCAAGCAAGATAAAGCCAAGGAGCCTACTTGTCACATTTGTTGGAAAGCAAGTCCATTGAAAGAAGGATTGCCTTGACAAGGACAAGAAGGACACCAAGAAGGAGATAACTACTATGGACTCGAGTGGTGGATGCTCCTTCATTGTTTGCCTTCCTCCATTTGGAAGTGATTGAGGATGCTCCTTTGATGGCCTATGATGTAGCGATGTTGGCCTCCCGGTCTCGTGAGTGGATTGCAGATAGTGGCGCTTTTTGCCACATGGCTTCTTCTTCAGATGATATTATTCGTATGCATTCGATGCATGGGTAAATTCTCATAGGTGATAGCTCTTTGGTCCCTATCAAAGGCAAAGCTGATATGCAGCTGATTTCGGATAGGCAAGGTGGTGCCCACACATTAGAAGTTCTCTATGTGCTAGGTTTGGGATATCATCTTCTTTTAGTGAACAAGATTTCTGCTTTTGGTCTTATGGTCGAGTTTGATAAGGACTCGTTCCGAGTTATTGATGGAGATTCTCGATAGGTTCTTTGTGTAGGTCATAAAGAGAATGGAGTACAAGATGTAGACTTCGTTTGCCTTTACTTCTCTTCTTCTCTTTTCTCAAACTTAGAGTGAAGTATGGCAAGCTCAGTTTGGCCACCTCAAATAGGAGTACCTTCGGAAGGCATCTCATGGTTAGTATGTGTGTTGATTGCGAGAGATTGGGGTGAGCCACATGCCATGTGTATCTTGTATTCATGGCAAGCAGCATAGAGATGCGATTTCTAGCAAGGTTTCGCGTAGGGTGAAGCAACCCTTTGAGTTTGTTTCGATGGACTTATGTGGATTGATGTGGATGGAGTCCCTTAAGGGGAGTTTGTACTTTATGCTAATTGTTGATGATTTTACCAGGATGACTTGGGTGTATTTCTTGGAGCTGAAGTCTGATGTTTTCTCAGACTTTAAGGATTGGTTGATCTTTGAAGAGAACATGTTTGGCAGAAAACTCAACACCTTGCGTTCCAACAAAGGAGGGGAGTTTGTCTCCAACAAGCATTCTAGTAAGTTAGTTTGCAGTGTGAATGCAACTAAGTTAATAAGTTGTGTCACCACATTTAGAATTGTTACTAGAGTTAGTTGACTTCAATTGAGTTAGGGGTTCGGTCTACCTTAGATCTAAGGTTGTACCTTCATTCTATCACTTTCAGTTCAGCAAGTACACTCCATCATTTTTAGCTTACATTGTCTACTGCTCACTCACACACTCTCTCTTCCTCCATTTCCAATAGTATTTGGGGAAGAAGAGCATGACATTCTTTTCTCTCTTGCTTTCTTATTTTACACCCTCTTTAAATTGGCCTTGTTGAGTGTGCCTTTGTCCCAAAAAAGCATGCTTTCTTTCAGACTTCCTATTTTTGCCACAAAAGCAATATTTGAATTTCTTTTACCACTCTAAATTATTTTCTCGTTTCCCATTAGTTTTTGTTCCAAAAACACTTTTCTTTCCTATTTTTGCAGTAATGGCTAGTGCATTTCCAATGCCAGGTTAATGTATCATAAAATTGTAGAGTGACTGATTTTTTGAGAGAAACGCATCTATACTATTAATTTTCCCAGTTTCAACGTTAAAGGGTCCATTTCATTGACTTTATGTTCTTTAGGCATCAGTGTTTTTTGCATTCTTTTTCTTGTACATGCAGTAACAAAATCTAAGCTTTGGCAATAAATTCTCCTGCTCCCTCTCTTATTTCTATTTCGAAAAGCACATCATCAGATATATGCTCCTTTAAAGTTTACATACCTCTACAACACTCCTTGGAATTTCTACTCGTCTCTAACATAATGTAATCTGTTTGTATCAATGACACAACATTGAAATCAATTCCTATGTGGGCGCTTAGATTTGCATCTAGTAAGAGTGGCTTGGTTGACTGCAGCAGTGGCTTGTTTGACTGCAGCTACGAAATAAGACCAATGAATTCAGAGAACGAATTAGACAGGGTGCAACATTGGATGAACTTCAACCTGGTATGTCTATTGTTTGAATGATGCAAATTTCAAACTTTAAAGGTCAAGTAAAGAAAAGTACCATTCTTATTTCTATGCTCTTACTTCCTCTGCTTTTGTTGTTTGTATGTGTCCTTACAATTTTTAGAGACATTTGCTGTTGTACGAGAGGCATCAAAACGAACCTTAGGCATGAGACACTTCGATGTTCAGGTACATACATGTTGTAAGGACAATAATTCTAAAATATTTGTATAGGTGTGGGTGCTTCTTTTCCATGGGTTTCTATATTTCTTTACTCAAGGCTCTTTAGCATATAGTTTATTTGAATTGCATTGGAATCTGGCTTGCATGTTAGATAATTGGTGGGGCAGTGCTTCATAATGGCGCAATAGCAGAAATGAAGACTGGGGAAGGAAAAACTTTGGTATCTCCTTTGGCAGGTTAGCATACTTCACAATATCCAAGGCATATCATTTCGATCAATGGTTAAAGCTTTGAGTACAAATGGCTAACTATTATACTGCCTTTGTTGTGACTTGTAGCATATTTGAATGCTCTCACAGGTGAAGGAGTTCATGGTACGTGCAGGTCCATTCCCTTTGTTCAACCATTGGATATAGTATTGCAACTTAGTAAAAAATAAAATTTTAACTCGCCAACATGTAAACATGCATGGACAAGCATACTGACATCTCTTTATGTTATTGACATGAAAATGTTGGCCACCTCTTTCTTTCACGTAATACTCTTTGTGTAGATTGCCCATCACTTTCAAATTGCTGCTCAGCTTTGCTGCCTTCACTAGTCTTCAAATACCATTTTATAAGCTTTTTCCCTCCTTTGGAGGTGGCACCAACTGAAAATCTGTTGCTGTAATTTTAGGATTGAATTCCACTTCTCTAGGCTGAAGTAAAGAGGCTTGAACCTCTTCATATTCCACCAAGAAAGTATCCAACTCATGCTGAATACTTGTACCACCTTCTGGTTCATCATCAAACCATATCAGCCCTTCATTTGCTTGAGTATCTTGCTTAAAATCTATAGCCTTATGTTCATCAAACACAATATGGTGACTTATTTGGACCTTTTTAGTTTGTGGGTCACATAATTTGTAGGCTTTCTTCCTAGGTGTGTATCCAAAAAAAATGCACTTCTCTGACTTTCCAGCTTTGTTCTCTTACTCTTTGGTATGTGTACATATGTAGTGCTTCCAAATACACCCAATCAAAACACATTTAACACATTGGTCTTCATACCTGAAAATGCTTCATAGGGAGTGATAACTTCCAAAGCTTCGGTTGGAGACTGATTTAGAAGATACACGGTTGTTTTGACAGCCTCAGCCCAAAATTTAGGGTTTTGCATGTAGGACACAGAAACTCTCTAGAACCACTCTGCGCTTGAAGATGTTCCCTACAAAACTCATCAAATGCTTTGGAGTTATATTCTCCTCCTCTATTAGTCCTCAAAGTTTCAACCTTGGCCCTTGTTTGCTGTTCAAGCTTTTCCTTGAACTCTTTGAAACGTTGCAATGCCTTTGATTTATGCTTCAAAAAATAAATCCATGTTTTATGTGAGAAATTATTAGTAAGGTTAATATAGTAGGAAGAACCATATAATGAACAAACAGTTGAAGGGTCCCAAATATCACTATGGATCAACTCTAGCACTTTAGCTCTATATGTTTCTTGTTTCACAAAAGGACTCCTTGTTTGTTTGCCCATCATGGAAGGCTCACACACTATTGAATTCTGAAATATTTTGAGGAATTCCATAAGCCATACCTTTATCACTAAGACCTTGAGGTTCCCATAGTTCAAATGCCTAAATCTCTGATGCCATAGAAGACTTTACCCGTCATTGACAGTCATCATCCTCTTTTATCGTGTCTCTTGCCATGAGTAGTACCACTTGCTTGCTTTCTTTGTGACTTTCAAAATTAGTGGACTGCATTTGATTGTTCTAGCCTCTTCCTCTTCCTCTTCCATACTGAAAATGTTGCTGGTTTTGCTTGAAGCAACAGTCACTTTCAATGTGACCATCTTTTCCACAATGGCAACATGGTTCTTTGGACTTTTGAAATGTATTTGCTGGTCCTCTTCATCTTCTAGATTTTGATCTACCAAAAGTTTGTTGTTGCTGTCCACCATAAGAAAAATTCTGATTAGCATTATAAGATGGTATATTGAACAAGCCTCTAAAATTACCTCTTCCTTTTTGATTACTTTCTTAACAGCCAATGTTTCTCCACTACCCCTTGAACTAGTGGATTTATGCAACTTGAAAGACAACTCCTCTTGGAGAAGAATCCCCGACAACTCTTCAAATGAGGGAGCACGATCACTTACCATTAAAGATGCATGCAAGTGTTTATAGGTTGGTGTTAAAGCTTCGAGGGCTGCACTTACCATGTCCATCTCGGCTACAGGCTCTCTACTCCACTTAATTCATCACACCTCGTTGAGGGTTGTAAGGTGGGCTGTCACAGTATCATAATCCTTCATATCTAAAGTATGAAGATTGTTCTTCAAATACAATACCCAAGTGGAGTTCACTGCCCAGTACATATTACTAAGAATATTCCATGCTGTTTCTAAAGACTTGTATCACTGATATGAGGGTTGAAGAAGTCTTCTACTAACATGCTGATCGCACATGACACCTTTTGAGCCTTTTTCTCACATCTCTTGTGGTAGCATCCCACAAGTCCATCATCAACAAGTTCCTCATCTCTGTCTCTTACTCTAAATGGATTGCTTGAGTCTTACCAAGGCTCTACAACTACCCTAAGGTTGGTGAGTATGGGCAACCCACTTAATTATACCTTCAACAACTTGTGTCTCTATTAGTGTAGGAGGATCAAAGTCGTCACAATTGCAATGCTAACATGGCATCTGATCAGGCCTTTTTCTAATCAGCACCATGGAAAAAGGAAATCTCATGGCAAATTCAAGCATGCTGGCCAACAATCATCATCCGCACATGTTGGTCATAACACTTCTTCCTTACATAGTGTCTCCTAATAAACCTCTTCCCATGCTGGTGCATCTTCAGCCATACTTGTCAAGGGTTCTTGAATCTAAAGTTATGAAACAGGTTTCATATGTTTCATACGAGTTTCGCTGAACATTAGAAACAGGTTTCGTTTGAGATGAAAAAAGACTATGGCACTTTGTACATAATGAGTATGACTCATCTAATGTAGCAGATAAATATGTATTTTGAGTCATGGTTTTATACATTGCAAATGGATATCAACATTGCATTAGTATTTACATCCATCATGATCCATTATCTCTCATGGTGTTTCTACTTGGTACTTTGATAGTGGTGCTTCTAAGCACCTCTCTTCCTATAGAGAACTATTCACCTCATTTCTTATGTACCTAAGTCAGGCACAATTATGTGTGCTAACGATGCTTCATGTGCTGTTAAAAGCATTGGTCATGTGGAGGTTGTCACAATTTCTAGCACTCCTATGATGTTGTAGGATATTCTGTGTGTGCCAAGCATCAAGAAGAATATTATATTCATCTAAGCCATTGGTACTTCGGGCTTTCGAATTGTCTTTGATGGCCCTTGATGTGTGGTATATAATGACAATATGTCTTTTTCCATTGTATTGAATGGTACTTTAAGTAGAAGGCCTTTATATGCTTGACTTTTATGATCAACAGCTTGATAAAGTAATATTGATTGTGATTTATGAGCCCATGATTCAATTCAATCCACTCATTTATGGTATTAGAGGCTTGAGTTAATTAATTTTTGTGCATCAATGAAGCTACGGTTTGAAGATATGGTTTGATATATTCTACATGCCCATCAATCACATATGTGAAGGATGTCTTCTTGGTAAGATGCAAGGTTTTCTTTTTCTAAAGATGCACATGTTGGTGGCCCCTCCAAAGTGTATCTTCTTATAGTGATGTTTGTGATCTTGTGCAAACCTGGTCTCTTGGCAATTCCCATTATTTTATTACATTTCTTGATGACTATTCCATATTTACTTAGGTTTTTGGTCTCAAATCCAAGTTAGGTGTTTTCTCACGTTCCAAGAATTCTATTGCTATGGTGGAGAACCAAAGTGGCTCTT
This sequence comes from Lygodium microphyllum, assembly GCF_053477565.2. NCBI lineage: Eukaryota > Viridiplantae > Streptophyta > Polypodiopsida > Schizaeales > Lygodiaceae > Lygodium > Lygodium microphyllum. The sequence goes on from NC_141143.1 coordinate 90,752,149, forward strand.
GTATTCGGACCCTTTGTATCGAAACAAGGAGTGAGTATCTCTCTAAGTAGTCCTTAAATTATTTGTATATAGGTCCTTATTCTCCACAATAAATGGAATAGTAGAACGCAAGAAGCACTTACTTATGGTGATCACCAATGTATGCTTAACAGTAAGAACTACCTAATTCTTTTTGGCTCGGTGCTACTCTATTTGCTACATGTCTTGAACAAGTTCCTTACAAGAATCTTGAAGATCATCACTTCATAGGCATCGATTGGCTCTAAACCTTCATTTCTCATATGTGGACTTTATGGTCTTTGGTATATGCTCATGTGCCTTCTCAGTGGAGGCATAAGCTTGATGATAAAGTTGTTAGGGCTATTTTTGTTGGGTATAGTGCTGAAAGCAAATGCTACCGTCCTTTTCAACCTTCAACAGGCAAGGTTTTATGAATAGAGATGCTATCTTGATGAAGACACTACTTCACCTTTGTTGGTGGTTGTCAAAGACTTCCCGTTATTGATACCCTTGATACCTTTAACAGCTTCTTACCTTTGTTCTCTAAGGGCTCCATGATTGATGAGCTGCTTGGGGCTTCAATTCCATCGAATGAAGGTCATCTACATCTGCTGAATCAGCTTGATTTATCATGCCAGGGCCAGCTGACAATTCATGATGCTTTGGAGTATGCTCAGGCCAATATTCAGCAGTCCAAATGTGTCCCTAGATGGCTGCTTGAGATTCTATGGAACAGCAACCCCTTCAATTAACTGCCTGTATACGAATTTCAGCTTGTCTAAAACAGGGACATCTTTTGACACATGCGTTGGTGGCTACAACATGCAATGAAGAGTTCATGTGCTACAACAATGCATTTGTAGAAGATTGATGGGCAGATGCTATTAAGGTAGAGCTGGATTCCATTCATTAGAATGATACATGGGAGGTATGTGACTTGACACCTGGCAAGCATGTTATTGCTACCGAGTGGGTCTTCATAATTAAAAGGAAATCTGATGGTTCTATTGATAGGTATGAAGCTTGCTTAGTTGCTAAGGGCTATGCTGAGCAGCAAGACATTAATTTTGAGGAGACTTTGCTCCTACATCTCAGATTACCACCATTAGATGTGTTTGTTGCTCTTGCTGCCCACTTTCATTTGTAGGTACATTAGTTGTGTATCAAGAGTGCATTTCTTCATTGACACTTAATTGAAGAATCTTGTGTATTCCAACCTTGAGGTTTCGAAGTCAAAGGCTTTGAAGGTAAAGTTTACTGCTTAAAGAAAGCCCCCTGTGGTTTAATGAGCACGCAAGCAGCTATATCCTCCACTACTCCTCTCAAGAATTAGATGATTGGTCTACTAGTGGCTCACCTATTGCACTTTATGCATCCATTCTTAGGGCATCCACTTGTCAAAAGATGATGTACCAGCGAGACAATAGGGTTTGCGGGGAGGAACACGGAGTGAACTCGGCAAACATGGAGAAAAGAAGAGAAGAGAGATGAAACTTTGATGAATGGAATGATGAAGATCTGAATCATGGTGTGAATGTGATACTAGGCAACAAGGGTGCCGTAGCACAAGGAAGATGATGAAGACAGCCACGAACCATGAACCACAATTTCCTCTTGAAGGGGTGTGAGGGTAGTGGAGAGGCTGGAGAGAAGAGGTGACGGATTGAATGAATCAGCCGTGAGGAATGAATGAGAGAGTGGCGTATAAATAGGCACAGTTAGTCTAGGATGGCGCCCCTTTTTGGGGCTGTAAATCCTAAACTCAAAATGCAGAAACACAAAAACGCAAATTGCAGGTGAAGGGTGAAGGGTTTCTCAACACCCCCTCTCAGACCGCCCAAAAAGGGGAACAAGAGAAGAGTGAGGTGGAGATGCAATGGTACATGCTGAAGAATGCTCATGTAGCAGGTGCCACTTGACAGTGTCCCTCGTGAGAAAATTGTTCACTTGCCCAAGCACCCTAGTACAAAGATGATGAAAACATGCAATGAATAGGAGGAATGTTGGACTTTGTGTGGTGCCGAGAATCATAAGGATATGCCCGTACTCGATCTCGGGAGGTGGCTCCATGCTGACCAAGTGACCAAGGCAAGAAGAGAAGAGGAGGAAGAAGATGTAGAGGATCCCTAAGGTCCAAGATTTCCACCGGAAAGGGAACCTGTAGTAAAGAACAATAGACAGAGTAAATTGGAGAACCCAAAACATAACCTCGGGAGAGAAGCCACTAGCTCCGTGCATCCATGCTGGAAGAAATACGAAGGCCTCGTCACCAAGTCGTGGTTGGACCTCTGAGGTCCCAATCTAGGTGGTACGTGAAGATCCTGGGTATTAGTAGAAGAGACGATTGATCGAAGATAGCCACCCCAAGAAAGTAGAGGATGGGTGAAGAGCTTCATGTGCAGTAGGTTCCCTCTTTGAGGTGGGAGGTGGAGGGCCCCCCGCTGAAGTCGAAGAAGTAGATGCCCCCTCTGAGGGCAAAGAAATAATATCCCCCTTTGAATCCCCCTCTGAAGTAGATAGGGAATCCAAAAACTCATGGATCACAGACTCCGAAATGTCTGATTACGAAGGAAGTGCCGCTGGTCGTACTGAAGAAGATAGCTGGGGTGCCGAAGAGCTCTTAGAGGGAGCCTCTCGAACCTGAGTAGTCGAGGGTGGGGAAGGGTGAGGCTTAGAATGAGCAAGAGGTGGGCAACAGTTGCTGTCTCTCAGCGGAGCAGACTGGGTAGCCGAAGAAGAGGAAGGAGTCCAGCAATCACTGTCTCTCGAAGGAGCAGATTGAGGAGGAGACAGTATCAAACAATCACTGTCTCTTGATGGAGCAGACTGCAGATCTGTAGGTCGTGGAAGCCACAATACTTGAAAATAAGTGGGAGAAGACTGCCGCTGGCATTGCGACGATCTCCAGGTCGTAGCGCCAATCGATTCTCCCTGTGCTCGAAAGGACTTAGTGCACATCGGATGCGTTTTATTGCCTTGAGCATAGTACTCTGATAGCCAATGCAGAACAATCTCTATGGCCCAGAAAGGAGAGGTGGCACAAGGAGTGCCTGGTGGAAGACGCATATACTCTAGGGGTGTGAGGAGCAAGGGTCGAAGTTGGCAAGCATTGGTGGTGTGTCCGGTGATGCCACAGTAGGAGCATCCAATAGTCTAGTCATCTATTGGTAAAGAAGCCATGGATACCATTGTGCCTTGCTAAAGAAGGAAGAGGTTAGCCACCATGAACCATGAACCGCAATGTCCATCTCAAGGGGTGTGAGGGGTGTGAGCTGCCAGTGGGAGGAGGATGCGGCAAGCAGTAAGAGGTTGCAACCAATAGAAAAACGCAGGTGAGGAGAGAGAAAGACTAAAAACGCAGGCAAGTCAGTTTGCAGGAGAGAGAAAGACTAAAAACGCAGGCAACAGGTGAGAGAAAGACTAAAAACGTAGGCAAGACAGCCTGCAGGAGAGAGAAAGACAAAAAATGCAGAAAAAAACAGCAACAACAGTCAATATGCTGAAATCAGCTCCGAACAGTGTGTGATAGGTTGGAAATAGGTGCCAGACTGTTCTAGACAGCAATGGCCAGCTTGGACCGCGATGTCCTTCGCGTTTGGGGTGTGGGCAGCAAGCTGAAAACACTTGAAACTTGCAAAAACGAGATTGTTTCTCAATGGAGAGTGATCAACAACAATTGTTCAGTAGGGTTTGCGGGGAGGAACACGAAGTGCACTTTGCAAACATGGAGAAGAGAAGAGAAGAGAGACGAAACTTTGATGAATGAAATGATGATGATCTGAATCATGGAGTGAATGTGATACTAGGGAACAAGGGTGCCGTAGCACAAGGAAGATGATGAAGATAGTCATGAACCATGAACCGCAATGTCCTTCTGAAGGGGTGTGAGGGTAGTGGAGAGGCTAGAGAGAAGAGGTGATGGACTGAATGAATTAGCTGTGAGGAATGAATAAGAGAGTGGTCTATAAATAGGCTCAGTCAGTCTAGGATGGCGCCCCTTTTTGGGGCTGCAAACCCTAAACGCAAAACGCAGAAACACAAAAAATGCAAACTGCAGGTGAAGGGTGAAGGGTTTCTCAACACCACTACACCTTCTAGGACCACTTCTCCACCTCGATGTACTCAATGGTGGCCACACACTTGTGAAGAAAATTGCTAGGGTTTGCACTGAGGAAACACAGAGTGTACGACCACGACAGAAACCCAAAGAGACAGACACAGACACAGAAAGCAAAACTCAAACCCTAAACACAAAAACTCAAAAACTCAGGTATAGAAACTCAAATGCAAAAACGCAAAAACTCAAAAACTCAGGTACAGAAACTCAAACTCAAACTCAACACCACTACACCTTCTAGGACCACTTCTCCACCTCGATGTACTCAATGGTGGCCACACACTTGTGAAGAAAATTGCTAGGGTTTGCACTGAGGAAACATAGAGTGTACGACCACGACAGAAACCCAAAGAGACAGACACAGACACAGAAAGCAAAACTCAAACCCTAAACGCAAAAACTCAAAAACTCAAGTACAGAAACTCAAACACAAACAGAATAAGGGAGAGAAGAACACAACTTCGAAGTGAATGAATATTGTAAATGAATGTAAGAGTGTACAGATACTCAAGGGAAGAGCAGTGTGTCGGAGAGTGACGTCCACCGGAGACGGATCCCAAGTCTGTGACCACCAGTCGGAGTGTAGGATGGAGAGGATGCAAAAACGCATGCGTCAGGACTTGGAGCACCAAACACAAGTTGGACAGATGACGAAGAGGGCTGGCAGCTGTCGCTTGGTGTGGAGGAGTTGTTGCATGATGGAGGAAGTTGTTGCTTGGGAAGATGACACCAAACACAGGCTGTGCATGTAGTCACCAACTGCCGCCAGGTGTAGAATAGGTCTAAACGCAGTAGCAGAAGGCTGCGTGATGATGGAGATGGGTTGCCAGCTGTTGCCTATACTCTGGAGGAGCAAACCCAGCAGTAGAAGGTGTGGCAGCAATCTCTGGGGTTGGACAGCCACGTGTGTGGACTGATGGCTGAAATCTGCACTCAAGGGTGTGAAACTTGCACAGACGGGAATTAGGTTGAATGGGGGCAGCTTGTCTATTTATAGATGTTGAAGGGTGCCCCAAAGAATTAGGGTTTTTGGGGGACCATTGAAACTCTCCTGGAACGCTCCCCTTTTTAGAGTTTTTCATTAATTGAGTGTGTTTTGGGGCTGTTTAAGAATGCTAATCTGCTAAAAAACGTGTTTTAGCTCAACACCCCCTCTCAGGTCTAAAACTGAGTTAAAAGCTTAGGCCAACCATTTTGATTTTTACTTACTCCAAGGCGTCCCACCCCAAAGCAACCAGTGCATCAGACAAAGGGTGCACGTTGGCTGCCTAGTGGCCTACCAAGACTACAGAGGCGATGGTTATCTTACCAAGGGAGTCTAAGTAGTCACCCTAGAGAGGACAGGGCATCAGACAAAGGGTGCATGCCGGTTGCCCAGTGGCCTACCAAGCCCTAGAAAGGCGGATGGAACCATTAAAAAAAAAAAGAGGTGAAAGTTAAATGTTATGGGATGCGGTCGATTGAGTAACAGTGACCCAGAAGACGGGAGTAGGGAGGGTACACCTAACTCATCACAAAACAGAACAAGCTTACCTATCCACTCAAGGGTGTTGATGACGAGGAAAAACAGGTGATGAGGTATCCATGTGATGAAGGGGTATGGTGGTGTGGTGACAATAGCTGCCGGTGGAAACAGCTTAGGATCCGCTCAAGTGGTGTTGTGCACAATGAGATGCAAAGTATGCTACATACTGAAGAATGCTCATGCAGCAGGTGCCACTTGGATAGTGTCCCTCATGGGGAAATTGTTCACTTGCCCAAGCGCCCTAATACAAAGATGATAAAATGATGCAATGCAAAGGGGAAGGTACAACGGGGGGAGAAACCAATGTCGAAGACAAAGTGCTGAAGCCTGCAGAATACCAAGAAGGGTAGGAACCCCTCTCAACCTAGATGTAGATGTCGAAGAAGAAAGAGGAGCCTAATGTCGGTCTTCGTGTGGTGCCGAGAGCCATAAGGAATGAAAGAAGATGAAGTGGATAAAGCACCCTGTTGGAAGAGCAAGGTAGAAGTCACCGCCATGATAGCATCGAGAGAGATGTTGCACGATCCGCCTTGGGAGGGGGAATCTCCATGCTGGAAGAAGAATAAGCACTCCTAGGATGATGAAACCATGAAAGGAACGGTGCGCATTTCCACGTCTCTAGCCCAGGTAGGACCAAAACAATCTGCAAGTTAGCCCTACATTGAAAGACAAACGCTGCAAAAAGAGGTGAGAATCTGCAAACACAGAGGTCAGTGGTGAGATGCTTCAAAGCAAAACATAATAGAGAAAAAAAATCTAACTGAAAAGACAATGCAATGAATGTGTATGTGTGTGAGTAAATGCAACGGAAGACTTAAGAATGGAAGAGTTAAGGACAGTGAATTCTATGGGCCCGACTCTAAGAGTGCGAAAAATGGATACTAGACTGATCTAGGGTATCCTAAAGGACCTAAAGACATACTAGTCTAAGAAGGTGTCCACCATCATGTACGTCCAGTAGCAGGGCTCTCCAAGGGAACACTTGACAAGGCGGAGAGGAAGGTGAGATGGATTCATGAAGTGCAACGTGATTGGAACCTGCAAACCAATTAGCGAGTCCCTCAGGGGTAGTGAAAGAGATTGTCTGTTGAAGTTGTGCTCGGGCCTCATGTCTAGTAGCAACAATGGGTTATCATTGATGGGATCTATAAGCTCGGAAGATCATCCACATCCATGATGTTGTTTTTCATGAGGAGAAAATGCATAAGTAGCTTGAGTAGGTCGTCGAGGTACATAGGGTGATATTTTAGGAGAAGCCTCTTGTCACTATACATCCAACTCGATAGCCAACAGTTGATCCTCTAATGGCCGGGTACTTTAATATTAGACAAGATATAAGCCTCAGCATCTATTTTGCAATGGTCTACTAGATATAGATGTCAGCTTGATTAGTTTGGGTCCTTTATGAATTATATTCTGGTGACAGATGTTGGTGAGGCTCTTACCTATGATAAGGCAATGCGTAGAGGTGATAGTCATTTTTGGTAGAGGGCCATGCAGTTAGAGTCTGACTCACTTCTAAAAAATCATACATGGGATTTGGTTTTTGCCTAGTGGAAAGCGTACTTTGCCATGCAAGTGAGTGTACATTTTGAAAAGTAATCCTGGATGCCCCAAGCGAGGCTATAAGATCAGATTGGTTGCTAAGGGCTTTAAGCAAGAGCATGGTATTTACTTCAATGAGTTCTTCTCTCTTATTATCAAGATGCTGAAGGAGTAGATGAAGGAAGAGCGGAAGGCATAGGCCCATAGGACTGGGCAGTCACAGTGGTCCGCTGAGGCTTTTTAGGTGGAAGACCTTGGGCCTTGGAGTGACACTCCTCGTTCACATGGTCTGTTCTCTGACAGTGTTTGCGAAACCGGTTT